>NC_137940.1:30903061-31503061 GCF_963969265.1 Rhamphochromis sp. 'chilingali'
AAGACATATTCTGCTCTCGTCACTTTTCACTTTTCCTTTCTAGCGACTTTGTATAATTTTATATGAAAAGTAGAAAGCAATTTAGCAAAATGTCGTTCTGCTATCGATTGATGATGACTTGACAGCGATGCGAACCTCCCATTGATTGATCTCCACTACACTCCCCGCTGACCAGAGAAAACACTCGATAGCGAATGCGAGAGGGGATTTAAATTAGACATATACTGTCCACCTCAGTTCACGGACGAGGTAGCTGTTCGCTTTTTCATGTAGATAGGATATTCGCTATTTAGCTTTGCTCACCGACCAGCCTGACATTGACACGGAACGACGCTCGCTAGCTCGTAATGTCGGCACTGTTGGACTTGTTTTCCCCTCTAGACCCCGCTTCCTGTTAGCCTTGGGCTAGCTGGAAAATCGAATTTATGCTAATGAACGAGTAGGTATAGTTAGCAAACGCAGAGGGGTGTAACTTTTCTGTTTACTGTAGGCAAGCCGCTGTGGTTTACTTCTAATTTATTGAAAAACTTATGCTAATAACTTTATTTTGCAAGCAACTACCGGGCGGCCGTTTTTTGTGTTTTGTTTTTAGTTCGCTAACGCTTTACAGCTAGCCATCTTGCTTATGTTTTGTGTTGTCGGATCGAAGTGTTTTATTTAGCTGGCTTTTTGGTGGCACAGAGCTGGCTATTATTTTCAGTTGTTCCTCAGCATAAGTCTCGGCAATGGTTTCACTGATATAAGACTTAATTCTGTGCGACCAGTGCTTATAAAATACTTTTATTTAATGTGGGGAAAGCCTGACTGTTGACTGTGAAAACACAAAAGAGACGCAGAAAATGATTAAACCGTTCTAGTAATGAGGACAGCACTGACGATAACGGAGAGTTAAAACATAATTTTGTTGTACTGTATGCAGCTGTATTAATTTTGAATCCTTATGGTTTAAGAAAATAATAAGCGGTTTTTCGTTAAGTTGAGCGGCACCGATAGCAAAAAGGAGAAAGTGGATGGAGTCGATGCAGATGGTGCTTGTGCGACATACGAGGGCTGTGCTTCCCTGAACCTGCTGCCTTCAGGTGTCTCATCTCATTAAAACAATAGCTTTAAATGCCTCAGAAAACACTCGCAGTAGCAGGTGATCGTCAGAGGTAACTGGGCGGGTAGAGAGAGAGAGACGGAAAAGCGGTCTAAAGAGCGAGGCACCTGCCCGTACGTCACATTACATCCACCACCGCCGTCGTCCTTTTCTAGCCATGGACCCCCCGAGGACTCGTTCGCGGTCTCGGTCTGGCTTCTTTCATTTCGCCATGAACGGCAGCGTTGGAAGCAACGGCGGCGCTAACGCGATCGGTAACGGGGGCTTGATGAGCGCCAGCGGCGGAGGGGTGAACTACCCGCAGCAGAGCAACTCTAGCTGGGCGCCGCACCACGGAGGTCGTAGCTACCCCGAGAACCAGCAGCAGCACACCCAGGGGAGCTACCTGTCCGCAGGGGCGCAGCGCCACTCTTCACACGGAGCTCACAGGCATCCCGGAGCCGGTAAGCAGGGTTAAGTAGTCGGGGCCTGCAGCCCGGCTAGATGCATTGCATCTACATTACATACTAACACAGGATGGATCCCTCCTCTGAGGGATGCAGCCTCATCACTAGCAGCTTAAAAGGCTTGGTGCTTTCACTGCCAGCTGTTGCTTGAAAGGCCAGCTATGGGTCGCTGCTCGGTAGGCAGCAGTCTCTTTTCTTTAGAGGTTTGGTCAGCGTTTACTCATGTAAATAGGGAAAACCAAGTTCACAAACTTTGTCTTGTATGTCATTGGAAAATGGACTGGTTCTTATGTAACGCTTTTCTGCTCTCTCTGAGCACTCAAAGCACTGTATTCAACATGCCCCATTCACACAAACACTTGTTTCTAGGCTTAAGTGCTTTTTATCTGACATTCAGCTTCTGGTTAGTATCTTGCCCAACTTGCCAAACTATCTTGCCAAACCCCCAACCTTCCGATTAGTAGGTGACCTACTCTACCTCCTGAGCTGACTTTATTTCCAGAATTCAACTTGCCCTGCCCACAGTAGAAACTAAGCACTGCAGATAAATCAAAAATAATATTATTCTATTGGCCTGCAACTTCTCCCTGTATAAACTTATTTGTAGCTTAACTGGAAGACTATGACTTTTATATGTCTTAGTTTTATCATCCAAGTAACGGTTAATGATTGATGTTTGAATAAGCATATTTGACTTTTTTCACATTTGGGGAAAAGTATATTTAAAATTGGCAGGGAGCATGTTGTTGTTGTTGTTGTTGTTGTGTTTTTTTGTTTTTGTTTTTTTTTTGTTTTTTTTTTGAAAAATACAAAGGTTAAACTTGTAGAATTGCTTTTATTAATCTTTACAGAAATACAAAAAAAATTTAAAATGCATGTTAAGGATCAAGGAAACTGGTTATCTCTTATTGCAGTGTCTTGGAGTGTGCATTGTTCACACATCTCTAGAAATAGAGTGCAAATAGGTCACAAACTTTTCCTTGTATGTCATTGTCTGGCTTTATTCTCAGAATGCAAATGATCTTGGCTATTAGTAGACATTTCACACTGCAGATTTTTCCTAAGGCTAATCCAAGCACAGTTGTGCTTAAGGCCTCCAGATCACATCATGTTACTCGTATGAATGCAGTTAAACAGCATAAGGAAAGTAACACCAAAAACATTCAGATTACTGTTATCTAGATAGAGATATTTAGCGATAAAGTTGAATTGCTTTTGACATTGAATAAAACAAATCTTTAAGTTCTTCAGACTGTAATCGTGTTCGCTATAGAGCAGCAGTGCAATTTCATTTATCAGATCAGAGACAAATGCATGAGCCCACTGGTTAAGACATCCCACATGCTCTTATTCAGTTTCTGCAAGACATGTATGAGAGGAGTCTGATTAATAGAGCAGTTGGAGCCTTGAAACAAGGCTTGTCCTTTTCTCGATAGTGATTTATTTTTAGTTTCAGTGCTGTGGTGCAGGCTGGCATTATACAGTTTTCCTTGTTTCATCCTTAAGCATTATACTCTTCAACTTGCATTTTACCCTGAGTAAAGCTTGATATTGTCTCAGATTAGTCAAATATGTCTTTCTTTACTGTATTTAGCCATTAACAAGTAAAGATTGATGTTGCTGAGTGCAGTTGTGTGGGCTCATTGTTTGTTTCATCACTTTCTCACATCAAATCTAATTGTACTGTCCGGTTTCCATCAAAGGTTTATTCAGTTAGCGGTGTTTCTTTACCAAACCCAAACTCGTCAACGAGACAACAGAAAAAAATGTAAACAGAAGAGGAAAAAGTGAATGAAACTCTCATAAAAGAAAATAACATTTGAGATTGCACATGAGCCTCTTTTTGTTTATTATCTCACCACTGGCACCACTCTTTAGTGTTCAGCAAGTTTCCAGTGAAAAGTGACTGGAAGCCCTCTGTAAAACTAGACTGGCTTCCCTCAAAGGCAAACAAAAGTGCAGGGAATGAATGAAAGCAGGCTTTTAATGGTGCCATGTCGTAATAGAAGAAACTGTTGCCAAACAGCCAAAATGAGCCACATAGACAGACTCTCACAGAAACACACGCTTCCCAAATTGACAGACCAAAGTAGGGTTTGTGTGAATGACTTCAGCACTATATTTCCCATCTGTGTGAGCTGTCTTCTTATTCCTCTTAGCAGCTGCACATGCCTCATCCTTTGTGGCAGGGGTTTGTGTGTAAAATGTTCTCTGTGTGTAAGCAAAGCAACACTGTGTATATTTAAGTGCATCACAGATTTTTTTTGTTTGCCAGGTCTTGTTTGTACATGTCACTGTATTACGCCTCTTGGCATCACTTTATGCAGAATGTGACAGGGTTGGATTTGGGGTTGTTAAAAATGTATCTAACTGCCTTACCTCTGTTATTTTCTCCTCCTATTTTTTTCTCTTCCATTTTCAAGCAATGTCATCACTTGGTATAGCTGTAATAGCTGGCTGACATTGTAGTTACATATTTACACATCTTCATCTGCAGATTCTATTTGTAAATCGAGTGGTTCTCTGATTACATCCTGTCTCTCCCACATGATACTTGAAGTTTTTGAACTTCAGCTAAAGAGCATGAACAAATTGCTTCTTGATGACAGCTGATGCTCCGAGTTCACTACCCTGCTCGACTCAATTGTCTGTTGTAAAAGAAATGGTGTCAGTCTCCCATCAGCAGCCATGCTCAAAGGGAAGCAAGGTCGCATCTACACACCAACAGAACCTGTCCAGTCAGACTCACCATCCCCTCTCCTAGCTTCCCGGGATGAATCAGCATATACCGGCCTAATTCTGCATAAACTGCATGGCCATCTGAGGCCCAGAACCCTATGAGGTCTAAAGAAAAAGGGATGGTTTGATGAATAAACATGTAAGCCAATGTACTGGCCCAAATGTTGGCTAGACACTCAATCACCCGTCCCTCTGTTCTCCGCAGCCACTAGCGGGGCATCTTTGAGCTGTCACTATCGGCAGACTTCACATGGCTCTGGAGTGGCGTCGCAAAGACAAGAAAGGGGTAGGGGGCTGCCTTCAGATCTGTTGTTTCTGAGGAGGCAGAAAGGGCTGTCTGGATGAGAGAGGTTTACAGAGGAAGAAACAGAAAAGCATGAGGGGAGGAGTCCCCCCCCCTCCTCTTTTTGGTGATTAAAGGTTTTTTGGGGAACTGCTTAGAGGAAACTCTTGTCAGCCAAGTTCAAGGACATCCTTCTTAAGCTGCTGAAAGGTCTGCTTGCACATGTTGCTTCCAGACTGCACATGTGGACTGTTAGATAAACAGGAGAGCACTGTGTTTTTCTGAGATTACGTTTATAGCATTAGTGGTTTATTCAGCAATGTTATTTTTAGTTTTAGGTTTTTTGGGCGGGGGGCACATACTAATTTCAATCCCTTTTAGTGATGCTCTGTTGATCTTATAAAATAGATTCTTTATCAGAAACAAAGCTGTCATTGCAAACCTGATAGTGCTTGACTAACCTGCTTAGAAAATCTTTAGCACACTAAAAGTGGGTCAACATGACATTTGAAGCCAAGATTCTTGCTAATACTTTGTACGTGAAGGGGATAGTCAGCAGGTATAGGGTCACTCCAGTTTATGGGCTAATGCTAGGGGGTTCAGTTGTTAAATGTATTGTGAAATGCAAAAAAAAAAAAGTAGTAATGAGCATGTCCATCATAATTTGCCAAAAGATCTCTTTAGATTGCAGGATAAATGCATATCTTCACATTTGAGAAGCTGAATTCAGGAAATGTTTGGAACTATTGCATGATAGGAATAGCACCTATTATCGCTTTTTATGTTAGTTATTTTCCTTATCTTCATTATCAATAATTTTCCTTCTTTATGCTACAAAAGTGGGTAAAGTAGTTATTTGCATTTGAAGTAGGTCACATTTTAAAAATCAAAAAGTTGCTCTGGCGTGTTATACATACGTGTGTGCGTGTGCGTGTGTGCGCGCGCGCGCGTGTGTGTGTGCGTGCGGGCTTTTCATGTAAGATCAGAGGGAGTGACTTGGCTGTGACAGCTAGCGAGGAGACGTCCAGGGTGACATCTTCCAGAGATGACTCGCTTTCTTGTCTGCTCATTTAAAGCAGAGAATTTAAGTTTGTTTAGAAGACAAACCCTATGGGAGGGCAAAGCACTTTTCTGGTTGTGTAACAAAATGTCACATTTTTGTTTTCCACGTTGGACTTTGTGCTGTGAAGTCTGTAGAAATGTTTAGGCAAGAAAAGGAAAATAAAATGCCAGAGGCAGCCAGTTACCTGTGTATGTTTGTGTGTTGCGGGTGGTGTATTTTTGTCTGCTTGGCTTGCAAATGTCCATGTGTCTTGTGATGTTTTCCTCAGTCCTGTCTTATCTGATTATGATATATATATTTTTTTTTTAAATCTGTGCGGCCGGCAGGAGGAGTGCTACATTTTCATTCAGATAACGTGTGCAGCGAGGATCGGGACAAAGTAAGTATGAAACATGACCACCGCCTGTTTTCCTTGCTCTTTTTCTGGTTTAAATAGAATTTGTATTTCATTGTGCTCTCTTTCTTATTCATCCTCTCCCTTATTGTTCTCACTTTTTTTTTTTTTTTTTTTTTTTTTTTCCCCTCTAACCGAACATTTGTGGTTTCCTCTCCTCCCTCACCTCTGTGTCCAGATGGAAGACAGCCCAAGCCCAAAAAGGCAGCGTCTTTCCCAGCAGTCCATGTTAGATTTAAACTCCGCCCCACCCTCAACTCCTTCCTCTCCCATTCGCCCCTGGGAGCTGCCGCCGAGTCGCAGACCACACCCTCACTACATGCCAGAGCGATGCCACACACCCCTTCGAAACCGTCGCAGGTTTGTGTCTGACACAAATGCATACAAACAGACTTCATTAATAAATTTAATTTTTCAGCCTGTAAATGTAATGACTTATGACAGATTGGAGATCTTGCAATAGTATCTTTGAATTTGTCTGTATTAATATTTATTATGCTCAGTTTTATTAGTTGGCAGCTGGCAACTTATATTTTGTGGCATATTAGTGTCTGTGTTCTATGTGACTGGAATAAATTTTAGTATTGTCTTCTCATATTTTCTAGTATAATTAAATTAATCAGATGTGTTAAATCAGGAAGGTCTATTGAGGTTACAAAAACAAAATACTTGAATGTATTAAGGTATCAGATACACAGCAATTTGCTCTGATGCATTGCAATCTGCATGCATTTGTGAATTTTCACTTGTTATAGTGTATTTGGCTGTTTGTCTGAATGTTAGAATTGATTTGAATATCTGAATGAAAAATTCCATTTCAGAAAGCTTAATAACTTGAATACTAATCTGCCTGTTGAGTGGTTTTGACTCTTGTTTGGTTAAATGATTAGGAATTAAAGTTTTAGTCATGTTGCCATAGGTGGCTTATCAGGTGTCTTTCATGATGCAAATGTCAACATAACTCCTTCTGCCTCTTCTTTAGTTTTTCCTTCTTTCTTCCACCTCAGCCCTCCAATGAGACGTCAGCGTGGCCGGAGAGACCGTCTGACCCGACACCACCACCACCACTCCCACAACAACAACAACCATCACCACTACAACAGCAACAACAATCACCACCATCACCCCAATGCCCACCATCATCATCATCACCACCACCACCTGCACTCCCATAACGGCCCTTCACCTGGCCATCAGGATGAAAACTACCGCCATCCGGCTCCTCCACAGGGCTACCCACCCTATAACCAGCAGCTTCCCCGAGGGCCTGGGGCAGGGCCCGGGCCTGAAGAACGCCCTGGGTACCATCCTCCAAATCCCTCCCCGAGGCCTCTTCACCAGTCTCCAAACCTTTCTCCCAGGCTTCTGCACCCTGCAGCTCATCCACAGCACCCACACGCCCACCCTTCCCAGCAACAAAGCAGTGTGGTGTTGGATCTTCATGAGCAGGTGGGTTCAAAGCAGATGATGTAACCTGTTTTAGGAAAGAAAAATAATTGAATTCCTGTTAACTGAATCATTTTCTGTGCTTTTGTCTCCTTTTGTTTTTTAACTCTGCTTAAGATTGAGAGATGGGTGCAAATAACACTCTAAGATGCAAACAAGTCAATGTGAAAATGAAAGCCTATCACTCGTGGGTGTAAAAACTTATTTATGGCTGTAGATGGAGACTAATTAGTAATATAATTTTGTTTTGATCATACAGGTAAAAGGTTAATGCAGGGTTGTCTGTTAATATATCTGGCTTGTTTGTGTTTTATTCATCTCTACATGCATGCATACATAATCTTTACATAAATCAATACATATATTTTAATGCACATATCCAGCAGTCTTAAAGTAAGCATTTTGAACTTGTCTCTAGAAAAGAAAACATAATGAACAATGGATTTAATGATAACACAAAAAAGAAAAAAATGGAATAACGAGTTTTCAGCTGCAGGGAAATGCAGACCTCAGGGTTATCATCTGCTTGATTTGTGCTCCACAACAAGTATAAATCTGTGGTGTTAGCAGTGATCCATGAAGTTTTAAAATTTGTTATTTACAACTCGGACAATGTGGATTAAGTCTGCTAACTCCAGCTATCCAGCTTTTAATTAAAATTTACAGCCATAAAGTGGCAGACCTTTTTTTTTCTGCTGATCTCCATATTTAGGGTTCGGCTCCAGTCTCGTATCCTGTGACACCACCGGGAGCGCCACCTGGCCTGCCACCTCGCTCTGCCCCACAGCAGATCCCAGCATGCTCTGTGGTCTTCAGTGGTCAACACTATCCTGTGTGCAGCGTCCCTCCTCCCGTGAGTGTTTTTGCTTTTTTGCACGTTTTTTGGTGATTTTCTGTTTTTTGTTGTTGTTGTTTTTTGTTTTTTTTAACCTTATGGTGAAATGGGGAGAATAGTGACAGTTTCTTAAGGGAGAAACTGCTAAACTGAATATCTGAGCTGAATATAATTTCATCCGAGACTCAAGGTAGAAAATAATACTAATTTAAAAAAAAGTTTGGCTACAAGAAAAAGAAAAGATAAAAAAGATTATATTAAATGAAGAATATGTTTGTTAAAAGGATAAAGTCTAGAGAAAAGATGGCCTTTCTCTTTAGTATTTTGTTTTCTTTACATGCAAGTTATTTTTATGGCAATTCTGAGAATTTTGTGGCTGATGTTCTGGGAAAACTGCAAATAATTACCTGAAGGAGGTAATAAAAAATAAATAAATAAATAGTACCGTATTTTTCGGACCATAAGGCGCACCGGATTATAAGGTGCATTAGGCAAAACAAAACGGTCAGATAACTCAAACTTTACTCAACTCATTCTTCTTGCTTCCTCTTTTCCGTACCATTGATTCATTAATGTTGAATTCTCTCGCTGCTGCTCTATTCCCATGTTGTTGTATATTAATGACTAACCTCGTATTGTGGATGGATTTTCTCAGTTGTTCTCCTGCCTGAAGTTTGGTCCCTTTACAGCATCCTGCCATGCTATTGCATTTGTCTCCAACCATCCGGAACCCTCATGTTTATTGAGTCACTGCTGTTTAGTTTCATGTTTTTATTTATATTGGAAGTGAAAGCAGAGCTGTACATTTTAATTATTTCAGAAATCTCTCAGTCAGAACATGGTATATCATGTTTAGGTGGAAACTAGCGAGCTCGCTTCTAACTCCATTAAATTTAATACATTCTGTTTTCATGGATGCCTGGATATTAAACTTCATTGTTAACGCTGACCGTTTTATTAAAGATGAAAGAATTTAGACAGTTTTTAACTCTTACTGATGTCACAGTGTTCGTTTGACTTTGGGACTCCTGACTACGGTAGTCGTAATGCTCCGACAATCCATCAAGTGGTGTGGCTTCGTAGCTTACCAGAGTCGTACTAAAACATTTTTTGACAGATTTTTGAGCGTTGTGTATCACATAAAATCGGTTCGAGGTCAGTAAGCAGAACCAGAATTCATACATAAGGCGCCCTGTCGATTTTTGAGAAAATTAAAGGACTTTAAGTGCGTCTTATAGTGCGAAAAAAAGGATAGTAGTTTTGATCCCACGCATGGTCAGAGGGGTTTCTGAATTTTTCCGTGAAGTATGAACAGAAGCATACAAAAGTATTATCAATTTATGAATACATTTTATGCATGCATGATTTGAACACAAAAAAATCTATGCTCTTCAGAAGTGTTGTAGTTTGTTCAGATGTGTTTTTTAGAGAGTCTTTCTCTTGGCAACCCATGCTTGTTCTTTCCTTTTCTAATTAACCAACAAACAGCCAAAACTTCTGCTTTTAAAGAGCCGATCATAATTTGTTGATCTTCATTTAATCTAGTGCATTTGATTAGCACCAGCTGGCATCTACGTCACTGCCTAATTTGGAAGTGGCAAAAGTGTACTTACTTTTTCACAGGGCTGTATTTCATTTTTTGTTTTGGAATTAAAGTAGTTATAGGTGTAAATAAGCATTTTATCGACATGAATTCAAATCATGTCTGTTAAATGTTACTTAATCTTCTTCTGTTATTTTTATTTATCTATTTATTTAAGAAATCCTTTTTTGTAACATACTTTAACAAGTGAAACTTTTGTGTGTTTCTGCTAGGTCCTTCAGACTTGTTCTGTACAGCACTTACCGATGCCCTACCCATTCCCATCACTGTTGTCCAGTGATCCGGCCTTCCTGCTCCCTCCACCTCATCTCACCCATACCCCCACACATCTTTCCCACCATCCACCTCATTTGCCTCAGCCTGGACAGTTTGGACCATATCCAGCACAGCAGGCCCGTTCGGTGAGTGGGAAACCTTTTGATAACTTGGTATCAAATACAGCTTTTGTATTAGGTGTTTTAATTTAAGCTAGTAGTTAGTCAGTCGAGATCTTTCTGGGAAGCTTTCAAAATTCCTCCTGGAATTTCAAAAACTGTAAACTTTATAAAAACGTCTTACGAAGTTCAAGCTAAATGGGTGATGCATATTTTAAACACTAGAGTTGAAGCAGTTTGTGGTACTCTTGAGTTTTGGCAACAAATGAGTATATGTACTGAAACTGTGGTATTGACAGCTCTTTTGTGCACATTTTGTCTTTGCACAGCTTTAATCTAAAACTTTATTTCATTTGCATTGGCTACATGTTAAAGCAGCTGCCAATTAACTGATTAAAAAACGATTTCAGAGATAATTCAATTGCTTTTTTCTTTCTTTCTGAATTCAGTTATTTCTTTTCTTTATCCCTTTTGTAAACACTTGTATTTCAAAGGTTGAAACTTTCTTTCTTAATCCCATTCAGACTCTTTAATTAAATTTATTAAGTTGTTAAGTTGCTTCTTATGCTGTAATAACAGGAAAAATCCTGGGCAATATCACCTATATGTTTTGAATTTTAACATTTTGTCCTTGATCTCCTCAGCCGTTACAGAGGATAGAGAATGATGTTGAGCTGCTTGGTGAGCATCTGTCTTTGGGTGCTGGGCTTCACTATCCTCCTGCCACCCACCCTGCACTCACCCCACACTCCACACAACTCCACTTCCTGTCCCATGACCCCCTGCCACAGGAATTCTTTGGAGTGGTGAGCATTTACAATAATTTATAAAATATGTTTATTTCATCCCACTGAAGTGTTATATAAAAAAATGTAATGCTGTGCAAATCATCTGACTTGTATTTGTTGTATCTCTCCACCTAGTCCTATCCAAACTTCATTCCTCGCCGTCTCCCAGGGCGACGGTACCGCTCCCAGCAGCTGCCACCTTCGCCTTACCACCCCAGCCTCTTGCCTTACTTCCTGTAAGTAGAACGGGGAATAAATTCACTTAGAATGATTTTTTAAAATTATCTTTAGACAAATATCCAGAGTGTATCAGAAAGAATAATCTGATTTCAAAAGATTATATTGTTTTTGAAGTAATGGACATAGAAGCTTGTGGTAAATTTTAAAATACATGGCTGAATATAAAATTTTGTTCAAAACCTCAGTGCGTCCCCCTCCAGACAGACAGCATATGTCCACATGATAGTCCAAGTCTTCCTATACTTTTGTGACCATGTCTGGAGTCACTGCAGCCACTGCTGTTATGCTACTTACCTACAACCACATAAAACTGATGACTTCCCTCTTTCTTACTGTATGTGTTTCAGTCATTACCGGTGGACAGCTGCAGAATTAAAGGACTTTTAAATCGGCTCATTCTTTTTAATTTACCTGATATTTATTGCTGGAATGTGAATATTTATTAGTGTGTTATTGATAAATATGTTAATTTTGCTGCGTGTTTAAAAGAACCGAAGAACAAATCTTGTCCACACCGACAAAATAAAAGCAAATTAATAAAGTCGAGATATGAGATGCAGCCATTAAGACTTGAGCATGGTCATTGAAAATCCCCTTGAGGCTAAGGAACTAATACAGAGTTTATTTATTTAAACAAAGAATACAATGACTGCAGTGCAGGCTATTGGTTAGATTTTACTGATCCCCTAATGAGTCTTCATCCAAACTGTGTTTAAGGTCAAGATGATATTTGTCATTTTTACAGGTACTTTTCAATTTCCACTCCTGGATTTGACTGTTTGTGAGCCACCTTGACTTAATTTTCATTATTTTGTACTATACAGCCAAGCAGTGACAACAAAACATAACTTTATTGCAATGTGAAGTACAAAAAGTAACTTTGTATTGTGATGATTCAAGAGCTGAATTAACTACTATGTTATTAATGTTTTGGTTTGTGTTAAATCGCTCTTCTGTAGATCAATGCTGCCAGTCCAGCCAGGTCCTGCAATCAGTCTAGAGCTGGATGTCGATGATGGTGAAGTGGAAAATTATGAGGTTTGTTCTTGCCATTCTTTAGCATTTTGGTTTTGCATTTCCTGGTGTGCAGGGTGGGGGAGAGACTCTAATTCTACTGTCGCTGATGTTTTCTCCCACAGGCTCTGCTGAACCTTGCTGAGCGCCTGGGAGAGGCTAAACTCCGGGGACTGACCAAGGGAGACATAGAACAGCTTCCTTCTTATCGATTTAATCCAAATAACCATCAGTCTGAGCAAACACTGTGAGTACTTCCCTTTTAGAAACTATGTACTTGCTAATAATGGACAATTATCCTAATTATTTTTTTATTTTTTTATTTTTTTCAGCTACTCAGGGTTGAGAATCTCATTGTGGACTTTTATCGATAACAGACTGTCTTTGTACATTTTATTTAGCATATTTATAGTTTTGAAAGCTTCTGAGGGCTTAACACACTAATATCACCCATAAACTCTCTCTAATGGGGTTGGATACCATGAGAAATATGTTCACATTCAAAATGTGCATATTTTTTAGTAAAGCGTACATCCAAGTGACCTTTTTCAAAATAATTTCCACAGATACCCTAAGTTACTGGCCTAACTAAATCTGCCTGAATGCACTGTCTGTCATTTAGAAAGTGTCAAAAAGGTCTCTTCTTTTGCTGTAATTTGTGTGTTAATAGCTATCTCATTGCAGGTGTGTGGTATGTATGAGTGATTTTGAGTCGCGTCAACTGCTTAGAGTTTTGCCCTGCAGTCATGAGTTCCACGGAAAGTGCGTCGACAAGTGGCTGAGGGTACGTGTGTCCAGCATGAAGCCCACCAGCTTATGCTGATCTCTGTTACACACACATATTTACAGTTAGCCAAGGCTTATTGCGCATTGTTTGGCAACAGATTCACATCACTGTTCACACATGGCATTAACATCAAAATAAGTGCTCACTCCAAGTGTAAATTTGAGTCCTCTCAAGACACTTTAAGGGATGATCTGATAACCTAAACCAGATTTTGAGCTGGTCTCAGCCACATAAGGTCACTTTGTTTTTCAAGTGAGCATGAAATTGTGCCTGAGGCCTCATTATGAAAGACTGCCCTGCTCATTGATGACCTCTGTGCAAGCATAATAGTGCGCTCATTGGCTCTCAAATGAGATACACAGTGCCTTTTAATGTTTGTAAATGATAAAGACAGTTTATGAGTGTGTTAAACACCTTGGGTGATCTGGTTTGCCAGGAATGTATCAAAGAATAAACAGAGTCTAATATTGTTGTGATTTCTTCTTCTAACATTAATTTCTGGCAAACTAGTATTGAAAATTGCATCACTTTGGTCTCTGCAGAGAGAAGTGGCACACATTTTTCTTTTTTTTGCAAATGAAGCAGGAAAGTGAGAGACGCTCACAGGTTGTCACTTGAGACACATGTGGTGATGGATTCAAATGTCAAGTGTAAATTAGAGCTTTCTAAATGTAATAACATCATTCATGACCATGTGTGAACAGGGCAGAAGTCACCCAGCAAAGTGTTACATAACATACCTGGAAAACTTTTTGGAAGTTGCTGAAAGGCACAAACCTAATCAGTCCAAGCACACATGTATTAAGATACACAGACACCTCTTAATTATAGGATTCTAGTGAGAATCTCACTCTTCAAGAGATCTGATAAATAGCAGAAGCAAGTCTCAGTCCAAGTGTGTTGAAATGTTTCTAAATTCATCTCATCTGATTTACTGAAATCTGTGAACTCGCACTAACCCCAGGATACTACAGTCAGAAGGTGCTGAAGATTTCATAAACACGTGATTTCCCACTGAAAATGCTAAATGAGGCTCTTGAACACCAAGTTCTTGTTGATCATACTAGTCTTATGATTTAGACACACGCTGCACTCTACAAAGCCTCAGTGTAAATTGGATTAAAAGGGTTGCATATTGATTAAAAAATAAAATATCTAAGTGTGGGAACATGAAATCAGTATCCTGACTGAATATAAGGACCATCTCTCAAACCTAATTTGCTGTTTTCTCCCTCAGGCCAACAGGACGTGCCCCATTTGTCGAGCGGATGCCTCAGAGGTCCAGAGAGATTCGGAGTGACCACACGAGGGAGCCAGACACTCCTTAATGTCTGTCAGACATGTTCAGCACTGCCTGCTCTCTCTCTCTCTCTCTCTCACTCTCTCTCTCTCTCTCACACACACACATACGCGCGCACACACACACACTCTCACACCACAACCTTATATATTTGTGACCATAATCTTATATGTTTGTGCAGCACTCTCTCTTCCTGTTTTCTTTTCATTCTTTGCCAAAATGTTGCATCCCCTCGTACATGTAATGTCATTTTCATGGGATGACTTCCTCTCGCACTTTTCTACCATGCAAATGCACAGAAGTCCTCCAGTATCTCCCGCTGTAGTGTGTGTTTGTGTGTGCGCGTGCGGGCGCGTACACGTGCATGCACCACACCTGTGCAACTGTTGCTGGGCCCATTCTGTAATGCAGGGCCGTGTGTGTGTGTGTGTGAGAGAGAGTGTGAGTGTTTTTTTTGTTTTTGTTTTGTTTTTTTTTGTTTTGTTTTTTTAAACATCTCCTGAAGCATGTCTGAGTTTTCTGTTGAGAAAAGTAAACAACATGTGAGAGCTTTTTGCTCTCATGAGTGACTGACTTTACTTCCTGTTTGTATGCTTATGCACTGTCTGTATGCATACTATGTGTGTATGTATGTTATAGACTTAAACCTTTTCTCTAGTTTGACACTAAGGGTCCATGCTGCCACTATAGTTCTTGGTTGCTTATTTGTTCAGTTTATTATTATTATTATTATTATTATTATTATTATTGTTATTGTTATTATGGTTATTGTTATTATGGTTATTATTATTCAGCTATTATTAATGGTTATTTTCCTTCCTTGCAGTTACCTCATCATTCCGATTTTGTTCATCTTTCATTAAAAGCTTCACAGCACTACTTTGAAATTAAGCACATATATTTTTCTTTTCCTTTTTTTCTTGGCAAAAATAATTTTGTCTGTGACTTTGCAGTGGCACATGTTAAATATATATATATATAAAAAACTTGCTCTCTCTCTCTCTATATATATATATATAAACTGTATAAATCTATGAATATCTGTATACCAAATAAAAGGCTTGATATGGACTTTTTAAATGTAGTAATTTGTATATTCTTTTTTTTTTCTCCTTTTTATTTTTTTTTAACATTCAGCAGCAAAAATCATGTTTGGTTTGCTGGATTTCTAAACATGAAACTACAGACCGCTGCTGTGGATGACTCCCTATTTTTCAGAAGGTGTAACAACTTTCAGGTGACCACTGGGTGGTGTAACTGCTCTTCAAGACTGCCATCCCCACCTCCCTTGAGAACTTGTCACAGTTATTGGGGCTGATCCAACACTTCTGATGGCGTTCAAACTGATGATCAAGCGCCTAAAACCCTTTTGCACTCATGTTTAATTAAGTGAGAAGCCTCTTGACCTGGGGCTGATAAGTCCCCCCATACTTTTTTTTTTTTTTTTTCTTTAAATATATCATCTTCCTACAAATCTTCATTCAGTCCCTCTTTCTTACACTTCTTGTTAGACCTGCATCTTCTGATCTACAACCTCATGTTCTGCCTTTTTCTCTCCTTCCTAGCACTTTTGTCCTTCCTGTAATGACTTTGGTGATTCTCGACCGCTTTCTGCACTACCCTGTTTTTCCTCTCTCCTTCAGTTGTGCTCACCACTTTTTTCCTCTCCACTGTCTTTTTACTTATGCATCTCCACCCACTCCTTTGACTTGCTTCCGCTGCATTGAAGGGGAAATAAGGGGGTTTTGGTCTAAAACTACCCAGTTGCTCCCGTGAAGCGCATAATCTGCCTTGTCTCGTGTTCTCTTTGCCACTCAGCTATTGTTTCCTGCCCATGGTTGTATGAGGCAAGTTCACCAAATTTTAATGGCACATAAAGCCCTCTTAATGTAGGAACATTCAATTTCTTCCAACATTTTAAGTAACTGTGAAGTGAACTGCAAAATGAAAACTACAATATAGAAGTTAAAGTCAAAAACAATTTCCACAACAATACCCACCCTTGATAGTACTCAGATAGTACAAAATATTCCTACAGTAGAACTTCAGTTGCCCAAAACCTCGGGTAAAAGTTCTGGTTTGAATGTCCACGTGTTTGCTTGGTTGACTGCTCTCCGCTCACTCATGAGTGGCTGCCTTTTCTGTCCTGAGGATGTGCCCGGGTTGGTGACATGTTTTGGGCAGCCTGTTCTACTATGTCTGAGAAGATGCTGAGAAGCTGATCCTAGACATTTTTTATCTTTGGAGCAAAAATAAGGCTTTTTAAAAAATTTAACATCAGACGCCACACCCTTTCTCTGAAAAACAGAGGCAAGAGTTTTTCCTTGTGAGCAGCCAACATTTCTAATGTGCAAATCTAGAACTGTAGTTGTGTGTGTGTGTGTGTGTGTGTTTGTCGGTGAGACCCTGTGTTCTGAGGAGGCTGTCTCAAGCTGACAGGGTACATGGATTCTCCATCTTGCTTGTATATATAAAAAGAAAATGAGATGCCTGCTTCACCTACACCCACACCGATACCCACACACGTATACGGGTGTTTATGTATCTTCCTTTCTCCAATTTTTTTTTTTTTTTTTACATTTTCCTTGTTCAGCAGTGTGAGGGTTAAATGTGAACGTGTCAGCAGGTCAGGTTGTCCCCTGCCTGTCTCCCTGAGTGAAGTATATGTGTGTAATATTTATTTTATAGGGATTTTCCTCTCGCCATGCTGGGTGGCTGCTGGCCATGTCATGTTCTGAGCTGTCAAAGGCCATCACTGTCACTCGTGGAAAATGAGATGTGGGTGTAAGAGAGAGACACATGAGACATGGACCCGACAGAAACAGAGACAGAATCATGTCTGCCATGTGTGCTTGGGTGTGGGAATAGCCCGGGTACTCGGGGCTCAGTGGAAGTGGCAGCGTCAGGTAGAGGCTTTCGGTTTCATGCAGTTTGCAGGAGGAAAGGTGAGGTTTAAGGCTGAGTGCATCATTTCCGTTCACGGGTGTCTCTGGTCGTCTTCCCACTCTGCCAGATGATTCCTTCTTAGGACACAGTGTGAAAAATAAAGTGGAGCAAATTCCATGAAAGCACTCTTTAATCTGTAAATGCTGCCATCATTATCTGTTGGCTTTTATGGTTTAGAAAAAATATTACAATATGTAGTAATTGTCCAGTTTTAGGAGTTCAGCTTCAATTCAATGGGCCATTTGTCACAGTTGGCAGTTTCATGGCCAGGTGAAGCCTTTTTTTTTTTCATTATTTCACGTCAAATGAAACAGATGTACTTGAAGATGATTCAGAGTGTTGAGTCTGTATATCATATCTTTTCACCTTAAATGTGAGACCCAACGAGATGAGGGAGGCCGTTATCAGAGTGAAGAAACAGTTAAGAGATGCCTTTATGAATGCAAATAAACAGTGTTTACAAGCAGTAACAGGAAGGCCACATTGAATTTTGCTCAGAAAACATCTATAAGAGCCTGCACAGCTCTGACTTTGGACAGATGAAACCAAGATTAATGCAAATTTGTGCAAAAAAACCCTCTTGAAATAAGGCTGAAAGTCTGCGCTTCAATCACATCATGGTCACCTATTAAAAAAAATCCACTGTGCTGCAGAAGAAGGCAAAATGACAAAAAATGTGTCTTTGGCATAAGAAATTCATTCTTGCATCTTCTGTTTTGCATTGAAAATGTTTCATCTTCAAGGTTCTATCTCACTTCCAAACCTCCTCCTAACTCTAAAACGAAACCCCAGTAAGGACAAGCAAACCTTTATAAAGCAAAGATGTATTTGTTTCTCATCTTGATAGAAGTACACATGAGAAATCAGAGTGAATACATGTGCACACATAAATCAACAAAGCTGAACAGACACATAAAACACTTGAAATGCGGCAATGAATGTGACTGATGATCCAATACTCGAATCATAGTTTGATTTAGATGAGGGCAGCCATATTTTCCCACTTTCTATTATTGTCACTTTCTCTGCCCTGTTGGTTATCATTTTAAAGCCTCCACGGTTTTGGTGTTACATCACTTTTCAGTGAGTTTTATATATATTTTTTAAAGGCTGAAAAGCAAATCTGATGCCAGCTGGCTTGATGATTTGTCTGGTGGTGACTTTTTTATTCTTGGGTTTATGTCTGCTCATTCCAGTATATCAAATAAGGACAGTTTATACAATTTATTACTGTGGTCAAGCAAAGGTTTTAAGGCATGGTTTGAGACAATGAAAATAGGAAAGTAGTGACCTGCATCTCACACTGGGTGCAAACAGACAATATGAGTTACATATGTTACGTTCTGACACAGATGTTGACTTCAGTTTACCCCATTATCTAAAAGATATGCAAGTTTTACCTGCTGATAAGGTGATGCCATATATGACCTATGCAACTCCTGTTTTTCCCATCTGCTAAGTGAGGATGAAAATATGATAAGGGACAATAACACAGACTATTAAAACTCAGTTGTGTGCATGAAGGACATGGGTTATTCAATCTATGATCTTCAGTATATTGTGAGTATGTCTGCTTTCTGGAACGCCTGGCAAAAACATTAATTTGGATTCAAGGATTGAACTATAAAAATGTGTTCACTGTGAGTTCACCCTAACTCCAGAAGCCACATTTCACACAAATGTAAGAGAAGCAGAAAAGATAAAGAGGTATCTAAAAGGTCAAAGTCAACTTCAAAGTGATATCATGGAAGAACACAATCATTCAGAAGCTGCACTCCTTCAGTCCTGTAAGCTGGGTGAGTTCCAAGTAGACACGACAGATTCAGCACCCTTGTTATGCCACAGTCTAATCAATCTCACAGAGACTACTGGACATCAAAATCCTTGGCCTTCTATGATGCAGAATATCTCCCCTCTCAGACTCCGACCTCCTGGCAGTACAAATTGTTTTGAGTGTTAACTTCACTTACAGAAACAGAAAGGGAAAGACCTTGAGTGCAAACATTTAACATTCGAGCCAAATAGAGGTGGTGCTTACAAGAGGAATGTTAACAGCCCTGACCAAGCAGCTAGTGAAGAAAATGGAATATCAGTCAGTCATTGCCAAACTTGTGGCCTCCTTTCTTTAGGCGCTAGAAGACTCTGTGTCTCTTCAGGGGGAAGTGGTAAGAAGTGGTAGGTAAGCCACAGCTTCTCCCTTGTCTTGATCCTTACCATTTATATGGAGCCGCAGGAACCTTCTCCCTCTCTGGAAAATAAAGTCTCTCTGGGTTATGACATCAATACTGTTTTCCAGGCTCAGCGATGTGCACCTGCTTCCTGCCTCTGCACCAGTCCCAGTGGCACAATACCAATCATATCTACACTGAGTGATATTTGTAGCTCCCAGTCAAAGAACTCCATCAAACCTGATACCAGCAGTGCCAAGGGGCAACCACATTATGCTGAAGTGTCTTCTTAATCATCCACCATTGGATCTCACATCAGCTCAACTCTTAGTGCATCCAAGCATTGAGTCCTTTATGATTTTCATCTTCTGTGTCTGGTGGGTATGCTTTGGACCCCTAAAGAGAAAGGCTGAATTTAAGCTAAGTGCAGCTCTCAAATTAGGGTGAGCCTAAGCCTTACTGTGCGTTCTGCAACATTAAAGAACATTACCTGAGCTCATGTTCAGAGTTCAAGAAGCGTTAGCAAGATTTTGAAGTGGATCCACGATTGATGATGGTTTCAAATCGACTACCGGCCCCAAGCTTCATTTTATAGTGCCAGATGAACTCGTGACAGCTCGAGGCATACAGAGTGACTCCAATGACCGGGTCACCTGCAGAAGGTCATACTTGTTTGGGGTTCTAGTTTGCTATAGGGGTTGAACCTTAGAGACATATGCTGTACTCTGATTGCTCTGAGATAGCATTATTCTGCCACGGGCTTCAAAGATGACCAGTAAATGGTTACAATAATGTAATAGCAGGCTGATGGTCATTTTACCCAGAGCTGCAGCTGCTGTCTATCCCCACCACAGGAGAAGATAAATACATTTATTCACCATTGGTGCTAAACTGCTTTCTCCCCTAGGCCATTCGGACTGTTAACAAACACTATCCGCCCACACCCCACCCCTGCCCACCCACCTCACCAATCTGAGCCATGGTCTGAGTAACCCCCATCACTCAGGCCACTCACACGGACTCTATTCAGACCAAGACTTTTTTCTTTGTACTACTTCCAAGCACTTTGCAACTTGTTCTCTAATGTGTGGCTTGCTCTTATTTTTGTATATAATTCTCCTGTTTGTTATTTATTCCTGCTGTTGAAGGTTTTTATTTTATTCTGGCACAGTTGGTGTGGTGGACCCACAATTTTGTTGTAAATGTACAATGACAAAGGGCTAAAGGTCTATTCTATTCTATTCTATTCTATTCTATTCTATTCTATTCTATTCTATTCTATTCTGAGGATAAATACTCTGAAGCTGTCTTCTAAAAGAAAACAAGCTTATTTATTTATTTATTTATTCATTTAAATAGAAAATTTAATTGTTTTTGCACATTTTTTTAAAAAGATAGATATGAAATTTCTCTTTTAGCACAGAGGTGGAATCAGTGGGAAAGAAAATGCTGGTTTCTTGCTTTTCTGTCTTCTTGTGTGTCTTTTCACCTGCATGTGTGTGTGTGTGTGTGTGTGTGTGTGTGTGTGTGTGTGTGTGTGTGTGTGTGTGTGTGTGTGTGTGTAGCTTTGCAAACATGTTAGTCTTTGTTTACTGACATGTCATTTCAGGTCAAAGTGTTGGCTACAGGCTGGGAAGCAGCTTGACTAAGGAGTGCTGAAGTCAGAGAGACTGAGTCATAATGATGTAACACTGTATGGGGTTCAAAGCACACACACACACACACACACACACACAATTTTGGCCCTTGTGCTTCTACATCTCAAAAAGAAATCTGATTTTTGAAAAAGTTTAATTTTTTTCTAATTTAATTCAAAAATCTAAACTTCCATGTTCTGTATTCATTACACATGAAATGAAATATTTCAAGGCTTTTGATGATTATGGGTTAAAACTCAAAAACAAATCTGATATCCAGTATCCAAGATTATTAGATCAATCAAAAATGATTCAAAAATAATTTATTACATAGAAATGTCCTTTCACCAACGATGAAAGGTGTGTTCATCGTTGGTGATTGGGTCAGGTGAGTTGGTTAGTCAAGCAAAGTTATGATGTGGTCAGCAACTATTTTTGTGGTTGCAGACATTTTCTAAGTCCTGCTAGAAAAGGAAATCACCATCTGTCCGTCTTCTGGGTTGCAGATGGAAACATGAAGTGCTCTAAAATCTCCTGGTAGATGGCTGCATTTACTTTGGACTCAGTAAAATACAGTGGGCCAACCACCACCAACACCAGGCACTCCAAATCATCGCAGACAGGCTGAAACTTCATTGCACTTTGAATTAAAATGTTTGGGAATGCTAAAGCATTCTGATTGGCACATTAATTTCAGACTTATTTTTCATTGGTGGATTGGTGGCTCAAATCTGGGTAGCTGGAGGCAGTTGATGAATTTTGGAATCATCTTTTATGACTGGATGATTTGAACTGAAACCATTTACCTGTCTGTAGTAGTTTCTCCCACATTTCAACTCATCTAAACTATTTTAATGTCTCTGTTTTTAGTCTGTATAGTTTATTTTCCCACTATCACAAAATCTTAAAATAAAACCAACAAAACAGCTCAAGATTAAAAACTATTTCACCTGTTCATTTGATGCCAGTTCCCGACTTTCTCTGTCTGTCACTCACTCACTGATACTCACATACACAGACACCAGTTTTAGTTACTCTTGTTAATATGCTAACAGTAAGAAAGAGTTAAGTTTTCCTAAAAATAATAACACTAACATTTTATGTTAACAACATTTACTGGACTTGCGGAGGTATTGTGAGAACCCTAAGAGAGTTTTGAGTTTTTGGAAGAAGCCTTTTTTTTTCTTCTTCTTCTTTTTCTTCTGGATTTTAAGGTCTTCAGACTTCTCTGTGACACTGATAACAGATACAACTAACTGGGACACGGATGGAGTTTCAGAAGGAGTTTCCTCTCAGGGAACATCAGTCACTGGCAGACTTTCAGAAGAAGGTTCTTCAACTGGTGGAACATTAAGCATTGACAGGCTTTCAGAAGCATGTTCTTCACTTGGAAGAACATTGTACATCTGCAGGCTTTCAGAATGAGGTTCTTCAATTCCTAGTATCATAACCCCTCCAAACAAAGAACCATAATGCTGCCCTGCTGGCTTTAGTCAGGACTTGACTGCAGCAGCATCCTTTTCACACTCCAGCTTTGACCTATGCTATAGACTCATGTGTTAAGCTGCATGCTGTATGCCCCAGATAATCCAGTCACATCTGGTTCTTTATGGTGTGGTCAGCAGAGCTGCACTGAAATGTTTACATATAGAGATGACAGGAGGTCATATGCTTTTAGTCCTGTGTTTCATTTACCTCCCATTCCATTTGTTTGGGATTGCACTTTGCAAACAGAAAACAGTGCTGCGCACCTGTAACATATGGAATATAGGCTTCTCTTTCTGGCCCGCAGTAAAGATGATGTGAAACGCTCACTGTTGCTCTATTTTTACACTGCCTTGAACACACTGAGACTGATAAGCATGCTTTAAAATTTAATCCACATACCTACAAGTATGCTCCAAAGGCACATCACCAGTATTTGCAAAAACTCTAATTGTGTCCAGTATAATAGACTTTGATAAATAGTAGCTTAGCATTCGTATAAGAACAGTATCCAATGCGGTATATGAGGCTGAAAATTCATCCGTATATTCATGGTTTAATCCTTGGGCTCTCACAGATACCCCGCTTCCTTTAGTACATGGTAGAGCTGCACAGGTGCTCAATAGAAGTTTGGGGATATGCTCCAAGGTTGCAGCCTCCAAAGCACTTAACTGAGTTCTGCCCAGATAAGATCCATGTAATACTTCTGACATTTTTCTCCAGCCACCAGGGAACTCATTAGAGGTTATACGCTGTTTGATTCAATGAAGACTAGAGGAGAAAGAAATGAAGGTAAAAAGGTAAGCAGGCACATGAATGGTTCACTAGCATATACAGTTAGAAAAAGACATAGATTGAGGGCTACTGATGAGGGTAAGAAACACAAGATATAGGCAATGACTTCCTTCTCTCACTACACAGCCACTTTGTCCTATCATACTGATTCTGTCCCACTGGAACAATGTGATGACCAAGCATGACAGGCTTTAAGAGTGGTCTCATCTCATGCTGTCAGGCTGAGGCAAAAATATCCCCTTGTGATCTGAATTTATGAGAACTTTAATGCAGCAGGGGAATATGCCTCTTAACCTGGGAACACTGCTAGTGACTCTGCTGCCTGGAGGCAAGAAACAAACTGTAAAATAATGGGGATGCTGGTCAGTAGGCTCAATTATAAAGCGCACAATGATGCAGCTTTTGGGGAATAGATGCACTTAATGTGAGTTTACTGCAAACACAAGGGTTTTAAAGTTAAATTCATGAGTTGTTTGGAAAAGAAACATGTTTATGTTTTTGTGGCTGTCTGTTGGCCAATGTTATGGCACGGGCCATACAGGCCCGTGCCATAACATTGGCTCCACCATGTTAGGCAAATAGTGTGGGAAGCTTTGGATCATACAGTTTATCTCCTTCTCTGTGCTTCTTGTTCTTCTTCCTGTCTTTCCGGTACATCTTAGATGATCTTAGTTTCAATGTCCAAAGAATTGTTTTATTATTGTCTCAGAACTGTGTGTTCTTGAGTGTAACCAGTGGTTTGCACCTTGTTGTAAACCCTCTGTATTTCCATTCATGAAGGTGTCTCCTGATTGTTGAATTTTTCTTATTCATGGAACTAATTATGTTGCTGTGCACTTTAGCAGTTTTCTGTCCTCTTTCCTGAGCAGGTCACTGTATTCATTCTTTTTTAATAGTACACCACACTGTTAATTTGGCCATTGTAAATTTTTGCTGTTTATTTCATTCATTTATTTTTTCCATCTAATGACGGCCTCCATCTCTTGGCATCAAAAACGTCATGTTGCTGTACCTCAGTGAAAAGCTACAAAATACAATTAAACACTTTGAATCAACAGATATTATATCTGCTTCATTTTTCATGAAAATATAAGTGAACAGGACTCACCTTGCCATGAAACTACTTGTTAGTCAAATGTTAAATTACTTTTGAACCTAAAAATGGCTGTAATTCCTCAGCGAAATCTATAAATTCAAGCCAAACAATTTGCACTTCACTCAACAATTATCTTAAATGTTTATTTCAAATTTAAACTCCACTGTGGTGGTGGCCTAAAGAGGCAGAAACATTACTAGACTGAAACAAAAACACCTTCTGCAGAACTACAGACATCCTTATGAACTCTGAAGTCTTGACAGTTTGGTTGTGTGCTTTAAAAGGTTTGGATTAGGGACAGAATAACTGTGTAAATATAAGATTTAGGATTTTTTTTTCAATTTTCCAATGATGTCATTTTTTGTTTGTTTTTACATGAAATTATAATGTGAAACATATGTATGTTTTAACTTTCAGGAGGCTATTGGACAACTTATTATTAGCATCACCTTCCTGGCAGGCAAAATTCAGACGAAATCAGGCTAAATAAATACACTTTTTTGCAGTGTATTTTGGATGTAGGGTTTATTGTTGTTCATCCTGTTTTTATCAACTGATTTTTATCAAAAGGCG
The DNA here is from genome assembly GCF_963969265.1 of Rhamphochromis sp. 'chilingali'. NCBI lineage: Eukaryota > Metazoa > Chordata > Actinopteri > Cichliformes > Cichlidae > Rhamphochromis > Rhamphochromis sp. 'chilingali'. The sequence goes on from NC_137940.1 coordinate 30,928,173, forward strand.
AATAAAAAAAAATCATTATGAGGAAATCAATGTGATGTTAGGGGAAGCCAAAAAGACTAAGGAATTTTTAAAAATCTGTGAAATTATCTGGTAATAATATGACTTAAATACTAGAGATATGCATAGTTTGCATTTAATTCCTCCAAAATCACAAGAGTAGGCTTTTAAGAGAAATCTAAGAAGGTTTTTCCAGGTGTTATTTGTGAGATGTAAAAGCTTTTACCACAGTCCCGTCTATTTGTGTGTTTGTATGCGGATGCATGTAATAATGTTCATCTCCCAGTTACACTATGCACAAAGCAAGACTAAGGCGAACAAAGATTTTTATCCTTTAAATGTACATGAGTGTTTTCTGGTAGGCTCTTCAGAGCCACAGCAATCCCAGCAGTGAGCTCTAAGTAACCCTGATTAAATCTGGCCTCCCTCTGCTCCTCTCCATTGCTTTTAGGATGCAGAGATAATGTTCATTAGCAGCGACGGGTGGGGATTTTGGGAGGCGGATGCTCGTGTGTTGCTCATGTGTGGCAATAATGGGGTCTGATGGGAGGTTAATGCTATTTGGTTGAATATGAAGCTGTGACTATTATGTTGTATGGATGTTACTAGAGCACTAAAAATTCCACCAAAATTCAAAATTCTATACACTGGGGGACGTGTGCCACAACAAGTCCACAGAGGCTCGAGACGATGCACTGCCAGACACCACAGCACACTGCAGGAGGTCCTGTATCCATACTTTGACTGATCAAAGCTGCTTTGGTGTGTCTTTCGGTCTCTGCTGTTGCCAGGAAACCTTATAGAGACACAGACTATGAAGCCACAATGGAATAATAACTATAATGGATTGCTTTTATATAGCGCTTTTCGGGACCCCTCAAAGCGCTTTACAATTCCACTATTCATTCACTCTCACATTCATACACTGGTGAAGGCAAGCTACAGTTGTAGCCACAGCTGCAGCCACAGCTGCCCTGGGGCAGACTGACAGAAGCGAGGCTGCCATATTGCGCCATCGGCCCCTCTGGTCATCACCAGTAGGCAGTAGGTGAAGTGTCTTGCCCAAGGACACAACGACCGAGACTGTCCAAGCCGGGGCCCGAACCGGCAACCTTCCGATTACAAGACAAACACCCAACTCTTGAACCACGATCGCCTCAGTATCAGTATCAATGTATCAGTTATTACACTTACTGTTACTGTTCAAATTAAGAAAAAAAAGAAAAAAGTAACGCTTAGCAAATGTTTGATTTAATGCAAGCTGTGTCATGGATTTCCGAGGCACACCGTTAAAAAGTGCCACTACCAAATCACTTTATGTGATTAGTTCACTTAGCTGATCACTTAAGGAATATTAACTCACAGTTTCTTCATATATAAATGGATGTACAATGAAATTAGCAGGATTAGGTACTAAAAACTTTATTGTAAGATTATTTATTTGCTAAGCTTTTTTTTTTTTTTTTAAAGTTTGATACATTTTTTTTTTTCCAAAAATATGAGTTTATTCCTTCTATCAAACTTCTCACCAGATGCATAGATTTCCACAGTAAACACGAGTACGTATTTATGATTGTCTGCATCCTCATTTTGACTGTGGACCATTTGCGTACAGTGAATTTAAGAACCCTGTTTGAGATGATCTGAGCTTTGTGACAAGGTGGGTTATTCTGCTGGAAGCAGCCATCAGAAGATGGATACACTGTGGTCATGGACACGGTCAGCACAATACTTGGGTAGGCTGTGTTGTTTAAAAATGTTCAGCTGGTGCCACATCATTATACAACCACCAGCAGCAGCCTGCACTGCTGATATAAGGCAGGACAGATCCATGCTTTCATCTTGTTTATACCAAATTCTGACCCTAACATCTGAATGTTGCAGCACAAATTGATACTCATAAGGTGAATGTTTCTCCAATCATCTATTGTCCATTTTTCCTCTTCTAGCTGGCAGGAGTGGTTGACCGGTGTGTGGTCTTCAGCTGCTGAAGCCCATCTGCTGCAAAGTTCAAAATGTTGTGCATTAAGAGATGCTCTTCTGCATACCTTGGTTGACTCTTTATGTTACTGTTGCCTTCCTATCAGCTCAAAGCAGTCTGGCCATTATTCTGTGCCATTCATCCAGATAACTACCAATTACCATTATCTGTAAACTCTAGATATGATTGTGTGGGTAAAAAAATCCAAGTAGATAATCAGTTTCTGTAATGCTCAGACCAGCTCCTCTGGCAACAACAACATGCCTAAACTAAAAGTTGCAGTTCAACTGTACCTAATAAAGAAGCCAGTGCACTCTCTATTGAAGCTAAAATTATTTTAAATTAATTCATGTATGAAGTAAGTGTGAAAATTCTTTGTCTGATGCTCAAATGATCGCATAACGTGTCAGGAGCTGATAGCACATCTTGAGTTTTTAAAAAAAAATTCATACTATCTTTTAAACCATTACTGTGTGAATTACATTAGTGATCTTTAAATATACTATTTTGAAAATTTCGCTGATGTTGGAGAATCCCCAGGTCTTGCTTAAGGCATGAAACTGTGATCCATCTCCTCCACTAATTCTTGGGAAAAAAATCTGATCTTTAATTCACATTGAATATATGATCTTCAATCAGCTTTTTTCATTTTCCCCTCTTTGTTTCCTGTCTTATTCCTCCTCCTCCTCCTCTCTGTCCATGTAATTAGCTGGAGTCGTTTTGTCTAGCAAATTTAAGACCACGTCTTCCTTCTGCCCTCTCCTCCTCTCACATCACCAAAGGGAGTTCTGGGTAGTTATACTTCACTGATGTGTGCAGACTCAAGAAGCCTGCAGCTTTTCCATTCTCATTATACACACAAACCAGACCCATAGACCCACCAGCTGAGGCCAGTTCCACTGTAGGATAACTATAGTTGACTTATTAAGCCACAGATCAAATATATCTGAATTCCTCCTCTCAGATTTTTGTGAGGAAACAGATTTGATAAAGTCAGTGGGATTTTCCCTTTTTAAAATTTCTGTATCTTTGTGTTTTGGTGAAATCATACAGCTGGTTTGATGATGACTGACAGTGATGAAGGATTTTATTGATCCCCGTGCAATTTCTCTGGGGACTCCAGCTTCCTTCCACAATCCAAAGAAATGCATGTTAGGTTAATTGGTGATTCTAAAACCTGGTTGTAGGTGTGGATGTGACAGTGTTATGTTTGTCCCTTTGTTGACCTTGTTGACTGGTATAATCTATAATCCCAATCTTACCTTTTGAGAGCTGGGATAAGCTCCAGCCTCCCTCAGAAACTCTGAGTCGGACTTGAGAAAGTTGTTCCAGTTGTTTTGTATTTGACTGGTGAAACTGGTGTTCAGAGTAAATGTGGATTTGGACAAAAGCTGTGTGGTTTCTGAATCTCTCCATGATAACCTTTATTGAGTTATCTTTTAGTGGACCCTGACCTTTGACCGCCCAGTGGGAGAAAGACAGCTGAATATCCTATATGCTCATTTTGTATTACTGCAAGTGGCAGCCTTCCAGGATTTTATATATACATGCTAACAGGGGCAACAAGACTTCTGTTTTACTGCCAAGAACCTGCTTCGGCGTTATTAACTACATTTAATCATTATTTAATTAATTAAAAGATTGACTTTATTTTTTCTCTACTTTTTCTACAACAACTTTACAAAGTAAAATTCCACTTTGAATTCTCCATAAATTGGAGGAGATAAGGTTGGTTCGGGGTGTTTAATATCTTCCCTGGGGGGTTTCTAACCGTTATCGCTTCCTGTTTGTTGTCACACATGTTAAACTGAGTCGATCAAGGAGGTGCAGAGCGAAACTGACGCCCGGTCAGTGAACGCACTGGGGCGGGCAGGGCGATGCGGTCACCGGGGTACTTAAATCTTTTATCTTAAGAATGGCTGCTTTGGCGATAACGGGATTGACGTATTCCCGCTAGCTCCTCAACTCACTTTCCCAAAGAAAGTGCTGTTTGTAAGGGGGGCTCTGATCTCTACAGCCGGTTTCCACTGCGCGCAATCACAGCTCTAGGACCAGCGTTACAGTCGGTGCGCTCTGGCAGAAAGCATCCAGCCTCTTTATCTCTCGGTTCTAACAGCAATCGGTATTCTTTTCAATGTCCCCCAACCCTCACTCACCGCTCGCAATGAAACCGTTGTAATCCACCCTTTTCATTGTTTTTCTTTTTTTTTTCTCGGTTTCACACTTTACTTACTGCAAAGTGAGCGCAGAGAAGAGGAAAACGCGGGAAATACTCTTCATCTGCAAGTTTTCGTGTGTGTGCCGCACTGGAGGGGAGGAAGAGATGGCAGCCCCGGTGAAAGCAGCCCTGGCTCTCCTGATTTTCACCGTGACAAGTGAGTAATCCTTTCCAATCCTCTCGGAACGGGACGGGAGACTTTACTTTATTGGGCTTTAAAATCTGGCTTGGGGTGGCCATTGCAAAATTGCACACCCTCTCTTACACAAATGCATGCCAGTTAATATAACAGGTCTGATAAGTGCTTTCTTAAGGGGTTTAATTTCTTGCATGGTTAAGCCACACTTTTACCTTGCAGACAGAGGTGGTCTCGGGAAAGCAGGCCAGTGGGGATAAGTAGCGGCATTTCCATGCGTCAAACCCTTTAGCACGTGATTTTTCAGCACGCTTCAATTAACTAACACGCTTGTCCTTTAGGCAGAAAACCCACGGAGTTTTAATTACATTTGCATTTTAAGGGCAAGGGTGTGAAATCTGAGTAAGGAGCATTCATTCACTCATTTTAGTTTGGTTCAAGACTTCATAGCCTGCAATTTAAATAACAAATCTGGCACCGTGCTTTGAAGAGAACTCGCGAAACAGCTGACTGCGTGGTTGTAAGTGCAGATACAATTATTGCTATTTAACCTACATGAAATGCCTTCATTGCCAGTAAGTGAAAAAGATACTTTGATAACAATAGCAGACATTTCAATTGAGAGTTTGCTTACTTTAACTTACATCACACCTATCAGATGATCTCCCCACCTACAGACAAGTAAAGTAACTTATGAGGTCCTAAATCAGGCAGGAGGAATCTATTATTGAGCTGTCAGTGGTGCTGAAATTGGATCAATGTGCAGCTCTACCAGGCAAACCCCAGTACCCATTGTGTTTGCTTCTCCAGTTCAGATAGACAGAGAGATAGAAAAACAGTGTTACAACTACTGCAGTGGAATTAAATTCAGTAATTGAGGGTTTAATTTACCCCCCCTGCCATGAATAGGGCGTGTTCTTACTGGAAGAAAAGTATACGCGCAGATAATATGAATTCATACGGGGGAATATGATAAATGTGCTGATTCTTTTCTACTCTGATTGAACACTCAAAGCGATTTATACAACATGCCTCAGTCACACATTCATACAAACACTTTTTTCTATCTGACAATCACACAAACTCATACGCTGATGGGACATTGGAGAGCACAAGGATGCAAGGATACCTTGACATGCAGACTGGGGAAACCAGGGATCAAAACACCAAGCATGCAATTAGTAGATGACCTGCTCTACCTCCTGGTGTATTTCATCAGTTGCTGTATTAATAAAAATCTCAATATTAAACATGTTGTAAGTTCAAAAAGAAAGTCACTTTAATTTTTTTGAGTATTCAGTAAAACAGCTAAGAAATTAAGCAGGATTAGCTAAGTGCATTCATATTATTTAAAAAAGTACAAAAGTGAAGTTCATGGTTTCAGACTTGCTTGTTCTCTGTAACTTATTCAGTGTCACCTGTGCTCTGTCTGCCAGTGATTCACTGTATGAATCTGTCACTTCAACCAAACATTCTCATGGCTCCAACTCTAAACAGACGAAATCCAGTCAGCCACTCTGCTGGGATGCATTTGCTCCTTTGTGTTGGCTTCCCTACCGTTCTCACTCTGTGTCTCTGTTCCTGCACACCATCTTTTCTGCCTTACTCTATATTTTCACACTTTGTTTGTTTCCTATACTGCAACTTATCTAATATTTACAGTGCTGCATCACACATTTCTCTGCCTTCTGTGCTCTCAGGATCATTTGCAGTAAATGCACAGTGCTAATGTGTGCTACAGCTACCCTATGAGATGTTTTGCTCATTGTAGGCTTGCAAGATCTTTAACATTTTGCACGAAACCATCAGTGTCACCATACCCTGATTCTGCTTCTCTGTAGCTCATGTGTGATGCATTATACGTGAGTGGGCAGAATTGTGCAGCTCCTAGTTTGTGCTTGTAGTTTCTCATGAGTTTAAAACTGGTTTCTCATAACTGCAGATGTATATCTCGCCAGCAGGGCCCAGCATCACTGAGTCAACACTTCATAGTAAACTATTAGTCATTGCGTTGGCAGGATTGTTTGGATGCTGCTCTTTGAAGGAGAGATGCATGCCGATGAAAAGATGTATTGAAGTGCTTTGCAAAGCAAAAAGAAAAAATGAAAGCGGCACCAGGTGGTGCACACCTAAGCAATGCTTCCACTTAGAGGTGACACTGAGCGAGCTGAGCGCAAAAGAAAGGCACTTTTACTGCATCTGCTGTCTCTCTTATATCCTAAATCTGCACATGTTCCTGTCACGCTGTGAACAAAAGAGCAAAGCAGGACAGGAAGACACGAGGGAGAGATTGCGACAGATTAAAAGAAAATCATTGTAATAAGAGAATTTGTTTTATTCTCACAGACAGAAGGACTGTCTGGGATGAGGAAAAGTTCGGGGCAAAACAAGTAAAAGAAATCCCACGAGGCACAAAAAACACAAAAATCTCTCAGGCAGTAGATTTGCTACGAACAATATGAAATGCGTGGATGTGAGACTCTGTGGATGTGTATGCACGCAGGCCTGTATTTTATAACATGACTGATATGGACAGCATCCTGAGTAAAACCAAAGACAGTTGAATCCTAAATTGTTTTGGCCTCTGAAAGGCCACTGCAGATGGTAACACGCTGAATAATTCACTAACCTGAAAAGAAACCTACAGGATGTAGAACTGTTTTTTCCTCTCCTCTCTGCACTCTTGACTGATGACACAACCTCTCTGTCCATCTGCATCACTCAAACTCAGCGGCACGCCTGAAAGCTTGTTTTTGTTTGTTTTTTAATTATTTCCATGTTGTGATGGAAACGGTGTCGATTTTATGCGAGCGAGAAAGACTTTGAGAATAATCTCTGATTGTGTCTGCGTCTCCGCGCAAGTAAGATGATGGCATTTTTATTTTAGCGGTAATGAATTATTGAGGTGTGGAGAGTGCAGTGAGGCAGACAGGAGTGTGTGTGCATACATGTGTGATGAGACCTGTTGGTAGACTCCCTCCTGCTCCATCTCTACTTAAGCCGTATCCGCATCTTATTTTAGCATCATCTACCATTTTAGCCATTACCGTCGAACCCACCATCTATATCGCATCTCTTCATCATTTTCAGACACATGAAGCAAATTGTCTTTCCCAGTTTGTTCATGCTTTGTGCTGGATTTATTTTTATACTGCCTCCCTTTACATTTTTAAGGCAATGTGACGTTTCTTGTTTCTCTCAGGCTGAAATCAGAGTGCAGCCATGGAACAGCCACAAGCTGAAGTCACTAGAGAAGGAGTAACGCGTTAGGGTCAAACAGCTACAAAACTGTGCATTCAAATTAGAAACCACATCTGTTTAGTTATTTCACTTTGTTCTACTACAGTGCTCTTTTTGTATAGTGTATAGATGTGTTTGAATTTTGTCTATTGCTCCTGCTCCAAATGACTTTTTTACTGATTGTTCTCTGCTTCAGAAAGATTGAAACACTTAGAGCAAATAGCGAAGGCGATGAGAATGATTTTAGTCACGATAGCAATAAAATGTTAATTTTCAAAGTAACTGTGAGAGCTTAGAGACTTCTCTAAAAAATACTGTGTCTTTATAATCTTAAAACAGTTGTGGGAAATGGTTTATTGGCAGTGCTTAACTTGAATTGCCCCATCTGACAACAAAATTTTTTTCACTGGAACTTTATTCCTGTGCTGGGATAAGCTTTTAAACATGTTTTATTTGTTGCGTCCTATAAATAGAATCACATGCAAAGCAAATGTGATAATTAACAAATAGAAACAAAAATAAAATAAAATGGATCTGTAAAGAGTATACGACTGAGGACTCACATATATGACATTTGAGGTTGAGTCATTGATCAAAAGTACTGAGCGAATAAAAAAAGAACAATAAATATGAAAATCAAAAGAACATAACAAAGAAAACATGCAGGAGCCAAGCAGGACAGCAAAAACATACACTGTAACAAGAGTAAGACAGGACTATACACTCACTGGTCACTTTGTTAGGTAAACCTTCCTGTAACTCTTTTTGCATTCAAAACTGCTGTAATTATTCGTGGCATAGATTCAACAAGGTGCTGGAAACATTCCTCACAGATTTTGGCCCATTTTGACACGAGAGCATCACATGGATTCAGCAGATTTTCCAGCTGGACATCTACGATGGGAATCTCCTGCTCCACCACATCCATGGAGGCCATTCGAGTACAGTGAAGTCATGTGCCGTGTGTTATTTGCCTGCTCAAAGCAGTCAGACTATCCTCTTACTGTGGGGCTGATCACCACAAAGGAGGTTAAAATCAGAAAGTAGCGCCAAAAACTAACAGGAAGTAACCAAAAGACAAAATACTAAACACAGACATGAATAACAAACCCCTGTGTGTAGGTGCTAATGGAAAGACATGAGAGAGTGGACAAGAGACGGGAAATACTAAGGGATTTAAAACTACTACAACCAATAAAAACCAAGATCTGAACCAAAACACTCAACATTGGAATAACCAGACACTAAAAACAGCAAAAGACACAGGACTAATATTTTAACATAAAAATAACAATGAAATTAACAGGAACCAAAACTCAGTCACAACAGACTGATTTTCTGGTACTTGATACCTTAAAACTCTGAAATCAGAAGAGCTGAAGGCCACCAAAATCTGATAACCAGTTGATTTGAATTAGAAGTAGAAGTTGGCCTCATACGGCTGTTTATTGCATGTAAACAGTGAATTGTTGTCAGGCTTTAATCCCTTTAAAAATGAAACTCATAAATCCCTGTTATTACTCATCACCATAATATAGCATGATCCTATTTAATTTTATCTGATGATTATACTAATCTGGGAATTGTTTTGTCTCACGCTCTGATGTTTCCATTGTATGTTGTCGTGTCTCTATTGTCCTCTTCTCCTGGCACGAGTCTCCTCTCCCTCTAATCCTGACAGACGCAGCTTTTTGTCTCTGAGGAGGTTTACCTTCGGGGTTTCTTGTCATAGTTGCTCAGACACCGGACACTTCTCCTGTCTCCTGTCTGAAGGTTAATGTAAAGTGACCAAGTGTAGCATATACCTCTTCTTCTGTCACCTGCCTTTAAAGCTCAGATCCTCTTATTTTCAGTCTGATTCTGACATGTTTCAAAACATATTGGTTTCTTGAGTATATCTTGACAAGACAGTTGAGAGCATGGCTGCAAAGCTATACAAGTGAAGTGCCTGAACAGGTGTGTTCTTCTAAGTTGACATACAATGCCATTATGGGGTAGAATATGGTTAGAAAATAGATTTCAGTGCTAAAGTTGTTTAAATATACTGTGTTTCAAACAGCAATTTGTTTTTGCCCCTCAGCAGTAAAAGGCTGATGGGGTATTGTCATAGAGAACAAGGCACATCTAATAAAAATCTTGGTTCAGAGGTCAGTTTTGGTGAAAATTACCTAGGATTTTCAAACTTTAACCACAGGTGCAAATAATAGGAGGCTGCTATGATATTTTGACTTGCTTCTTTGCAACTTCCGTGTTACTTGCTTTGGCCAGGCAAAGGCAGATCACAGTTTACCTGCTTTGTGTCTGGCAAAGCCAAAGATGACTCATCTAAACAGACACCACTGCATAATAGAGGACTGGCAGTGTTACTCTTCATTAAGACACTGACACAAACCCCGTTATTTACTTTTCTGGTTCTCTAGTGTTTTGTTTGTGCTTTTAGGATAAAGGTTAAGATTCAACATGTACTATGTAACTTGTTTTTTTGAAGCTGGTAGTTTATGTTGCTTTGCAAAGCATTAATACAATTCACTTTTTTTCTTTTTCCCCTGCTCGTCATTCTCCTGTATACACTGTATACGCATAGCCAACAGTCATGTCAAGTTTATTTATGAGGCACACACAGAAAAAAAATGCTGCCACAAAAGCCTCCCAGACCTCAAATAACATAAAAACACACAAGGCAAATCATACCAGGAAACAACACGTTCAGGACAAAACAGGACAGCATAGAAAGCTTTTAAATGGAAATTTATGTGACAAGACTTGTTTGTGTGGCAGCACAAAAGACAATGGCTTCTTAAATTGCAGTTAAACATAAAACAGAACAGATATGCGATAAGTCATCCATAATATTTTCTTTATTTAGTATTTATTCCTTAAAAAACACCAATATTTATTCCTCTTAAAATTGAATATACAGTCAGTAGTTTATATGATGAAATGTCTGGGCATGAGGTGCTTTGAGCAGGTGCAAAACTTGTTTATGTTTTTGTGTTTGTGTATTGAATTGTGACTGAATACAATTACATGTGATCTGTTTGTGAGACAGTAACACTCCCACTCATGACACATACACACGAGCGCATGAGAGCATGCAGCGGGCTGCATCACTGCAGCACGTAATTGGCGAAACCTGACAACACGAGATTTAAACATCGCTTCACCAGCTAGAGTTTTGGGCATCTGTGTTTTCTCATTCAAGTCCCACTGAAATTAAATGTGAATCGTGAGTGTGTTAGCGGTCATTAAAATGCTTTAATTGCATACACATATATTTTATAGTCACCCAGCCAAAATGCAGGGCTGCAAACAAGGAGGTATTTACTGCAGGAGACTCAAAGTAGGGCTGCTCGATTATGGCAAAAATGATAATCACGATTATTTTCACTGAAATTGAGATCTCGATTATTTGACGATATTTATTTAACCCTTTAAGACCTACTATAGAACCAAGTCCGCCAGAGCTTATATTATTTTTTTACATGTTGTAGTGCCATTTGTGGGAGCATTTCAAGTTGCTATACAACTGTTATAGCCCATATTTTAATAATATGTATGCATTAAGTCCATAGTAACTACATTAATTGCAAAAAAAGTGCAATAAACTACAAAAAAATTGAAAATCGTTTTTTGTATTTTTTACATATATTTCTACTTGGAGAAATTTAAGAGGTTTATCCCTCAAAGCTTTAAATACAAAAAAGTTGCAAAAAATAGTTTACAACAACAGGAAATTTATTTTGAGTGTCTTCATAGTTTTATTTTGGAGATACACCAATTTTTATATACTGCAGGAAAAACGAAAAAACAATCCTATGATGCAAATTTGCAAAGAAAACAGCAGGTGCATCAAAATAAACTATTTCCAGCAGTGCAATTCGAGTTCTAAGCATCCCAGAAACGACACAGAAAAGTCAAACATGACCAGTATAGGTTTAAGGCCTACAAGTAAAAAACTACAATTTCCGCGAAAATGACATCACTTCCGGTTTCGGCCAGGAAATGGCGGACATGTGATAGTTCGTGCTGACGTCTGTTTCACTGTGGGAAGTGTTACGAACAGCTGATCGGATCGGCAAAGCGTGTTTCTGGAATATTATGTTTTTGTTCCTGCAAGCCTTTTTATGCAATTTTTGCAAAGCTTTATGTGAAAGGAAACCGTGACCGAGGACAAGCTGATGGCATCAGATGTAAGTACAACTCCTCTGGTTTCATATGCAAAACAAATTATTGCGCTAGCTTACTCGGTTCAGGTTCTACAGGGATTTAAAAAATAGTTACACAAAACGGAGCATGCTGCTCTGACTGGCTTTAAAGGGTTAACAATGACTTTAAAAAAATAATATAAAATAGTGTGCAACACCACTGAAGTTTTTTTTTTTTAAACTCTCTTTTCAACCAACAGCAGTCACTCTCCAAATAACTTCTGCTTAGCTTTCCGAGCTTCCCTCGGGTCCTCTTAATCAGCGTCTCCAACCTTTTTTGCGCCAAGGACCGGTTTATGCCCGACAATATTTTCATGGACCGGCCTTTAAGGTGTCGCGGATAAATGAGGGAGGGGCTAATAATCGGCTCAGTCATTTTTAATGATCGTTGAAAGCCCAGATCGTAATCGTGATTAAAATTCGATTAATTGAGCAGCCCTAACTCAAAGTGAAGTTAATGGATGGTCAACCAAACAACAGCTTATTCTGCTGTAAATTTTAGCTCAAGGTTGTGTTAAATTCAAGGTCTACATAAGGCCCCAGTTCACTGTACCCAATAACTTAAGCTGCACGGTAGTAAAGATGTGCTTACTGTAAGCTTGATCTGGCTGCATCATCACAACAAGCACTCGACTGAGATGATGAAATTACGAATAAGTCTGGCTTATTCTTGACATTTTCTGACTGTATGATAGCCAGAGGACATTTATCTCCGTGAAACAGAATAAACTGGAGTAGCTACTATTACGTATGAGGAAGAAATATGGAATATGTTCATTCTTAATAATGCAATTTATCTTTTACTTTATAAAATTGGAGCTAATTTATTTTAAGAAAACAGATGAAGACTGTATACAATAGTTCTGGAAACAGTCCAGAGATTCACAACGCCAGTCTGCATGCCAAAGTATCTTTGGGCAAGTTACTGAACCCCAAGTTGATCCTAAAGCTTTATTAGAGTGTGAATATTAGACAGAAAGAACAGATGTGGAACGATGCTGTATAGAGTTCAGATTAAAGGTAGAAAAATACTCAATAAGAACCAGTCCAGTTACTGTTTGCTTTTCATTTACAGAGTGGAACCAGTGGTGTATTAGACTGTGCTCACACTTGCTTGTCATATCATAGTCAAGTCAGTGCTTAGCACTTTTCTAACATGCCTTTGATAGGAGGTTATATTGGGTTGTAATGAGTTGTGATATCCTCTGTAGTGTACTTCTGACTGTTTTCCCCCTGTGTGCGTATTTGTGTGTGCAGCTATCCTGTGTGCGGAGGTAGAGGAACGGTTGGTGAATCACCTGTTGTCACCAGAGCGCTACAACAAACTCATCAGGCCAGCTATCAACACCAGCCAGCAGGTCACCATTTACATCCAGGTGTCTCTAGCCCAGCTGATCAATGTGGTAAGAAAACACACAAACAAACCCATAACCTCACATACTGTGAGCAAAGAGGCATACCCTACTAATGTCAAATGACTGGGGAACACGTTAACCTGGTTGTTGTCAGTGGAGCCACTGCTTACAGAATTTTCCCATGTCTGTGTTTCAGAATGAGAGAGAGCAGATCATGACCACCAACTGTTGGCTCACCCAGGTTAGTGTCAAAGCACCTTGCTCATAATTTTTTGTTTGTTTGTTTCCGAGGATCAGACCAATTGAAAAATTTGACCATTAGGGTCTATCGGTTCATGAACCACTACAATTATAAATGTACTGTCATGGTCCTGGGTCAGTGACCCAGTGTTTTGAGTTTTTGTATCATTGTTGAACTTTGATTTTGTCATTTTTTTTTATCTTTTCTAGTCTTTTGGTTTCGGTTTCTGTGTTCTATGGTTGCTGCCCCCCCCCCCGTCTGTGTTTCTTCCCTCAGGTCATGTCCAGTGTTTTTTCAAGACTCTGTGCAGGTCATGGTCATGGTCATGGTCATGTTGCTTGTTCTAGTATATATTTCATAGTTCCTTTACGTTCCAGCACAGGTCTTGTTCATAGTTGTCACAGTTGTCGTAGTCATAGTTTTCGGCTACGTTCATTAAGCATTAAGACCTGCAGTGTAATGCTCAATTCCGATTTTTTGATCAAATCCGATTTTTTTGTCTGCTCGTTCACACTACAAATAAAATGCGACAGCAAACGCGCTCCAGTGTGAACGCTCAAAGCGGCCCGCATGCGCAAAAGAAGACGTCACACACAACGCGCTCTGTTTAGACCCAGAGCAAACAATATTGTTTGACTGATGGCCCTTAATATAAAGACTTCGGACTTCACGTTTCCCAATTTTTGCTTTAAGTTATTTTGTTATTTACATAATAATGTAGATAACCTAATAATTATCCTTATTGCTGTTTTAGAGAGGAGCGGTGCTTCAAAGGATAGTTTCTCCAACGTTGTCTTCCCAGCAGTTTCACCGGATGGCCAAGAAGCTTTCGCGATGTCTTATCGGGCGCTTCTCCGGCGCTGATAATTGGCGTCTGTCTTGTGTCAGTGACGTAAAAGACGGATTTAATGCGACTTGGCCATTCATACAGCAGTCGCTTTCTGAAACATCGGATATGTATCGGATTCAGTACCACATACAAAAGTGACCCAGATCGGATTTGAAAATATCGGATTTGTGCCGTTCACACTGTCATACCATGATCGGATATGGGTCGCATAGGGTCAAAAAAATCGGATTTGATGCGCTTTCGCCTGCAGTGTGAACATAGCCAAAGTTTCTCCAGTTAAGGTTTTAGTTTAGGTTAACCACTGTCCCTGCTGTTTGGTTTGCCTTTCTATAAGCCTCAATAAAGGCTCGCCTTTCGTTTAAAGTTCAGTTTTGTCTCCTTGCCTGTGTTCATGCCTGGGTCCTCACTCATTCACACATGGTCTGCCCTGCGGACCGTGACATGTTCTTTAAATGCATTTGTATGTATTCATGTAGTTAATGATAGATGTCTCTTTTTGTCAGAAATCATGGGCATGAGTACCATGGTAATTTTGGGCTTTTAATGACTTCACTGAACTGTTTTCTAGAGTGTCACATACATCTTTAATGATTAAGAAAAAACAAGAATTAGGTGCACAAGTATGAATTTTTTTTGGATTTCCTCTAATCCACACAGTCACCCTATGAGAGGAAATTAGTTAGCATGTTTAGGAACAAGCAAGGAATCACAAAGGATCGAACCTGCCATGAACTGGAAGTTGCTGGAACACCAGCATCACTGTTCACACTGAAGTTACCATGGACTGAAATTATAATCAACAAAGAAACCTCGGCTCCAAAATGAACACTTTCACATTCAACAGAAATTTGCAGCTGCCCACAAGGACAGGCCAAATGTCTTCTAGAGAAATATTCTATGGTTAGATGAGACAAAGATTGAGCTTTTTGGCCACATTGACAAGAACTATGTTTGGAGGAATAAAGGTGAGGCTTTAATACCTAAGAACAATATACCAGCTGTCAAGTATGGTGGTGGTAGCATTATGCTCTGGGACAGTTTTGCTGCCAGTGGTACTGTTGCACAAACTGGATGCAATAATAAAGAAGGACTACCTCCAAATTCTTCAGCGTCGCCTCAAATCAGCAGCTAGATGGTTGAAACTTGGAGACAACTCTGTGTTCTAACAAGAAAACAATCCCAAACACACATCACAGCTGGTTTTGGAGTGGATATAGCAGTCTACCTTTAAGGTACTGAAACTCTGGGGACTACTCTTGAAAGTGGAGTCGTGTCAGGAAACCAAACAATTTCCATCCACTCTATCAGTTCTGACAGAAATAGTGGCCAGAATTATGCCAGAAGCTTGTTGATGACTACCCAAAAAAGCCTCAAATTACCACAACATTCAAGCCCATAATAAATATTTGTTAACTTGTGACCATAACTGTATGTGGCTCTTGATTTTAATTGTTTACTTGTATGTTCATGCATGCCCTTACGTGCCTTTCTACACCAGGGTTGGAATGACTACAGATTAATGTGGGATCCTGAAGAGTACGAGGGAATCAAGAAAATCCGACTCCCGTCACAACACATCTGGTTGCCTGACATTGTCCTTTACAACAAGTATGTCCTCTTTGTGACATACGCAATAAATGTGTGTGTGTGTGTAAAACTAAGTGATGAAAGTAGGAACAGACAGAAAGCTTGAGTAACTTCACTTTAATATTTACAAAAGCCCCATTTCCCTAAAAGCTTTCCAATTCTATCCTCTTACTCAGTCTATCCTCCTATCTCATTTTTAGCCCACTTGTCACTTCTTTTAGGTTAATAAATAGTGAATAATGAACCAACAAATTTTTAATGGCATTGTATGGAGCGTCTGCAGACAGTCTGATAATAATGAAGACTGTTTGAATGTTAGAGAGCGTATGAATCATTCACACAAGGAGATTATGAATTACAATGGCAGAATCAGGCCTGTTGTAGACAGAGTAAAACAATTTGTTTTTATCTCTTAAGTGTTAATCCGTAAGGTCACCAGTTTTGGTGCACTTGAATAATATTACTTTTTAATCAATATTCACTGCTCCATTTGAGGCTAACCTTGCAGTACGCAGTAGAGACTGCTTCACACTATACACTAAATGTTTACCTTTCAGGTTTTTTAGACTTCCTGTAAACATTTGCAGTTCGTTTATGATTGGAAAGAAAAGCTTCAGATTTATTCCTGCGCAATTCTGCAACTACTGTGTTGACAGAAACACAGAAATCCAGACTTTCCAACTTAGTTACATTGGAGAGCAGGATATCCTTGTACATTATTGATTGTTTTGTACTGCGAGCACAGGTATACAAAATGATGAGGTGAGAATATCTTGGCACATCTGGAATTTATCTTGTAACTCTGGAAAATGGCTGCAGGGAAAAATCAATACATCAGTACTTCTGCACTGTAAAAAAAGAGGAACTCGGAGAAATAAGCTGCACTGCTCTTATTCACTGGAGAGTCGGCTGACAGACGCAAAGGCCTGTGAACGTCACGTCGTCTGTCACCCATATAGGTCAGCAGATGGGTCTCATCGCCATCTGTTAGTTTCTTGAAAAACATTAACTGTTGATTTTCCCCGTTTAAAATGTATTCAGTGGGAAAGTCCTTCCTTTGTTGTACCACAGAACAAAAGCATCATAGCCAAATGCAGTTTGAGTTTTTGCTGAATTTTGTTTTGTGTGGTGATCAGAGGTTTTTTCATCTGGCTTTTCTGTGTTAAGTTTGCTCCCTGTGCCTGTACAGCTTCTCTCTGGGCCACATTCCAGAAACCTGCACTTTAGGTTAATTCCTGATATGTTGTTTGCTTGACACAGTCAAGCAAAGTCAAGCAGTTTTGCACAAGCATGCATAAATAGGTACTGTTTTTTCTACCTGCCCATAGGAGAAATAATTTGAGAATATAATTCTTTGAATAGTAAAAGTAATTTTATTTCTGAATTTAAGAACAGTTGTTGCAGAAAGGTAATATGAGTGTGAAAGCTGTGTCTGCCTCTTTAGGCTGTAGGAATAATTACACTGAGCCCACAGTTGATGTGGGCTTACGATGAGGAAAAACCACAGTAGTGGTAATCTGCTTTGTTTCCTGTTAATGGTTTTATTCATTAGACCATAATGTTTCATTTGAAAGATGAATTTCTTTTTTGTTTGCAGCATCAGAAATCTTTTTGTAGGCGTTCTCCGCTTTCGCGCCACAGGATTTAATAAACTCATTTCTGCAGTGTCTTGATGCATGCTCAGTCATCCAGGTAACTAAATCCCAAAAGGTTGATTCTGTTCATCTGGACATAGCGTTTTCAGTGGGAGAAAAGTTTTGTCAGTCAATCAAGTGACTTCTTCTGTCTCTGGCGACTGCAGGTTTCCCTAACCTTACAAATAGTACATTTGCACAATGGGCTGGTAGGTCAGTTCCTTGATTGTTAATATGCAAATTCTCATGACCAATGATCAACAACCACTGATTAAAGCCCATTGATCAAAGACCATAAGTACCATTCATAGAGAGTTGGGGAATGGCCGCAATCACAGCATTGTAAGATGGCGAAAGTAAGATTTGCATGAAAAGGGAAAGACCATCTCTGAATCGAGGAGGAGGCCTAAGGGAACATCTTTCACCATCTTACAATGCTGTGATTGCAGCTGTTCCCCAGCTCTCTGTGATATTTAAGTCCAGTGAGTTGTGATTGGAGCATTCATGACCTTGTTGTTGAGCACATTTCCCAGTTGCTTGATTGGATTGATATCTGTACAATTTACACCAAGTCTGTGAAGGTTCTCAGTCATCCAGGTCATTGTAGTCTAAGGAGCTTGGAAAGAAAAGCGTCTGGACTTCTTTAAGTTGCTTCAAGCAACTTAAAGAAGTCCAGACGCTTTTCTTTCCAAGCTCCTTAGACAATTTAGACCAAGTCAACACCTCAAGCTCATTTATGAACCATTTTTGCTTTGAGGCAGGGCACATTATGCTGCTGAAAGAGGCCAGAGACATCAGGGAAAAGCATTTCCATGAAAGGGTGTACATGGTCTACAACAATGCTTAGCTAGGTGGTATGTGTCAAATATGCACATGGATGGCAGGACCCAACGTTTCCCAGCAGAACATTGCCCAAAGCATTGCATGCACCCAGCCATCCACGGGATGTAAACGAAAGACCAGGCCACCTTCTTCCATTGCTCCATGGTCTAGTTCTGATGCTCACGTGTCCATTGTTTCACTTTCAGCATGGACACCCTGACTAGTCTGTGGCTGTGAAGATACATGCGCAACAAACAGCAATCAATTGTGTTTCTGACAATTTTCTATCAGAACCAGCATGAACTTTTTTTTTTGACTATTTGAGCTACAGCACCTCGTCTGTTGGATTGGACCACACAGGCCAGCCTTAGCTGTCCATGTGCATCAGTGACCCTCAGCTGCTGTTACCTTGTCTCTGCTTCATCATGGATATCAGACCACTTTTGATAGATATTGACCACAGCAAACAGGGAACAACCCACAAGACCTGGCACTTTGGTGATACTTTGACCCAGTCACCTACATCAAACTCACTCAAATCCATACACTTGCCCATTTTTCCTCCCTGTACCTCATCACCTTTGAGGATAAAATGTTGCTCGCTAATCTATCCCACCTACTAACAAGTGCTGTGATGAAGAGACAGTCAGTGATACTCAAGTTGCCTGTCAGTGCTCATAATGTAATGCCTAAAACGCACCTCTGAAGCTGCAGGGTACTGAGTTATCTACTGAGCATTTAGGGTTTGGAAACCTTGTTTTAGGGCATCTCAGTGTTGCTAATGAAGGACAAGCAGCTGTTTTTTATTCTCTTCCCAGATTTATCCAAGTTTCCCCTTAACTTATGTAATAATTTACATGAAAACAACCTCTTGTGTCATGACAAAATCTCCAACAACTGTTCTTGAACTCTGAGTCATGATTTTCATCGGATCATGGTGTTTTATGATTGAACTTCGGCTTTTAGGCCAACATGGAGAAAAGTTCCCAAAGTGCGCAGGATAAAAAGGGAAACTTGAGTTTGAAATGAAACCTCAGAAAACATGCGTGATTGTTCTCTCAGCTACTGTAACCACTAAGCTTGAGTCTGACAGAGTCTTACAGTTGTTTGAACTGTTCTTGTGTTTTGACCTTATGCTTGCAGGCATTCAAATTTTATGAATGGAGATTGCTCATCAGCTGAAGGACAACCTGAAGAGCATAATAGCTTAAGAGACCAGTGAGAGGTCATCTATCTAACTTCAGGTTGAGGTCTAACTTTGGGAGACCTGAGGTCACAGTAAGCAGGTGGGACCTCTGCATTTTTTATTAGTCTGGATATACACAGCAGCCCCAAAGCATTAGAGGCAAGTGGGATGGTTGTATTCCTGACCCACTTTATAATTGATAGGCCAC
Source organism: Rhamphochromis sp. 'chilingali' (assembly GCF_963969265.1). Classification (NCBI taxonomy): domain Eukaryota; kingdom Metazoa; phylum Chordata; class Actinopteri; order Cichliformes; family Cichlidae; genus Rhamphochromis; species Rhamphochromis sp. 'chilingali'. Next base: position 30,947,833 of record NC_137940.1, read on the forward strand.
TTATTTATAATGCATCCCCTGCAGCCCTGATGAGATGAAGAAAAAAAGTCAGTCTCAGCAGATTTGAGTTGTGAGGGACAGGTGTTGCCTTGATGCCAGCATGTGTCCCAGGCCAAGCTCTTCCCTTGAGATGCTAAATGCATCCTTTGGACTTCAAACTGTTGCATGCGTCACCTCTGCAGCCTCATGGTAGCAGTCAGGCAATCTTTTACTCAGCATTTGGTGAATGAATTAACATAAAATCCATGTTTGTCTCGCGCTAAAAGTCTGTAACAGGATTTCTTGACTTTATTCAGAGAATAAAAGGCTATTAAAAGACTATTTTAATAAATGTGATGGGATATTGACAAGTGTCCGACAGCACAGTGTTTCTTATCAACTGAAGCTAAAAGTGTGCAGCTGTATAACAAAGCACAATGCTAATTAAAATCTGACAATAGCCATTATCAGACTGAAACAGCCAAATGTTGTAAAAAGGCAGAGTTGGGTATATCAGTGATATTGAAGAATGATCAGATACCAGATTATCAATCATTATAGGAGCAATTATTTTATTTACACAGTAATTAACGCTTATTGTTGACTTTAATTTAAGTTCATTAAGTAATTTTGTTTGAATGTGGCTTCAGCAACTCATACCACCAAAACCACATCACTGTCTGAAAGCATTTTGGAAATAAGAAAATGAACATACTGTACATAGGTGTGTTTGTTAAGAAGTACAAACTCTCACAAGAGGATTATTTTTCTTCACTGAAAGAGCAGAGCACGCTCTATCAACTCAAACCGTGTCAGCTTTCCAACCTAACTCTGTGTCCGAATCATAGATGTCCACAGAAAGCACATTATTCTGGGTGAAAAGGGGCAAACAGCGGAGACTTTATTTTAGGAATTATATTTTCGTTTTTATTCACAGTTTTGTCTGTCTAAGGAAATCAAGTTACCTGTAAAGTTAAGCAAAAATGATTTGCATTAAAACACTCAAGTGTCCTTGAGTGTTCTCTTGTTTCAGTTGGCGTATCTTTGTGAGTATGCTTGAAGCGCCTCAGCTGGCTCCTTCAAATATAAGAAGCACTGGTTTAAATGATGTGATATGGGCAATCTTTTTGTGAGTGCTTGACTTTACTGACTTTATCTCATCTCCTGCCTTTTCCTCAGTGCTGATGGGACATATGAAGTCTCCTTCTACTCCAACGCTGTGGTCTCCAATAATGGTGAAGTGGCCTGGCTCCCACCAGCGATCTACAAGTCGGCCTGTAAAATCGAAGTCCGTGATTTTCCCTTTGACCAGCAGAACTGCACTCTCAAGTTTCGCTCTTGGACCTACGACCACACGGAGATCGATCTCATCCTCCTCAGTGATTACGCCTCACGCGATGACTTCAAGCCTAGTGGCGAGTGGGATATTGTTTCACTGCCTGGACGCAAGAATGAAGACCCTAACGATATTAGATACCTGGATATTACTTATGATTTTATTATCAAGAGAAAACCTCTCTTCTACACCATCAACCTGATCATTCCCTGCATCCTGATCACGTCGCTGGCTATTCTTGTCTTCTACCTCCCATCAGACTGTGGTGAGAAGATGACTCTTTGTATCTCAGTCCTCCTGGCCCTTACTGTGTTTTTACTCCTTATCTCAAAGATTGTGCCACCTACGTCTCTAGCAGTGCCTCTGATTGGGAAGTACCTAATGTTTACAATGGTGCTGGTCACCTTCTCTATTGTCACCAGCGTTTGCGTGCTCAATGTGCACCATCGGTCACCCAGTACGCACACCATGCCTCCTTGGGTCAAGCGTGTCTTTCTGTACCGGCTCCCCTCTTTCCTCTTCATGCGGAGACCAGGAAGTTCCAACATCCGTGAACGGTTCCGGAAAAAACACCAGAAGCAGAAGTACTCTGACCGGAAGCAGTGTGGAACAGAAGTTGGAGGTGGAAGCTCCGTGGGAATGGCTGATTCCTCCTCATCCTTCTTTGTCAATGAGGAGTCAGCCAAGCGCTATGGCTGGAGGGTCAGTGACTGCTCAGAGAACACAGAGTTCAGGAAGAGGATGACGCTCAAGAGCAACATTGACGTGGAGGATGCAGTGGATGGAGTACGTTATATTGCGGAGAAGATGAAGAGTGAGGATGATGATGAAGGGGTAGGTGTTTTGAAGAAGTAATCGGATATATATCATGATTTATATGCTTATATATATATATATATATATAAAAGAAAGCACTTCTTTCTTTTGTAAGGTTTAATCATAATCACTTGTTACCTGAATCTCAGTTCACTTTAGTTCAGACTCATGAACACAAGTGGTTAATATCCAACGTCTTTATCTCTCTGCAGATCATTGAAGACTGGAAATACGTGGCGATGGTTATCGACCGTCTTTTCCTGTGGATCTTTGTGTTTGTGTGTGTAGTTGGGACAATGGGGCTCTTCATGCAACCTCTTTTTCAGAGTTATAACACCCCCATTGTTGAGGACATGGATCATAAATCTGAAACTTGATGTGACTCAGAAGTGACTTTTTATTTCCAGAAGCAGATTTTAACACATAAAGTCATATGTCCGCCTCTCACCTCACTCTGACTGGGAAAGGACGCATTTTAGCCTTTCCATTTCCTCCTCCCCATCCCTGCTCTGCCCTTTGAATCTTACACATATACCCCCCGCAGTCCTGTAATCAACTCATCTGCCATTCACACAGGGGCTGTGATTGTTTTATTTCAGATGATCTGCCACCCCAAGCTTTATAACAGAAAAAAATTAAGAAAAAAACATAACCCAAGGTGTTTTTTTGTGTTTTTTATCTGTCACAATATTTACTTCAATACCTTTATCTAAAAGGTTGGGATGCTATGCAAAATGTGGTTGTATTCTCATTTTGGAGAGCCAGCACAAGTCTGGGTGTAGCCTCTTGTATCAGCCACACTTTCACTAATCCCTATAAACAAATGCGTACAGACAGCCATGGCTGCGTGAACCACCAGGCAGCATACCATTCAGTACAACAAGGCAAAAGCCTTTATACCTTTACCTGCAGCATCACTTTGCTTTAAGAATGTGAGTGCTGGACGGACCACAACAGTTTGGAGCATTATGAAACAAAAAGAAAGAACTGCACTGCAAAACAGTGCTGGGAAAACTGCTTTTCCCCTTCCTGATTTCTTTCTTTCTTTTTTCTTTTTTTTTTTTGCATATTTCTCACACTTAAATATTTCAGAGCTTTAAAAAGATTTTAATATTAGATAAAAATAACCTGAATAAATAGAAAATCCAAACTTAAATCATGTCTGCAGTCAAAGCAGGTGGTGGTGTGATGGTCGGGGGCTGCTTTGCTGCCTAAGGACCTGAACAACTTGCTATAATAGATGAAGACTTAGGCCTACCAGAAAATCCTGAAAGAGAATTTCTGGCCATCAGTTTTGCTCCAGCGCACTCAGGTTATACAGCATGATAAAAAATACACCATCAAGTCAACCTGTGAATGGCTTAAAAAACAAAAATGAAGATTTTGGAGTGTAGACTTCAGACTTCAATCCTGTTGAGATGCCTTGGCATGACCTTAAAAGACTGTTCATGACCAACCCCCCCTCAAACATGGGTGAATTAAAACAACTCTGCAAAGAAGAGTGGAGCAAAATTCTACCACAGCGATGTCAAAGACTCGATGCGAATTACTGCAAATACTTGATTGCAGTTCTTGCTGCCAAGGGTGGCACAACCAGTTCTTAGGTTTAGTGGGAAATTACTTTTTTCACACAAGGCCACATGGGTTTGGATAGACTTTTTCCCTTAATAAATGAAATCATCACTGAATAACTTGAGTTATCTTTGTCTAATATTAAAATTTGTTTTATGTTCTGAAACATTTTTTCCAGATGTGGAAAATCACTCATGCACGCCTCAAGAGCAAAAGATGAATCTGCTTTGTGAAGACACCCAGAAGATGCTCACTCCCCTTGTGTCCTTTTGCCAATACCAATATACAGCCGACACAAAACAGCTTACAGCTGGACTGCTTAAATAACAATGATAGGTGTGTATGAGGGAGGCGACCAGCCTTTTGTTTACGCTCACACAGCTCACTGTGCAGATAGGCTGACTTGGTAAGCTGATCAAATCTATGAGCATCTTTGTTTGAAATAAAGGTGGGTAAATAGTGCTAAAAATTCTCCAAACCAATGACTTTGAAGCTGTTGCTGATTTTAAAAGTACAGCATGCCAGTCAAAAGCAGTGCTCATCAGCATCCATCACCAAAAAACCAGCAGCAATAATATTGTACAGTATTTTATACACACTGACGTGGATGAAATGACCAAACAGCCTGTCGCTTCACTTTCATTATCTGCCATCATATTGTATACTTTACAGTCTGTTCTCAGATGAATTACTTGAAATCATATCCTGTTATTTCTGAGCGGTATTATATAACGTTTCACCTTCCTAATGCACTCGTCGGTCACTGCTGCCAATGTCAGCTTGGGAAAAAAAGGGTTTACTGATCTAATCCAGCTTGATTGATTTGTTTCATTTTTCATTTGTCGGTGGATGGTTGAATGAAAACATGCCTGTCTTTCTTCCCAGTAGACAGTCATGTTACGTGACATGCTGAGTTTTGTCTAACAGTAAGGGGCTGTGTTGGGACCTGATGTCTTGCTAAATGAATCAATAAAGGGTAATGAAAGCAACAAGCAGGCCTCATGAATCCCATCTACACTATTCACTCTGGCCTGTGTTTTTTTTTTTTTTCACATGCCTTAGTTTCTGCGTTTATCTCTATCTGGGACATTTTTATTCTCATTTTCTGTCTTCCTTCTTGATTTTTTGCTTATATAGTCGGAGATCATTTCACCTGAAAGTACAAAAGAAAAAAAAAGAATTTTGAGCAGGAGTTTCTGGAGTGTGTGCGATCTATGTGTCCTGGGTCAGTGCTAAGAATTAGCCAGCTGACTGCAGATTCATTAGACAGTCTCATATCAGGCTTTGCAACTTCACCTTCTGTTATCTTAAGATGGCAGCGAGGCTGTATGACTGCTGAAGAGACACAGCTTGTGAATGAATACAGACATACACACAGTCACAAATCTGGAAAGTCTGTATTATGATGCTTTATCACAAAGCAGCTACTTATCTGGGTTTTAAAGTATCTGATAGAGGCAAATATTTGGGTACATGTTACAGATAATCACATTTCACACAATCAGAGTCAAAGTTTGGTCATTATTTACTGTTATTCTATTATTATATAATTTCCAGTAACAATTGGAGCTTGGAAAACAGAACCTCCAACATATTTATTATTAACATTTTTTTATTTGTTCTTCCAAACCAGAAATACAAACAAACTGGTGTGTACAGCAAACGTACTACTGAGCGGGCCACTGTAATTTTCCTGCAAATGTTATATCAGCCACACACACACATACCACATTTATTACGTAACATCATTGTTTGATATTAAAAGAGTTCAGGTCCTGAACTGGCCTGCCTGCAGTCTAGATCTTTCACCAACTAAAATCATTAGGTATATCATGAAATGAAACCACAACAAAGAGGACCCAGGACTGTGCAGCTAGAATCTTTTATCAGACAAGAATGGGACAATATTCCTCTTCCAAAATTCCAACAGCTGGTCTCCTGAGATCCCAGATGTTCACTGAGGATTAAAAAAAGGGACTTTTTTTTCATTTTAAACATTTTCATTTTAAACATTTTCAGTGTTGGGTTTTTAATGTTTTATTGTGTTTTTATTTACATCTTTTTGGGGACTTAGGGTTGTATTTCCTGACAAGTTACCCCCAAGTGCTATTTCCCTAAATCTCTTTTGACCTAGCAAATAAACCCAGCTCAACCACACACACATCAGTCCATTTTCTGCCGCTGTTCTGTGTTCAGGTCGTGGGGAGATCAGTATAAGCAGAGATGCCCAGACAGCCAGCTCCTCTTCCTCCTTTTCCAGGGAGATGCAGAGTCATTACCAAGCAAGCTGAGAAATGAAATCCCTCCAGCTTGTCCTGTGTCAGGCCTGGGGCCTCGCCAGTGTAGGACATGCCTGAAGCACCTCATCCAGGAGGCATCCTGGTCAGATCCCCCAAACACTTTAACTGGTTCTTTTCAAATAAACCAAGACAGCTGAGTCCTCAAATTCTGACTGTTTAAACATTTGAACTTAAAACTTACTGACTGAATCTTCAGCTCCAAAACCAGGTTGTCATATCACACACCTCTTTGAAGGACCAGACAAAACCCTAGAAAAATACATGGTGATAGCTTAGAACTAAAAGTGTCCACACAAAGCATGTACACAACACACACACATGACTTTGACATAAGCCCAGAGATGTAGTGACAGCCACTGAATTGGGACTGGGTTCAGCAATTACAGCTCCTTTTTGTACCCCATCTTCCCTCCACTGACACATAAATTAGATACTTGACATCTGCATCAGTTTCTAATGAGAGAGGAGCCACGTGATTTTGGAGAGGGATGGAGAGGTGCTGTTCGTGCTTTGGAGAGCTGCAGAGTCAGACAGTCACATTACATTTTGGTTTTAGTTTGATTATTGCTGTTGAACATATGGCCTTGCAGTGTTTGTCATCTTTTCATGCTCTTGTGTTTGCCTTTGTTCTGCCATATTTACATCCAATTACCCACATTCTGGATTTACTGATCCTTTCCTCTGCAGCACAAGGAGCACAATAAGAAAACAAATCTGAGACAAAGCTTAAGCTTAGGAAAGATTAAAGCAAAGAGCCATCCAAGTGAAATCAATTTCAAGCTTATCTTAAATCGAACCAAGGTTAATGCCTCACCTGGCAATTCTTCTGCTGTGGCTAAATTGTATAGGCTGGCAACTTTACTGACTGCAGACAAGCAAAAAAGAAAGTAGGTTTTTCCGCAGATTTCAGCAGCACATGTATTATAGCCACAAGACCCTCAGTCATTTATACCACGCTGTCAGCGACCTGCCCGTCTTTGATACGATAAAGGTGTGCATGTGTGTGTCTGTGTCCCTTCAGAGGTACACCTCTACAGAGATGGCACCACTGCATACAGGTCTTTCCTTCAGAAATCCTGTTGTTAAGGTTTCCAGGTGTGATCGTGAAGTGTGACCAAAGGGATCAAACTGGACGGCTGGAGGCAGAGAAGAGAGGGGGAAGGGTATGAAGGAGGATGACAGACATCAGAGAGGTCGGTCATAAATGAGAAACACTGGACTTTTGCAGTCTGTCAGACGGACAGAGGAGGTGACATTAGAAAGTGTTTCATGCTGTAGTGGTCAGAGATCAAGAAACATTAATTCTTCACTACACACACACACACACACACACACACACACACACACACACACACACACACACACACACACACCACACACACACACACACACCCATATTGTGTTGAAATCTTGTTGGTAGGACTATGTGTGTGTGAGTGGCAGGGTGAGTGTCAGCAGTTTGATCTGTTTCCTGTAGTTGGTCGTTGCCCTCCATCTCCCCCATTATCCTCCACAAGGCATTCCTTCAGGATTTATACCTGCCATTTCTGCTCTGTGGTCGATATTTATGAACTACATTACTGCATTACAGAACGTGTAGCTGCCGTGCAGTTAAGTCAGGGGAGCCATTGATCCTCTCCTCTGAACTGCTGAGCCTCAGGGATGAGGGACGGACACAGAGATGTGGTCTAAACACTTTAGAGGGCTTTCATCTTGGCTCAGGGGTTGCTCTGTAATGTCCCGGCCAGAGAAATAAATATCCTTGAGTCTGCTGCTGGCTGACAGATCTGAGTGCCTACTGCTGCTCACTAGTGGCTACAAGAGATACTGCAGTGTTAAGTGTCTTTCCCAGAAACAGTAAAAGCACTCAGGTGGGATTTAAAAAAAAAGATGTTTCAAGGCAACAAAAGCAAAAACAACCAAAACAGCTGAACAAAACCTAATCTACATCATATACTTGCCACACAGATACATGTGAAATATCTTTACTCTGATAAGCAGCAGAATAACAGAAGGCTGAGATGGCTGATTTGTTATAGTTATAGTTGCCTCAAGGCCAATGAGAAGGACTGTAAAATGTATTAGAGTATTAATTTAAAAAGTTCCTCCCACATTTCAAACTGATTAAATATCACTCGCAGCTATGATCATCAGTGACAGCTAAAAGAGACACAGGAAACTATTTGGATTTCATCTCAGGACAAAGATGAGTGAGTCAGATAATGAGTAAGCTTTGCGTGGCTCACTTTAACCCCTCGGGCTGCAGCTGTTTAACTGAAAATGACACTGCTGGTCATTCAGAGGACGAGACAGGAAGAGGCGATAAAACATGAAGTATAACATGACCAATATTTGAGCACAAGGTTTTGTAGATTTGTATGTTTTGTGAGAGAACCGAGAAAGAGAGGGAGGGAGGGAGAGTCTGTGGGAAAAGCATGGCAGAGAGAAATGGCAGTTTAATTAGCAGCAAAGGGCTTTAATCAGATAACTGTGATTTGAGCAGTGAAAGGACTTTAATTAGTTGCTCTTGGCTAGAACAGACCACAGCATGGCCTAGCAGACTACAGTGGACACTGCATGAATGAGAAATAAGAAATGGACTTTGTGGCATTAATGGGTTTGGAGCAGGAGGGTGAAGAAGGGAGGAGCGACAGCAGTGGCAAAGCGGAGGGCTGGGGTTGAGGATGTGCATGCTTGGAGGGCTGAGTGGGGTCAGCAAGGGTAGCGTGACTGGCAGATCGGGACAAGCTGTGGGGGGAAAGGGGATGCTGAGAGCTTTTAAAACGGGAATATCGGAGGGTGGAGTGGTGGAAGATGGGGATTATAGGAAAGAAGGCTTTTTAGATTAGGTTAAAGGGCAAGGATGGGAAGAGGAAATTTGAGATTTAGGGTTAGGGGGTTAATCATGATCATGATAATTTCTATGATTAGAATTGACATCCCACTTGTTTCTTTTGGTAAGTAATAATGGTTTGGCTTAAATGTTGAATATGAGACACATTTTCAGGATTATGATAGACCAAAATCTTTCTATTCCCCAACATGACCTAATGTCAGTTAACATGAGTGCATGACCTCCACAAAATGACTTCATCAGGTTATTATGAAATGCAATATTTGTTCTTCTCATTTCAAAAGCTGATAACTTTGCTTATTTTGTATGTTTAGTGCAGTTTGGTGGAAGGCTTGTGGTGACAAACAGAGCTGTGAGACAAGAAAAGAAAACTAACGAAGAATTAGGGCGAAAAATGAAAACTGAGCAAAAAGTTAAAGGTCAAGTAAACGTAACAGGGATCAAATCTGCATCACATAGTTACTGGTGCCGCTTTAAATATCCTTACGGTATGATTGAACAGAGGCCAGCTGTAATCCAAGTTGATCCTAAATTGGCTACAGACACAACTTGATCAATAATACAAACTAAGGATCAGACTTGCAGTAACGTCAGACTAAGGTTATTCATACGTAGACATCCCGTCAGTGTCACTGACAGACAATGAGGTGAGACAGCTGCCAGCTGAGGGGACAAGACAAGCACTTAGAATACACTTAATTAGGCATGGAAAGACTAAACCTACTTGTACTTTCTTCTTTTCTCTTTTATGTCCCTCAGATTTGATCTCTCCTAACAGATTTTCCATGTCTCGAGCTGTCTTTTATATTTACATTTGATATATGGTAAATAGATTGGTTCTTTTACCCTACCTGAGCACTCAAAGAACTTTATACAACATACCCCATTCACACCATTTATACAAGCATTTTTTTCTATGCTTAAGTGATTTCTGTCTAACAGTCACTCTGATGGATGCAACTTGGAGCTAGTTTCTTGCTAAGAATATTTATTGTACAGGCTAGACCAGCCAGGGATCGAACCACCAGCCTTTCAAATAGCAGATGAAAAATTTAGTAAATGACCTGGAGGAAATGACTTACCTCCTGAGCCACTGCCACCCCCATTTAAACTGTTCTATTTATATCCAGCATTTTGGCTAGTTATAGCAGGACAAATGGTGGAACTAATTGCATTGATAGCTCTGCCCCGGCAATTAATGCAGTGCGGTAATTCGTAATATTATTAGTTCCACCTCTGTCTGGCAAATCAAAGTGTCAACTGTCTAAAAGGTGTAAAGAAAAAGCTTCCTTTATGACTAATGGGGTGAAATATTCAAAAATGAAGCTGGGGAGAGGAAAGAAGGAAAAAAATGAAGGCTGAGGGATGTAAAGTAAAAACCACAGACGAGTGTGGCAAACAGCAAAAACAGATTCAGCCCAGGAGAAAGAAAACGTGTATAAGGTTGACGTGGATGAGCCAGGACAGTGCTGTCTGACACACACGGTAACTACTCTTGCCTTTTTCCTTTCGGCTGAATGCAAATGCTTGGACTTCACCACACTTGCAGACTTGCATAGGTGCCTTGCTTATTTGCAAAGACGTTTGATTTTTTTTTCCCATTCTTGTTCTGTTTAGTTTAGTTTAGTGGTGCATTGGATTTTATTTTGCACATGCAGAACCATTTCTATTTAAGAAAATTACAGTGTTTCTGTGTATAAAGACATATATATTATTTTATTTTGCAGGTAGCTGTAAAAGAATAATTGATTTGCTTGTCGACCACAGTGTTATTCATTGCTGTGAACCTTAACTGACTATGCACAATTTTTCAATATATGCAGGCATTCAATTAAGCACCAGTCGGATAAATAATCATGAACATATAAAGTTCCACCTCACACTGCATTTCATTACCCGAACAGTGAACATGTCACTGACCAAATCCATGAGGGTTCAGCCTCGACTCTGTCTAAATTCTGTGTTTTCTTTCCTTTCACAAACATAGACGAGGCAGAAAGTGACTAAAAGCTGTAGGGCGACAATGTTTCCCATGTTCGGTGCTCTTTTAGAGAGTAAACAGTGACTGGGATGTCACTTAGATTTGGCGTGGTTTGCAGACATCAGCTGACTGATTTTGACACTACAGAGCAATGCACTCCTGTCGTGCACCTGACTAATTCCTGCCTCCGTGCAGATGCTCCGCGTCTATGAACTAATCCCATTTTACTTTCCTTTTCTCCACCTGACTTTCTCACTCTGCTGGGTTTATGTGGGTGTGTTATAATCTGCTGTGTAGTCTTGCATTAGTATTTATAGAGTATCGGTGCTCTAATACTCGCACTCACCTGCTCTACCAAATGCAGGCAAAAACTTTCCTTCATATAACAATTTGAAATGATTGCTGATTAAAAAAGTTTAAAAACCTTACATTGTGTAATGGCTTCTATGTAGTCTGACTTTATGTTATATCACTTACAATGTGTGCTGAAGTCTAATATACTGTATTATAATGCAGTTATTACATAGCTGTATATATTACACTGTTTCCTTAACCTTGGAACGGTTGTTGTAATAATTGGAGCCTTGTTGAAATGAGGTTACAAAATATTAAAATCTGACAACATTTAATATTTAGTTTCCCATATGAGGCTAGAAAATCATCAGTCAACATTTTTATCACATGCTTCCAATGAAATGGGATTTCATTAGATATCCTTTCTGGAAACCTAAATCATTTAAAACTTACATTAACCAATAATTGACAAAGGTCACAGGTTGGTATTATGCCTTTGGAGATTCGCTCTGGAAAATACCTGCAAGTATTTGTTTTTTGTCCAGCATCTTGCCTGCAGAATGTCACCAGGAAACAATGCGCTGTTTTTAAGCTGTTGGATAAAAAAAAAGAAAAGAAAAGAAAAAAGAAGAATCTGCAACAGGAAAAAAGACAGAAAAAGTTATTAATAATCAAAAATTAAATCTGAAAAAGACAAAATGAAAGGGAATGAAGGGAAAAAAAGAAAGATCTCCTGTTTCTCTCCAGTCTCAGGCGAAGGGTGAAGACTGCTTTTCTTTACATCTTGCGAAATTAGAAAAATCTTCTCTTTTCTTCCTCAGCGACACTCCCTCGCAACATCCCATCTATTTTGGAGCTTTATAGCATTTCATGGTCAGCTGATCTGACTGCATATTAGTTGTCCATATCTCTTTAACTTTACCAGTCACACTGCCTCTGTCTCTCTCTCTCTAACAAAGCCTTTCTTTCTTATTCTTTTAGGGTCTTCCATTGACCCATTTTAGGCACTTAGTAATTGAAGCTTTCCCCAGGCAAGCCCCAACAACAGCCTCGCTTGACTTCACTCATCAATGAAAAACCTAATTGAGCTTAAAATTGAGGCCCGAGCCACTGCACTCGTCTTTAGCCTCTTGGCCTCTTACCTGCCAACTTCGAACATACAAGGTACTTTGCAGTTTAACAATTAACATCACATACTGTATCAGAGTTACTGGCCCCACTTTAACATTAAACTGATACATTAGTTGCAATTTGGTCTGGACAAGGAAAGCATAGTCACAAATATACAGGCAAGCAAAATAAACTATCTTATGCTGTCACATAATTGCACTGTTCACTGGTTAACTAATCTTGGCAAAAAGCAAATATAGCAGCAGTTCCTATTATTTTAATCACATGTGTCAACAGCAAACTGATACAAGCACATTTTATGCTGTTGAATATTCAATACATGCATGCACATATGAACACAGTTACATAAGATATTAAAGGACAAATAATGCAAAAGTCTGCTGTGCCCATCCTGGTATTTAGGTGTCTCATGAACAGGATTCTGTGCATTAAAGATGATTTTATAAAATTTGTAGAAAAGAAGAAAAACCCCACTTTGGATGTAGATTTTATGCTTTTATGTTATATTCAGAACTGGAGCTTAAAGATTTTATTCCCTAAACTAAGATACAAATTAAAGATGTTGTTTCAAGAAGTAAATGAACCCCAATTTCACTTACAGGCATCCAAAACCAACCATTCCATTATTGTTCCTTTAAGGACCAGGCAGTAGTCAATCATAGGTCTTGGGTGCTCCAGAATAATTTCAGTGCAATTCCATGCAGTGCTGCTGTGCGTTAATGGCTTTGCATTATATGATTTGGGCAGACTCTGCAGCCTTCAAGACTCTATTATTGAGTCGCTAATGCTTTAAGCTGCCTGAACATTGTTATGGTTGCAAAATCAATTAAGTGACTAAATAGGTCATTTACAGCTCAGTGCTGAAAATGTGCGTGTAGGTGAGTGCTGCATCTTTCTCTCAGGGGATAATTGTCTGAGGTAGGGATATTTGAGTTGTTCATTTTTTTTTTAAAAGAAATGTTCCTAATTTTCACAAAACCCGCGTCAAACACTGAATAGGAGAGTTTTATGAATGTTTTTTTCTGTACGACCCTTACGCTCCTAGAGCCATATTCGAAACCATTTAATTATTCCAGACCTATCACCTCTGAGTCACTCTGAGTCAGATCGCAAGGTTTGACCCTTAGGTGTGCGTGTTTGTGTGCGCGCGCAAGCGTGTGGGACGCAGTGCCGGGGGAGGCAGGGGGAGGCGGGACGTGCAGAAGTTGTCCATGTCGGCAGAGCGCACCAACCTCTCCGCGTTCGGGAGCGCAAAGGAAAAAGATGCTCTAATCTTGAGGCTTCACAGACATCTGCAGCAGATTATTACGAGAAGTCATTGTTCAGCATCGCTATTTATATCCAAAAAACTCGCGAAGCGCCGATGTCTCCATGAATCTCTTCGGGAAACTAACAAACATCCTCCTGCTGGTGATCCTCGCAGCGCAAGGTAGGACACGGCGCTCCGTGCATCGCTGAAAGTGCCTCTTACTCAGTACTTTTAAACCATCACTTTCTGTGTTTTCCTTACTTGTCATGTCAGTTTTAAGTATTTTTGGCTGCCAAACTGACCTCGAGTTGACTCCTTTGTGCGCTTCTCAGTGACAAGAAACTGCATCTCTTTTCAGTCCAGATAGGAAGATCCATTAAAGCCAGTCAGGATAAAGGCAGAGCAACCCAAACTTTACCTCAGTTTATCAACCCAGTTAATTTGTATTTGGGCACGCATGCACGCTGATGTTGTCAAATCGCTGAAATGGCGAAACAGTGAACAGCCATATTCTTCTCAAATTCCTACTGGTGTCAAGCCAGCCTCCAATTCGAGACTTGCAGTCAAGCCAGCCTCCAGTTTGTTTTACGTTCCCTGTGTATTCAAAGTATTACGGGAATGGATGTGGAAACCGGATTTCAAAATAAAAGCCAACTTCGAGTGAATTAACAGATATGTTAAGAACATAATAACATATAATTTAGGCTTTTTTTTTTTACAAACTCTAATGTTAGATCTATATGACACAGCCTTGTACCCTAATTGTGCCCTGTCACTATCAAGGCCATCTTATTTTGGATTTCAAAGTAAAAGCCCTGTGAATCTTCATTTTTGAACTACTCTTTCAATGACTTAATAATGCTCTTAAAAGCAAAAGTCGTATTTCCAAATACTATTTGAACTTTATATCAACACTTTCCAACCACAGTCTTTTTACAGTGATACAATATCAATATCAAGTCAGTCTGATTTTGCCTTTCATAGTAATGGCCCTTTGAAATTGTCCATAATTGACTTAATCTTCTAACGATTCAAAATGCTCTAAAATGAAAAATTCTTGTTTCCACAGGGTAATTCCACCTTAGATCAACAGTATACAGCCCCACAGTGATACCATATCAATATCAAGTCATTCTGATTATGCCTTCCAAAATAAAAGCCTTTTTAAATTGTCCATAATTGACCTAACTTTCAGTGATTTCAAAATGTTTTAAAATGGAAATTTCCTGTTTCCACAGGGTAATTCCACTCCAGATCAACAGTATACAACCTCACGATGTTACCATATCAATATCAAGACATTCTGATATTGCTTTAAAAAATAAAAGCATTTTCAAACTGCCCATATCTGAGTTGCTCCTGGAACAATTTCAAAATGCTCTAAAATGGCACATTCCTGTTTCCACAGGGTAATTCCACTTTAGATCAACAGTATACAGCCCCACAGTGATACCATATCAATATCAAGTCATTCTGATTTTGCTCTCAAAAATAAAAGCCTTTTCAAATTGTCCATAATTGACCTAACTTTCAGTGATTTCAAAATGCTCTAAAAAGGAAAATTCCTGTTTCCACAGGGTAATTCTACCTTAGATCAACAGTATACAGCCCCACAGTGATACCATATCAATATCAAGTCATTCTGATTATGCCTTCCAAAATAAATGCCCTTTCAAATTGAGCATATATACGACCTACTTTTTTAACGATTTCAAAATGTTCTTAAAAAGAATTTTGCTGTTTCCACAGGATAATTTCACTTTAGGTCAACAGTATACAACCTCACGATGTTACCATATCAATATCAAGTCATTCTGATTATGCCTTCCAAAATAAAAGACTTTTCAAATTGCCAAGATACGACCTACTCTTTTAAAGATTTCAAAATGCTCTAAAAGTGAAAATTGCTGTTTCCACAGGATAATTTCACTTTAGGTCAACAGTATACAACCTCACGATGTTACCACATCAATATCAAGTCATTCTGATTTTGCTTTCAAAAATAAAAGCATTTTCAAAATGCCCATATCTGACTTGATCCTGGAACAATTTCAAAATGCTCTAAAATGGCACATTCCTGTTTCCACAGGGTAATTCCACCTTAGATCAACAGTATACAGCCCCACAGTGATACCATATCAATATCAAGTCATTCTGATTATGCCTTCCAAAATAAAAGACTTTTCAAATTGTCCATAATTGACCTAACTTTCAGTGATTTCAAAATGCTCTAAAATGGAAATTTCCTGTTTCCACAGGGTAATTCCACTTTAGATCAACAGTATACAGCCCCACAGTGATACCATATTAATATCAAGTCATTCTGATTTTGCCTTCCAAAATAAAAGACTTTTCAAATTGCCAAGATACGACCTACTCTTTTAAAGATTTCAAAATGCTCTAAAAGTGAAAATTGCTGTTTCCACAGGATAATTTCACTTTAGATCAATAGTATCCAACCCCACAGTGATACCATATCAATATCAAATCAGTCTGATGTTGCCTTCCAAAATAAAAGACTTTTCAAATTGCCGATATACGACCTACTCTTTTAAAGAATTCAGAACGCTCTAAAAATGAAACTTGCTCTTTCCACAGGATGAATCCATGTTAGATCAAAAGTGTACATCCACACCATGGTACTACTTCAATTTCAAGTCGTTCTGATTTTGCCTTCCAAAATAATGGCCTGTTGAAAATGCCAATAACTTACCTAACTTTCAGTGATTTCGGAATGCTCTAAAAAGGAAATTTTCTGTTTCCACAGAATAATTTCACTTTAAATCAACAGTATACAACCCCACAGAGATACGATGTTAAGATCAAGTCACTCTGATTTTGCCTTCCAAAATAAAAGTATTTTCAAATTGCCCGTAGACGACCTACTCGTTTAACGATTTCAAAATGCTCTTAAATTGAAAGATGCTGTTTCCACAGGATAATTCCACTTTAGATCAACAGTATCCAACCCGACAGTAAAACCATGTAAATTTCATGTTGGTCTGATTTCGCCTTTCAAATTAATGGCCCGTCGAATTTGTCCATATGTGATATACTCTTTCAATTATTTCAGAATGTTTTAAAAATGAAAATTGCTGTTTCAACACATATTGGGTTTTCATTTTGAAAAGCAAAATCAGACTCAATTGATTATGACAGAATTGAATCATAAAGATGATGTAAAAGGAAGCTGAAATTGCCACTAGGTTGTAATTGATAGTACGTTTATATTTTAAGTCTGTGGAAAGATGTCATTCTAAATAAAGAAATTACAAAACAGCTTGCAAACCAACCATGACATCTTTCCACAGACTTAAAATATAAACGTACTATCAATTACAACCTAGTGGCAATTTCAGCTTCCTTTTACATCATCTTTATGATTCAATTCTGTCATAATCAATTGAGTCTGATTTTGCTTTTCAAAATGAAAACCCAATATGTGTTGAAACAGCAATTTTCATTTTTAAAACATTCTGAAATAATTGAAAGAGTATATCACATATGGACAAATTCGACGGGCCATTAATTTGAAAGGCGAAATCAGACCAACATGAAATTTACATGGTTTTACTGTCGGGTTGGATACTGTTGATCTAAAGTGGAATTATCCTGTGGAAACAGCATCTTTCAATTTAAGAGCATTTTGAAATCGTTAAACGAGTAGGTCGTCTACGGGCAATTTGAAAATACTTTTATTTTGGAAGGCAAAATCAGAGTGACTTGATCTTAACATCGTATCTCTGTGGGGTTGTATACTGTTGATTTAAAGTGAAATTATTCTGTGGAAACAGAAAATTTCCTTTTTAGAGCATTCCGAAATCACTGAAAGTTAGGTAAGTTATTGGCATTTTCAACAGGCCATTATTTTGGAAGGCAAAATCAGAATGACTTGAAATTGAAGTAGTACCATGGTGTGGATGTACACTTTTGATCTAACATGGATTCATCCTGTGGAAAGAGCAAGTTTCATTTTTAGAGCGTTCTGAATTCTTTAAAAGAGTAGGTCGTATATCGGCAATTTGAAAAGTCTTTTATTTTGGAAGGCAACATCAGACTGATTTGATATTGATATGGTATCACTGTGGGGTTGGATACTATTGATCTAAAGTGAAATTATCCTGTGGAAACAGCAATTTTCACTTTTAGAGCATTTTGAAATCTTTAAAAGAGTAGGTCGTATCTTGGCAATTTGAAAAGTCTTTTATTTTGGAAGGCAAAATCAGAATGACTTGATATTAATATGGTATCACTGTGGGGCTGTATACTGTTGATCTGGAGTAGAATTATCCTGTGGAAACACGAAATTTCCATTTTAGAGCATTTTGAAATCACTGAAAGTTAGGTCAATTGTGGACAATTTGAAAAGGCTTTTACTTTGGAAGGCAAAATCAGAATGACTTGATATTAATATGGTATCACTGTGGGGCTGTATACTGTTGATCTAAAGTGGAATTACCCTGTGGAAACAGGAAATTTCCATTTTAGAGCATTTTGAAATCACTGAAAGTTAGGTCAATTATGGACAATTTGAAAAGTCTTTTATTTTGGAAGGCATAATCAGAATGACTTGATATTGATATGGTATCACTGTGGGGCTGTATACTGTTGATCTAAGGTGGAATTACCCTGTGGAAACAGGAATGTGCCATTTTAGAGCATTTTGAAATTGTTCCAGGATCAAGTCAGATATGGGCATTTTGAAAATGCTTTTATTTTTGAAAGCAAAATCAGAATGACTTGATATTGATGTGGTAACATCGTGAGGTTGTATACTGTTGACCTAAAGTGAAATTATCCTGTGGAAACAGCAATTTTCACTTTTAGAGCATTTTGAAATCTTTAAAAGAGTAGGTCGTATCTTGGCAATTTGAAAAGTCTTTTATTTTGGAAGGCATAATCAGAATGACTTGATATTGATATGGTAACATCGTGAGGTTGTATACTGTTGACCTAAAGTGAAATTATCCTGTGGAAACAGCAAAATTCTTTTTAAGAACATTTTGAAATCGTTAAAAAAGTAGGTCGTATATATGCTCAATTTGAAAGGGCATTTATTTTGGAAGGCATAATCAGAATGACTTGATATTGATATGGTATCACTGTGGGGCTGTATACTGTTGATCTAAGGTGGAATTACCCTGTGGAAACAGGAATTTTCCTTTTTAGAGCATTTTGAAATCACTGAAAGTTAGGTCAATTATGGACAATTTGAAAAGGCTTTTATTTTTGAGAGCAAAATCAGAATGACTTGATATTGATATGGTATCACTGTGGGGCTGTATACTGTTGATCTAAAGTGGAATTACCCTGTGGAAACAGGAATGTGCCATTTTAGAGCATTTTGAAATTGTTCCAGGAGCAACTCAGATATGGGCAGTTTGAAAATGCTTTTATTTTTTAAAGCAATATCAGAATGTCTTGATATTGATATGGTAACATCGTGAGGTTGTATACTGTTGATCTGGAGTGGAATTACCCTGTGGAAACAGGAAATTTCCATTTTAAAACATTTTGAAATCACTGAAAGTTAGGTCAATTATGGACAATTTAAAAAGGCTTTTATTTTGGAAGGCATAATCAGAATGACTTGATATTGATATGGTATCACTGTAAAAAGACTGTGGTTGGAAAGTGTTGATATAAAGTTCAAATAGTATTTGGAAATACGACTTTTGCTTTTAAGAGCATTATTAAGTCATTGAAAGAGTAGTTCAAAAATGAAGATTCACAGGGCTTTTACTTTGAAATCCAAAATAAGATGGCCTTGATAGTGACAGGGCACAATTAGGGTACAAGGCTGTGTCATATAGATCTAACATTAGAGTTTGTAAAAAAAAAAAAAAGCCTAAATTATATGTTATTATGTTCTTAACATATCTGTTAATTCACTCGAAGTTGGCTTTTATTTTGAAATCCGGTTTCCACATCCATTCCCGTAATACTTTGAATACACAGGGAACGTAAAACAAACTGGAGGCTGGCTTGACTGCAAGTCTCGAATTGGAGGCTGGCTTGACACAAGTAAATTACTCTGGGGCACCAGCAGCGCACATCTTACAAAACAAGACCGTTTTGCTTTGTTCTTTTTTGCGTTTAACGTACTTGTTTCACACTACTTCACGACACAGGGCACAACATTTGTCCATGGGAAATTGTTCCCAGCCAATAACAAATCCCATGTGCCTGTGAAATATAATATCCCGTGCTTTTCGAACTTGTGGAGTCACTGTTATGCTGCAGAGAGTGAGAACAGTGGGATGTAAGCACACTGTATAATTGTTAGATTTTAGTCTACACATCGGGTTTGGTTACTTTTTATATAAGGTTGATGACTTAGAGCTTAACATGTCAGCATGTAGCTCACATTGACCATCAGTGCCAAAAGTGACGCAACATAGGGGTGACAAACTGCTCGGCAAGTGTCCATACAGATTTCATCCCTGGTTTCACAAGGTGTGAAGGGCTTGGGGACTTCTGCAGAGTTCAGAGGTCAAGATTCAGACTAGCACCACAACACTTCACATGAAAGCAGATGGTTGCCTGGGGTAATTACTATAAGTAACCTTGGTACTTAAAAAATGGACTAGAATTGACCAACAAAACTAAAATTTTCCTTATGCTTTAATAATAATCAAACTACTAGTTTGTCTGCACTTTGCTTTTCTCTATGTGCAACCCATTTCTTTATTTTCTTGTATTTAAAATCACCTGTGCACACATTTTCTTTTTGCTTCTGCCTTTGGGTTGTGTAAGGCTGTCAGTCTTTTGTGTGCTTTAGAATAGTGGGGTCTTTGAGTAGCTCCTTGGGGAACCAGAGAAAAAACAAAGAGTAGATAAATGCTCTAAAGAGGAAGCTTTGTGTCGTATTCCCATGTAACTTGATGGTTATTTTAATCTTAAGTTTTCTCCCATTCACTTCCACAAATATAGACACGCTTCTTCAGAGAGTGTCTTCACCAATGGGAACACCTTTAATGGGGATGTGTGTGTGGGATAAAATAAATGATAAAAAAAGCTGCAGTGCCTTCATTTCATACTTAAATGGTAATTTTTTTTCACTTCACACAAAAATCACAATCATATATTTAGTGGTTTATATTTAGTTTCCAGACTGGAAAAACAAAGGCAGTGGGAAAGATCTTAAAACCAAAAGCTTCATTCTATCTGAAGGCCACCAGATGGCGATAGCTGTGGTGCTGCAGTTATTTCTGTCTTTATCCGACTGCATCCATTCTGTTAAAGTTTGAAGCCGCTACTTTCCTGCTGAGTCTATGGGCTTGGCCACACACTTTCGGTTATACATTTATACACAACAGTGGCAGCACAGATAAAAAATTTTACAGTTTGAATAATGTTTATGTGCTGTGCCGCCATCTTGGTTAAGTTGGGTTTGGTGGGGATCTTTCGACTTTTCGATTTGGAAATCCATTCCAGTAAAACATTCCAGCTGGGAACTCAGAAATTTCCACTTGGTTTGGAATGACTATTAAAATGAGACTTCAGAAACCAGTGGCTAATGTTAAAGGATCTATAATATTTATGACTATCAGTAGTTTAGTTGGAGTTAAAGTTTTAATGGCTAATTTAATTAGATTTTATATTGACTAACAAACTAAACTGAGAAGCAACTTTTTGAGTGAATGTTTTTAAATACTGAAATATAAAATTGTAAATACATTTTGTTTTAGCCTTAACTAAAGCTAGCTGGGACTATTTCGCCAGATAGCTTTTTCAGTTAGGCAACATTTGGCTGGTTGGTTAGAGGACAGAAATTCAAATTCAGATCTTAGGTAGTTAATGATATGTAGATAATAGGTTTTTATTTTTTCTACTGGTCACCTCCAGCCTTAATAGAAGTCATTTCTCGTGATAAACACCCAAATATTCCTTGAGGTATTCCAGATATCCCAATTGCTTTCCTGGGAATGGGCGGCTGAACATGCATCCTTCCTACAGACACTAGGAGGAGGAGTAATTAAATTGTTGTTTTTTTCATTTCAAAGTCCTGAGTGTGGTGGGGAGTTTGCTCCACATGTGGCACCTGGAGTCCTCCCTGGGGATCTGCACTAAGTGCCTTTGTACTGTCATGCTCTAGTCATCCTGTGTAGCAACCTAACACAGACTCACAGTTAAGGAGAAGGGATGTGTTTCTGTAAGACACATAAAGTCCCTCAATTGTCTCTTTTTATGCCTCCCTCTGTCCTGTCATTCCCTTCAGCTGGAGAGATTTGCTACAGCCAGCAGCCTTGCTGCTTTGCCCTTGAACTGAATGAATTTCAAAACAGTGCCTTAAAAGGATGACAGTGTCAGTGCTCTCATATCAGAGCACATTTTGCTCTAGTGAGAGGAAATCCACTTTATATTGTTACTAGTTGTGAGGCGGTTACCTTGAAAACCAGGAGGGTTTTGGCCTCACCTTTTCTATCCCCCTAATTTGTCCTCCAGCTCCCCTCTCCTCCACAATCCTTCACTGGCTCGGTGGTCTTTTCTACGGGTATGAACAGGAGCTGTGCATGCAGATAAGTGCCTAAAAACACACACAGATTGTACAAACACTCCCAGTGGGGGTCCGATTAGTGAGCTACAGAAGGTATTGTTTCCTGCTATCCAGGATCGGCCCTCATAACAGAGGAAAAGCTGATCCTGCCGTTCATGGGATTGGGGTATTTTAGTCAGAAATAGAATCATGTTGAAGTCGCTTGGAGGTAAGGAATGAGAAATCTGTACGGCATGGGGATTTAGTTGGAGTTATGACATTCAAAATAAAGCCACTGCCTGTGGAATATCGATTGTGGTGCACATCAGCATATTTTAGAGCAGGATGGGCTGCTATACCTTAGAGACTGAGTGATAAGGGTGAGTGAAACCGCGTGATGCATTTCCCTTCAGCATTTCCACAAATTGCTGAGAGAGATGTCCATTATACTGACCCACTCCGCATTATGTTTCAGCCTTGACCCTTCATCTCACTGTACTGTGCTTTTTAATGGGTTGACAGCGTAGAGGCCAAGAGAGCCAGAAAACTAGTTATTCAAAAGTGTAGCGTGGCAACAATCAGAGTTTTTTCCCCCAATCTGAGCATTAGAAATGGTTTATATTAAGCCACCCTACTCTGTAGCACTTATCTAAGTCTGCTTATATGAAGTTGTCTGCTTTGCATCGCAGCATCATCAAGCGTATTTGCTCCTCTCGCAGACTTAAATGCTCGTCTGAGATTCCCTTGGAAATACAGAGCTGCTCTCCGGTTTCCCTCCATGAAGCAATATAGTTGCATTAAAATCTGACAGGCAATCAGTGTGCATGTGTGTGTAAGTATGTGGCTTAAGGGCTGTGTGGTGGCTTGAGGATCCTCTTAACACGATCGTCATGTGATTATTGCCACCAAACTCCAGTTACTTAGCTCCTACACATGCTGTGTAGACACCCTTATTACGCCCCCTATGGACACACACACACACACACACACACACACACACACACACACACACACACACACACACACACACACACACACACACACACACACACACACACACACACACACACCCTCCTCCAAACAGCCCTGCTGTCTGATTCCTCTGGGACATCCTTGTCTTCTGAGCTGGCAATGAATTGAGTCACACTTCATGATGGAAAGATAGAAGGTGAGAATAAAAGTGCTGGGGAGGTTGTCCGAGATGCCCCAGATGGAAGATGCTCATCTTCCATCTGGGGCATTTTGTGCCTCAGTCCTTCTTCTAACCACGCACCATTTTCTACTGAGTGGCCTCTGTTTCTCTTATTATGTATTTCTTTTTGTGTTTTTCCACAATCTCAGTGAACATAAGATTACAAGCGCTGAAGAACAGAAGCAGGATTAACAGCTTTAAAGAATGTCATCTGTAATACCTTTTGTAATACCTCTGTTCTCCATAATCTCTAAAGAATAATTATATCCATGAAGCCATTAGAGCCACTTGTATCAGTTACCTTATTGCTTTCTTCCCACTCAGTGCTTAAAGCAATCGTGGAGAGTTTTCCCCAAATGGATCGGAATACTACCCTCTTTTAGACCCAAAATGGAAACCACTATCTGTCAACTGGGGGAATTTCTTGTAACTGTATTTCTAACATACCCCAGTGCAAATGATTAAATCTGCAAAACACATTTTCCCAATACCCATTTAACCTATATTTATGAAGAGACAGAAGGGAGTAATGAACAGCAGTCATACACAGGAAGTGTTCATGGCCCTTGTAACCATTCAGCATACGAGGTGCCTGTTCAGTCAGGTGATTTACAGTGGTACAAACTGTGCACAAAGTATGAAAAGCTACTACAGCGTTCAGTGCTTTTGTGGATTTAGCCAAATGACATAAGTATATGTTACCTGAGGCTATAAAGCTAGCATAAAAGATAGAATTCAATGAGTGAATCTCATCAGCACCTAAACACCCCAAATATAAATTGATATCTGTTACACTTGATGTAAAATGGTACTAGTACCCTAGATGTAACCAGTCCAACATAGTGCATCACTACAAATTATTCAAAACTCAACAAAACATCATGTATATATCCAATAACTGACTTTAAAGCTACACATTTAATTTGGACATGACAGGTAAGCTTTAAATTCATGCTGAATCTCACTCTTGCTGAGCAGCGCTTACCATTGAAAACATTCTTCATCTTCCTCTCCTCTCTTTCTTCTCCATCTCTCAGTGTTAATGTTTTTTCCCTCTTCCTGGGAAACACAGCAAGTGCACATGTAGCTCACAGACGCGGTTTGTGTGTTTGGTTATATTTGTTGAATTGTTTGAAATGATGGCGGCTCCTCATCTGTAGCTAGCTAGATGCTTAAATAGCGGGATTTAATTTCCAATGATGACATTATTTTCCTACTATGAGAATTGGAATTACATATTTTAGCAAAGACTTTTAGCAGTTTAGCAAAGTCCCACCCTCCCCCCCCAATTTCTGTACTCCTCACTTTGAAATGAGGACACAACTTTAACTCAAACTTTAGCTAATCCACTGCAAAAACTTCTGCCATGGATTTGGGACGCAGCGTTTGTCAAAGTCTTTTTCTGCGTACTGATTCAGTCAATACTGCTGACATGCATGATAGACAGGCCTGCTTCAGCATCTCTGGAAGAAAGATAAGTAGCACTGACTACCTGCAGCTGCGACTGCAGTGCTGTGAGAACCATCACAGCCACCCACTCCAGGCAGACTAAGTCCCCAGACTGCATTTCTGAATTTAAGAGTGTCACAGCAACAGCACACATTCATTTCTAGCCTCTGCTAAAACAAGGCACAGTTTTAAATATGTGGATACATTTTAATTAAATACTTGGCAGACCTAAGCATTCAGGCTCATAGTGTCAGTCGTATTAAAAGACATGGCTTGAGCTTTTTTTATTTACGTTTTCCATAGAATGGCTAAATACTGTATTTTATCTCCTTTAAAAGGGGGCCCCATCTAGTTTTCCTTCCTTCCCATACGCCAGCTAAATCCTTGGGTGTTTATCTTGTTACATCAATCATTATTTCTTTGGATAAAATCACATTTCACTGAGTCTAAATGCCAAAACAGTGCCAAACCTTTTACTTTTCTGAGTGATTCGCCGTTGGGTTCATTATTTTGTGTCCCAGGTGCTGTTCCCGCCCACTCTGACACAATGCACAAAATAAAATGAGCGATTACGCCTGAAGCTCATTTTCCTGTTAACAGAGTTAATCACTTCTTGGATTATCTTAGCATTTCGTTTTTTTCGTCCGTTTTTTTTAAACAACACCACCAAAAAACCCAAACAAAAAACCTAAACCTAAGCTTACTTAAAATATCTTATACAGAGAGAATGCAGCCTCAAACCTCCCACATCTTTTTTGATGAAAGCAGGGAGACAAGTGGCAATTAAATTTCACGCATCAGTGAAGAAGAAAATCTTTTACTTTTCAGAATGGGTCAAGTCAAAGGTGGATGAACATAAATAGTAACACACATAGTTATGTGTATGTACTGTAGCCCCCATATATGAAGCTACACTTACCATAGATTAAACACCTTATGCTTCATGGGACAGTCAGGACGGGCTGTAATCATTGTGGCTTCTCTTGTGCGTCATTCAGAATGTCAAAGTCAGGCCGTCAAAAACCCTGGAGAGCAAAGGCACACTATCTAGCTCTTCTCTCCTTGTACTTGCTGTCACTTTTCCTATCTCTTCTTGCCACTGTCTCTCTCTTTGTATCTGTTTTCTATGCACTCTGACAGTGGTGTATTTTTGGAGGGTAATTAGTTCCTTCAGAGTGTCCACAACTGGCTTCCAGGCTCATCCTGTTAAGCACATGCCTGATCAAAGAGCCTCCCACAGGCCATGGGTCTTCCAGTAGCTTTTGGCTCCTGTAGCCACAAGAGACAAAGACAGACTCAGTGTTTGGCTTTCTAATTCTAAATCAATGTGGCTTTTTAAGGGTGAAATGCATGACAGCTTGACTTGGCTTCATGTGCAGCAATACAAAGGCTTGTCACTTTGATACAGCACAAAGTGAGGGGAAGGAATGAGCACATGTCCGGTGAAATGAAACATGAATGTCAAGCTGATTTCTTTTGGCACAGTGATTATGGTAACTTCATTCTAAACCTTGAGGTAAGGTGAACCGATAAAGGAAAAGGACTTGGTTTATTTTCAGTTCTAGCTACAACCATTAGGGTTGGTTTGTTTGAGGGTATTCTTGGTTCCAGTGGTTTCTGTTGCCATTAACTTGGCTTTTTAAAATATACATATCTGAATGATTGTACCAATAGCTTGTTTCTATGACTGAAAAAAACAAAAAGACAGCCAGGCTGACCCAAATCAAAATGAGTTCAGCATCTCAAAATTTTGTCTTACTGACTTTAACTTCAAAGTAAGTCGGAATTTTGAATTACTAACTTGAAATTTAGTAAAGATACTTAACTAAAAATTTCTTTACCCATGGGAACATTTTTTCAGTGGTGGAGTGGTACATGCCAAACCTTTGTTTGAACCGTCTGAAACAATAGAAGCGTATCTGAAATGTGAGTGTATGTATAAATAATACAAAGTCCATAGGTGATTGAATGAATGAGACCTGTAGTAAGAAAACAATCTGAGTGCTCAAATGAGTAGAAAGGTAAATTATAAGTACCATTCCATTTCAGGTTTGAGATTGAAGATTCTTTATTTGTCACATGATTAGTTATACAAGCACAACATCCAGTGAAATGTATCCTGACATGCTCCTCGACTTAGCAAAACGAGAGGCAACATTATATACATTAAGTGAATATATACAGGAGGACATTATATGCAGCAATTAAGTGAATTAGGTACATAAAATTAATTACATTAAATAGACAATCTGGAAATTTTAAATAGAAAATCTGAAAAATGTACATTGTGCAAATGGGTGTTAAAGTGTCTAGAAGAGTCAGTCTGGGATGTGTTAGGAATAAGTCCTGTCTCTGTCACTTATGGATGCTGTGGGAGGGTGGGGTGCATGTTCTGGTTTAGGACCTGGATGGCTTGGGGATAGAAGCTCCTCTTGTTCTTGCTCGGATGGTGCAGAACCTTCTGCCTCTGCACCCACTCCACTGGAGCTCCGTTGATGATAATAGGCTTGTAGTATCTGTGCTGACTCCTTCTGAATTCCACCACCAGCTCCTTAGTCTTGCCGACGTTCAGCTGGAGGTGGTTATCCTGGCACCACGATGCCAGATCATCATTTACCATCCTCACTTACCAGACCAGTGGTTCTCAGTGTTTTTAGATTACCTTTTAATATTAGCTTAGCTCACTTGGCACCTCCTCATACCCCTTCCCCCAAAGAGTACTACAGAACAGGTAGTGTCAGTGTCAATGAGGCCACACAGAGCCGTTAGTCTGACCGTAATGGTGTTTTGCTTAACCAGAAAGATAAGAAGCAGCTATAATCCATGTATAAGATAATAAAACTTTACAAAACTCTTGTGTTGAAAATAAAAAAGTCACAGCCGTTACTTTTGGAAGCAACCTCACATCCCCCAAAATTTAATCCTTATGCTGACTCTCAGGGAAAAGCAGTAAAAGCTGTGCATAATCAACTGACATGTTAGTGCAAAGGTTATAATTAACTTCCTCTAAACTAAGGCTTCTTAACATCTTCAGTGCCAGAACAAATAAAGGGAATTAGAGGAGTGAATGTGCCATTGGAGGAAGGGGAAAAATATATTGGCTTCATTTTTTTTTGTCACAAGGAACAAAAGGTCCAATTAACTGGCTGATTATAATTGCCCTGGTTTTCCCTCAGCCAATTAGAGGCTTAAACAAGGTTCTGAGAGTGCAACGAATTAGGGAGCAGTGGGCAGTTTTTAAGGCAGGTACAGAGAGCAGAAATTACACAAGTGTCCCCAGAGAAAGTTCTTTTCATTAAGCTTTAAGACTTAGATCGCCTCTGCCACTGACCTCAGAAAACTTCAGTGGTTTTGAAGTCACTACATAATTTTCAGCTTCTTACCCACTTAACAGGGAAGCAAGATCTTAAGAACAAAAATCAACCACACTACTGTGGAATAAAATCAGCTGTAGCCATGTTAACAGGCTCTTTTAAGTCTGCTGTGATTCACCCAGAGTAGAAGAGCACCCAACAATCTTAACTCAGGGATACTTTCTCTCTCCTCTTGATTGCAGCCGAGATAACTGCTCCCCACCATCGGTTTTCTGTTGTCTTTTTCCATTTTACTGCCTTAGATTGTTTTGGTAACACCGGCTTTATGAGTAAAGGTAATCCTGATCCTGAGTTTGATGGAAGCAAAGAAGTCGATATCATTTTAGCGTGTAAGCTGAGCCTGCCAGGGAAATTTGTGTTTAGCATCTAAGGTTGGAAAAAAAAAGTAAAAGGCTTCAAAAGTGTTTACTGATTTAGATTTTAACCTTTTAGACTCACAAAGAAACTAACTTGGGATAAATTCTCTGAAAATGTATTTATTCCTGTAGATTTTGTAAGCAAATGAGCTCGTCTCCCAAAATGAAAAAATGGACTGACGCTAAACTGAAAAGTCTGAACCATATTCATCTAAGTGTACTCCCTGTTGTAATAAATGCAAGAACAGCTTTATGACTTCACTTTATGGGTTGTTATTATGAAATATTTGTTCTGCCACACAGTTTCTTCAAGAATGTGCTATATTAAAGTGATACCCTCACTGAAAGTCAATTTTTATTTAAGGTGATTGTGTTGGGTATTGTGTGGTGTGAGTACATACGAGCCATATGAAAAAAATAATAATTAACTAAGCACCCTGGGAAATAGAGGAGCGCTTGCTTCAGAGCAAATCACTGGTTTATTCTGCTTCTGCTCCATCTGAACTCAAATCATGCCAGTTCACTTTAGCTTAGTTTAGCCAGTTTAGTAGCCTTGTATCAGTTTATATCTGAAATACACATTTGCTTGATGGTGCATGTTTCTGGTCGCAGTTTCTGTTACAGCTTGGTAATAAGCTGGTAAAATTGATATCATGCCATTACTTTAAAATCTGTGTTATCGAGTAAAAGGGCAGAAACTACGGGTAATAATGTGGAAACAAGCATAAGCTTACGAGGTTAAACCAATTAGTAATAGTCTAGTAATATTTCGAGAACAATATGACAATGTGCTAAAGATTAAATGATAAAATATGTGTATTCAAATTTTTTATGAGGTGACTACTTTTTGTATTCACCTGATAATAACAGTGTACACTGATTGATGCTTTAATATATTAGGATACTGCTATCATAATTTTGGAACAGTAATTTGTGTCAGATTTTCTGCCAGAGGTTTCTTCCTCTTAAAAGGGAGTTTCTCCTTCCCACCGTTGCACCTCATTTTTGCTCACAGGAGGTCATATGATTGTTGGGGTTTTTTCTGTTTTCTCTGTATTATTGATTTCAGGGTCTTTATCTTACAATATAAAGCGCCTTGAGGCAACTGTTGTTGTAACTTGGTGCTATGGAAATAAAATGGATTTGAATTGAACTGATTTGAGTTACCTGTTTTTTGAGACACGTCTGCAGTCAAGGGAAACCTGGTCCAGCATACCTAACAGACTGCCTGCTGCACTTCACTTAACTTCCAAAAATACATTTATTTGTCAAGTGTTGGTGCTCATTCTCCATGACTTAATTGCTTATGATAGAAGGAAGCCAAATAATTCAAAGAATAGGGAGCAGCAGTAAGTCTGATAAAGGTCAAGCACTGAAACTCCAGGAATAAACTTGATTTTGCAAAACAGACTGCTTGGAGTTTTGGATAGGTTTAAAATGTGACACGAATAACACACCGATGACCAAAAACATGAAAAAAAAGCATCAAAATAAGAAACCAAAGCAGTTTTCTGTGTTTTTTTTTTTTTTTTTAGAGAGGAAACAGATTCAGACAGAACGCGTCCCATTAAAGGTCTATGTTTTATTTAGCTATTTTCAAGGAAACAAACCTTTTCGGTGAATATGGCTGTTTGCGTGTATATGGGTCCTACTTGAATACATTCAGACCCATCTCTAAAATGCAGTTCACTAAGTGCAGGTTTAATGGTTTCTTAGTAGACTGAAAAATGTGTCCGGCATTTCATGACTGGGAAGCTGTGATGCGTGAGTTTGGCCTCAGAGGTTAAAGCATTTATTATTTAATGGTTTTCAGCCTGAACAAAATTAAACAGTTCAAAATTTAAGGGTATAGAAGGCCAACCACAGGCATCCTGTGTTTAGTTAACCAAGAAAAAAAAAAGGTAGCAGGGGATAAAGAAATATGATAAAAAGCAGGTGAAAAAAAGTCTGGAATGGAAGCATTTCTGTAGTTATGAATAGATGTGAGGAAGCTCATTGAAGCCACTAGAAGAGTGTTTCTGAGGGCTTGCTGATAGCGTGAGTGCCTGCTGTCCCGTGCGAGGCAACATTTTCTGCTTGGACAGTCGTGGGCCTGCATGTGCCATCCCAAGCACCAGCGTTACAAGTGGCAGCTTTCCACAGTATGACCTTCAGTCCAGACTTAGACACACTTGTCTAAGTCACTTGTCTGCAGACACTTTGGCCAAAGACACATCATTCTGTTTTGCTTAAAGCCTCTTGTGCTTTCAGATTTTCTACAAGCTTTTAGGCTTTAATGAGACTATGTAAACATACAACTGAACTAACACACTTTGATCATTTGTAGCCCTCTCTCCTGTCATTGAATAAACAGCTTAAAAATGACTGAAAGTCAAACTGAAAGCCCCAGTGCTGTGAAGACTGGTGCATAGATTTACCTTTTTTGCTCATCACTGTCAGAAGTACAATGAAGGTGAATGGAAGTTGATTTGTGATGCTTAACTTTAGCAAACTGCTGCAAACATATTTCCTTACATGTATCCGCATGGCTAGATACCTCCAGGAGTGAGTCCTTTAATAAAGCTGTAGGTGGATGTGTTGTTTGGTCTGTCTGCAGTAACCATATAATGAAAGTGAGGAAATGTTGAAGCTATTCTGAGTAATATGGATTTATTGTGAAAGCTCACATGTATTGTTTGCATTTTCTCTCCTTCACACTTTATTTCTTTCTTACTTTATCACTCGCCGGTGAATTAAACCCTTGATATTACCACCTTCAGGACACAGGTGTTTTTTATGTTTCTATAGTGTTTGCTTTAGAAGACATTAATGTTAATCCTTCTGAGTGACTGAGCTTTTAGTTACATTGAAGTCAAGTTCAGTTTGCTAGCAATGCTGGACAATGCCTACATATCAGCTCACTAAATGTGAAGCGACAGTTTCCCCCCTTATTTCCCTGGCAATAACTTATCATCTTTTCATTTCATTATTAACATCTCCATCCTATTTTTCTAGGCTGTTTTTCATCTAAGGCAGAGGACAGATTATTTCGAAGGTTATTCCGAAGGTACAACCAGTTCATCCGACCAGTAGAGAATGTGTCGGATCCGGTTACTGTCGAGTTTGAGGTGTCCATATCTCAGCTTGTCAAAGTGGTAAGAGGGTAAAATCAGTATAACAAATAGGTGTTTGATTAAAATAAATAAATAATAAGGCTCGTCAAATTTCCCCGTTTATCTTTTCAGGATGAGGTGAATCAAATAATGGAAACCAACCTGTGGCTGAGACATGTGAGTGACAGTCACGAGCTTTGTTTTTATCTGTTCTTTTGTTACTTGTGGATTTTGTTAAGATCCTATTGTTTTAATCCCTGCTCGTCTTTCAGGTGTGGAATGATTACAAATTGAGATGGACCCCCTCTGAGTTTGATGGGATTGAGTTCATACGAGTTCCGTCCAATAAAATTTGGAGGCCAGACATAGTTTTGTACAACAAGTAAGTGTTAGAGCATAGATGCTAAGAGGTTGTTACACTGAGGATTTTATTTTGTTTTCCATCTATCATTATCTGAGAAATCTAGATGTCTATATTGGGCTATTTTATGTTATTTTCTCTTTTGCTTCTGAAGATACATTTTCACATCAAAAGCAACCACACACAGTAGATATGCGCACCCTGTGTACTTCTCTAACACAATTTGCGTTCACTTGCTAGCAGTACCCTCTTGTCATTGCCTAGTGGTGTTAAAACTGTAGTCAACTACTAATTTCAAACATATCTGTTAATTATATGTATTTTGGCCTTTTTCTCTCACAGTGCTGTAGGTGATTTCCTTGTGGAAGACAAGACCAAGGCTCTGCTAAAATTTGATGGAACGATCACCTGGGTCCCTCCAGCTATTTTTAAATCCTCCTGCCCCATGGACATCACCTACTTCCCTTTTGACTACCAGAATTGCTCCATGAAGTTTGGTTCCTGGACCTACGACAAGGCCAAGATTGATCTAGTGCTCATTGGCTCAAAGGTGAGAAGGAGCAACTGGGGTGAAAGGAAATAGATCCCTGCAGTTATGTCATTAAGAAATCTCTGTCAGTTTTATTTATTTATTTGTTTTTAGCATTTTTATGCATCATTATTGAGAAGAATTATTTAGCACTGCACAGTAGTAAGTGCTTATATCTTCCAACTTGCTTAGATTGCTTCATTTTTTATGTTTGCCTTCCTCCTCTTTATTCAGTCCATTAGGTAAGTATCCTCAATGCACTTTCATTCTAAGAGATGACAGTTGCACAACAAAGCAACACTAACTTGCAATGTTACACTATATTGCCAAAAGTATTCATCCAAATCATTGAATTCAGGTGTTCCGATCACTTCCATGGCCACAGGTATATAAAATCAAGCACCCAGGCATGCAGACTGCTTCTACAAACGTTTGTGAAAGAATGGGTCACTCTCAGGAGCTCAGTGAATTCCAGTGTTGTGCTATGATAGGATGCCACCTTTGCAACAAGTCCAGTTGTGAAATATCCTCGCTACTAAATATTCCACAATCAGCTGTTATATTATAACACAATGGAAGTGACTGGAAACGACAGACATTCAGCTATGAGGTGGTAGGCCACGTGAAATCACAGCGGGGGATCAGCAAATGCTGAGGTGCATAATGCACTGGGGTTGCCAGCTTTCTGTAGCGTCAGTAGCTACAGACCTTCAAACTTCATGTTGCCTTCAGATTAGTTCAAGAACAGTAAGTAGAGAGCATCATAGAATGAATTTGGCCACGCAGGTGCATCAAAGCCTTACTTCATCAAGCGCAATGCAAAGCAATGTATGCAGTGGTGTGAAGCGCGCCACCACTGAACTCTAGAGCAGTGGAGGTGTGTTTTCTGGATCGATCATCTGGCTATCCAATGGACGAGTCTGGGTTTGGCGATTTCCAGGAGAATGTTACTCATCTCACTACATTGTACCAAGAGTCTTGACTTCAACCTGACAAAACACCTCTGGGATGAATTAGAGCAGAAACTGTGAGCCAGGCCTTCTTGTCCAACATTGGTGTCTTTGTAAGAATGGTCAAAAATTTCCATAAACATGATTTCCTTGTGGAAAGCCTTCTCTGAAGAGTTGAAGCTGTTACAGCTGCAAAGGGTCACCTGACATCATGTTAAACCCTATGCATTAAGAAAGGAATATTACTCAATTTCATACGCATGAGCGAATGCTTTTGGCAGTACATTGCAGCTTAGACTTTGGATAGTCTGAATTAGAAAGTTAACTTTTTTTTGTTGAGAAGCAGTTGGAAATTTTAAACATGTGTTTGTTGTCTTTCTTTCAGATAAAGTTTACTATGTGTTTTTACCTGAAATTCAGAATGTGATGGATTGGGGTGGCCATTGTCAAAGGGAAGACTGATGATGAACTTATTACAATGTTAAAATTGACAAATGTATTTAAATAGATTATTTTAATAATGAA
Organism: Rhamphochromis sp. 'chilingali'; assembly: GCF_963969265.1. Classification (NCBI taxonomy): domain Eukaryota; kingdom Metazoa; phylum Chordata; class Actinopteri; order Cichliformes; family Cichlidae; genus Rhamphochromis; species Rhamphochromis sp. 'chilingali'. Next base: position 30,981,652 of record NC_137940.1, read on the forward strand.
GACAGATTCAGTTCTCTTTAAATGAACTTGTTTTAAACTTTGAGATATAATATTTTTTTCTAAAAACAGCTTTCACATTTACACTTCACCAGGTGAACCTAAAAGATTTCTGGGAAAGTGGAGAGTGGGAGATTATTGACGCTCCAGGATACAAGCATGACATCAAGTATAACTGCTGCGAAGAGATCTACCCTGACATCACCTACTCCTTCTACATCCGCCGCCTGCCTCTCTTCTACACCATCAATCTCATCATCCCTTGCCTCCTCATCTCCTTCCTAACAGTGTTGGTCTTCTACCTCCCATCTGATTGCGGGGAGAAAGTTACCCTGTGTATCTCTGTCCTTCTCTCCCTCACTGTGTTCCTGCTGGTCATCACTGAAACCATCCCTTCAACATCTCTTGTCATCCCCCTGATTGGCGAGTATCTCCTCTTCACCATGATTTTTGTCACACTCAGCATTGTCATCACTGTCTTTGTGCTGAATGTTCACTACCGCACACCTATGACTCACACAATGCCCGAGTGGGTGAGGGCTGTGTTCCTTGGCGTGCTGCCCAGAGTAATGCTGATGAGGCGTCCTATTGACCAGGGCTGCTCCTCACCTGCCAGAATTACAGGAGGGACAGGAGGAGGAAGCAGCGGTGGAAGCAAGAAAAGAAAAAACAGTATAGGAGCAACAAGTAGCTCAGGAAGTGTAAGTGTTGGAGGCATAACTGGGGGTGTAGCCTGTCCGCCGCTGGAAAGCGGTGCAGGAGGAGGAGGGGGTACGTCCTCAGCTGGTGGCTCAATGAACTGTGTGGAGTATGGTGAGATGAACCGTGACATGAAACGGGACATGAACAGAAGGTTCCCCTACAGAGGCAAAGAGGTACCGACTCCTGTCCCACCGCCAGTGGTGCCACCACCACCTCCTCCCCAGCCACCTCAGACTCAGGGGCCCCAGGAGTCAGAGCTGCCCAAGCTGCCGAGGCCCATCAATGCTTCATCGCCGGTAAACGCTGTCGTCGCCTTTTCTGTGGTGTCTCCCGAAATCAAGCAGGCCATTGAGAGCGTAAAGTACATTGCAGAGAACATGAGGACTCGTAACAAAGCCAAAGAGGTATGCAATGTGGAAAACACAGTTTTATTTATTTCAATATGCTTTTCAAATTGATAGAAGTTATACTATATAGACAAAGTACTGGCCCACTTCTCTTTGAGTGTAGTGCTGTAATAGGATACCAACATTCAACAAGTCAGTTTGGGAAATTTATTTCCTCCTAGATGTTCTTCAGTCAACTGTGAGGCAGTCTTGCAAAGTACAAGCATTTAAGAACCACACTCAGCCATGACGATAAGACCAACTTAAGATACAGAGCACTATTGCCAAGTGCTGAAGCACCATCCATTTACAATGTATAAATGGATGGACGGTACTTAAATATCGCCTTTCTACTCAATTTGAGCACTCAAAGTGCATCCGCCAAATTGCACACATTAATACAGTGCTTTTATTTATAGTTAAGCATTTTTTGTCCAGCACATATCGATGGATGCAACAGGGGAAGCTCAGTTCAGTTGGTCCATGTGTTAATATATGAACACGTGGACAAAATACTGAGCTGGGGGGGCAATCCACCAACCTCCTAGTTGGTAGGCAATCTCCTCCAGCACCCAAAAAATGTGTTTATAATGCATAAACGTCACCAAGACTCTGCTGATTCAATAACTGATGTTAACATCAGCACAAAAACTGTGCGGAGAGCTTCTCATTGTCAGTTTCCAAGGCTGAGTGGCTGCTGTAGGTGTGCTTTGTTGATGGTCCATTACTTTGTCTGTAAAGTGTATAGCAGGGGTAGGCAACCTTTCTGATGATGAGTGCCATCTGAAATTTCCTCAGAAGTCAATGTGCCATATGATTGCATTAGCAATAAATTTAATAACGCTCTATATTAACAGTTACACACTATATAGAACAACTTTATAGAATTATATTTGTTCGCAGATGTTCGCAGCTATCAGCGAATAGTTATCAGCTATTTTGAAACAAAAAAAATAAAAAGACACTTTTTATCCATAACAAGAACTCGCTATTTATGGTCTCCTCACAACAATGATAAGAAAAATAAACTGGGCCAATATGGCATGCTTGTTAATACAGGGTGGGCCATTTGTATGGATACACCGTAATAAAATGGGAATGGTTGGTGATATTAAAGTCCTGTTTGTGGCACATTAGTATATGTGAGGGGGCAAACTCCTCAAGATGGGTGGTGACCATGGTGGCCATTTAGAAGTCGGCAATCTTGGATGCAACTTTTGTTTTTTTCAATAGGAAGAGGGCCATCAAACTTATTGGTAATGTCACAAGAAAAACAATGGTGTGCTTGGTTTCAATGTAACTTTATTCGTTCATGAGTTATTTACAAGTTTCTGACCACTTATAAAATGTGTTCAATGTGCTGCCCATTGTGTTGGATTGTCAATGCAACCCTCTTCTCCCACTCTTCACACACTGATAGCAACACCGCAGGAGAAATGCCAGCACAGGCATCCAGTATCCGTAGTTTCAGGTGCTGCACATCTCGTATCTTCACACCATAGACAATTGCCTTCAGATGACCCCAAAGATAAAAGTCTAAGGGGGTCAGATCGGGAGACCTTGGGGGCCATTCAACTGGCCCACGATGACCAATCCACTTTCCAGGAAACTGTTCATCTAGGAATGCTCGGACCTGGCACCCATAATGTGGTGGTGCACCATCTTGCTGGAAAAACTCAGGGAACGTGCCAGCTTCAGTGCATAAAGAGGGAAACACATCATCATGTAGCAATTTCAAATATCCAGTGGCCTTGAGGTTTCCATTGATGAAAAATGGACCAACTATCGTTGTACCCCATATACCACACCAAACCATCACTTTTGTTGTTCCAAAAGTGGGTTAGTGTCAGACCAATAGCGGTGGTTTTGTTTGTTAACTTCAACATTTACATAAAAGTTTGCCTCATCACTGAACAAAATCTTCTGCGTGAACTGAGGGTCCTGTTCCAATTTTTGTTTTGCCCATTCTGCAAATTCTGTGTGCCGATCTGGGTCATCCTCGTTGAGATGCTGCAGTAGCTGGAGTTTGTAAGGGTGCCATTTGTGAGTAGCTAATATCCACCGAAGGGATGTTCAACTAATGCCACTCTCCAGTGACATGCGGCGAGTGCTACGCTGTGGGCTCTTGCTGAATGAAGCTAGGACAGCCACTGATGTTTCTTCCTTAGTGACAGTTTGCTTGCGTCCACATTTTGGCAAATCCAACACTGAACCAGTTTCACGAAACTTAGCAAGCAGTTTGCTAACTGTAGCATGGGAGATGGGTGGCCTCGTAGGGTGTCTTGCATTGAAATCTGCTGCAATGACCCGGTTACTGCGTTCACCAGATCGCAACACAATTTCGATCCACTCCTCACGTGTTAACCTCTTTGACATGTCAATGGCTGTGAACAAAGAGAAACTTGTAAATAACTCATGAAAGAATAAAGTTACGTTGAAACCAAGCGCACCATTGTTTTTCTTGTGTTGTGACAGTGACGTACACTGTCTTGTTGGTATAGGTAAAATGTATATTTCTATACATTTCACGTCAGATAAAAACTTTGGTTGTAAGATTCAGATAATTATTTATTAAAAGCGAGACATTTTAAATGAGAATAAGACATAAAAGTACTTCTTTGTGCCCCCCTTTCCCTGTTAATGCCCCACCTGGCCCCCTGGCAACACTTTGCTAGACCCGCCCCTGCACAGTTACCAGCTGTCAGCTACTTAGAAAAGGATCCTGGGGTTATTTGTCTCTCAGAAACAGTTCATAACTTCCCTTCAACTCATTCATGTCACCTAAAAGGTTAACCTGTTTCTCCATCACCTGTTCAGCTCTGATGAGTCAGTAAGGACATCTCCTGGTTTCATCTTCATGTTTCCCTCTCACCAGATAACCAAACCGATATCATGACCAGCAGCTTTTACAGCTGTGGCTCCAGCAAACATCAGCTGATACTAGAAATTAATATTAAATAAATTCTAACAACAGCTGATCAAGCTTAAACGTGCTGATGTTGTTTAGCGTGACATCCGCTGGTTTCCTCTTTCTGGTGCAAAGTGGGCGATAAACAAACAAGAGAGAAAAGCTGATCAGCTGATCATTGATCAGTTTCATGATTGAAGTAGCAGCAGGAGAGGGAAGGAGAGAGAATGAGAGAAGAAGAGCCAGCTGTGCAGCAAAGACACAGAATAACTCCAGCTTTGTGTCTTTTTTCATTGTAGGTGAAGTACGAGACAAACTGTTTTCCTTTTCAACTCAATACGAAATGTGTAATATTTTCTATGAATACGGGACGATTCCATTTTTTACATGACGGTTTGCAACTCTACTAACTAACTTCATGAATAAAATAAAGTTCACTATCAGTGACATAGCATACACCCAGCTGTATCGAAACTCCATCACGCTAGCTAGTACGCAGTACGAGTTATTGTAACTGACTGTAAAAAGTCAGCACAACGAAAATAAACTCCACCTAAACTTGGTTTATATCTGACCCAGATAGACTGCAGGTCATAACTTCTTACCTGAAGTTCAGTTCACCTGACACTCGGACCGGCGGCCGCCTCGGGTCTCTCCTCTTCCTGCCTCTCCTTTCCCTCATCCATCTGCTGGCCTCTGTGAAAGCTCCGCCATAGAAACCACCACCAAACAACTGAGTTATTTTTACACATTGGCCAGCATGTGGCCAATCCACCACCTTTCATTGTTTATACCTTAAAAAAAAAAAATCAAAAAAAAAAAATCAGCGGTCCATAAAAACGAAAGATCACCATCGGCCTATCAGGCAAATGCCCAGTAGCCAGTCCAGCTATGGTCGTGCCATCAGTTAACCCTTCGCGTGCCAGCTGTGGCATGCGTGCCCAGGGTTGCCGACCCCTGGTGTATAGAGTCGTCTTAGCAAGTTGGGACAATGTGTAAAATTTAAATAAAAACAGTATACAGTGATTTACAAATCATTCAAACCCTATTTTTGTATTAGAAAAAATTAGAACTGATTTTTTTAAATTTATTTTTAAATGATATATGGTTCCATTTAAGCCAGAAACGTTTTTCAAGAACAGCCGGAACTGGGACAAGAAACAACAGTTTGTTGCAATACAATGCATGCAAGAAAAGATGGGAAAAGCCTTCTGGGCTTTCAGAGAGAGCTGTGTCAAATCTGAGTGACATCAACATAAAACTGGTTTGGGCTACAAGTGTGAAGTTAAAAATAATCCAGTTAAAGAAGAGCTAAAAACAAGCTTTTTTGCTTGTCTGTGCCTGAGGCTAAAGGCTTGTGGCTATATTAGTCACTACAAGCAAAACAAACAGTGAATATTTTAAGTGGCTGTGATATATTGTTGAAAATATAGTCTCCTGGCTTCATGAAAGAAGGACCATTTACTAATATGTGCATGGAAAAGCTGTTATCGAGTGCACCAAAAATTACAGTTGGGCTTATGAAATTGTGTCCAAAGAGGAAGAAAAGGCAGATCTTTCCAAAGTGTTTCCACTGGAGTGATGATGGTTAAATAGTAATAAGAGTGTTTTGTAAAACTGGAAATAATTGCCAAAAGCCAATGGTATTAAAAATTCATACATGAGACATTTGTACGCGCAATGTAGTCACACACTTTTACACATCTGCTGTTAGTAAAATGAGGGCCAATACGTCAGGCTTTGGTGTGTAAACTTTTATGGTTTTTTTGTTCTGTGACAAGAGTGTAAAAAAAGGTCAAGCAGGTATAACAACAATGTTCATTTGAGGGACTATGCATCAACAATGATTTTTATAATAATGTTTTGCCACACTATTTAATCTTATCACATAACTTTTCCACATTACTATGATTACAGGGATTACATTACTATGTTGAAAAACTTTTATGTAGCTGTGTGCGGCACTCAAGCTAAATTGATGCCTGCACAACCCTGAAATGCTTCTTAAAATAAATATCCAGACATTAATAACAGCAAAGAAGGCGCAAAACCTAAAGGTAGTACCCTTGTTAGGATTTATATACGTGGTTAACATTACATGTTATAGCTTGATAATAACATGATGGGGTTAGGTGTTAATATAGAGGAAAAGAGACAATAAAGATATACAATTGAATTACATATAATTTCAGGTTAATAACCAAGTAGTAGCATATCTCAACCACGTTTTAGTTGTTAATTAATATTATATATTTTTTAAACCTTGGTAATAATAGACTGTTTATAATGCTTGTAATGTGGTAATAAAGTGGAGTAATATGGATTAAATGTAACATTGTCTATTAGGCAAAATCATTTATTAATGTTTTGGTAACAATATCTTAACCTGTGAGCACTGAAATAGTCATTTCTGTGCAGTCTGAAGCTAAACATTATTGCCTTTTTATTTTATTTTTATTTTTGCCATTTCTATTTAATTTAGGTCTCATTGCAGATTTTAAACAAAGTGCACAGATATATATCTGCGTCCACATTATTATATATAGTTATTGGCACATTATATACATTTGAGTTTAATATAAGTCAGCTAAAAACCGTGGTAGCTATTACCTTACATATATTTAGATGACATTGTGTGGTCATTACTACTTTATTTCGACATTATTACTGCCCTATTACCATGCTGTTTCTAAGCTGTAACCTCAAATTCTACCAAAAATGAACTATTTTGTGCATTTGGGGAAAATTTAACACATTTTGACAACCAAACCAAGAATCAGTTATCGTAGTCTGACCACCTACACCCAGTTTTCACTAATATTTTGCGTTCTTGCAAATTGAGGGAGATGCAAACACAAAGTCAGAAATCAGCCAACGACAGCATCTCCCGGCAAGAGAGGCACCAAAGAGTTTACCACAAACTCACAAATGACTTCCCCTTAATCATACCCTGTCTTAAACATAAGTGATAAAAATAAAAATGTCTGCTTTCTAGACCTTTTATAGATTTTAGAACAGATTTCCCCCCCAAATATATGCAGGACATAAATAATCACACACATACACATAACCAAGCATTACTACATGTGGTTCATCTATGCATAATAGATGAATTTCTATCTAGCTTGGTAAATGGCTTGGAAGCCATTTACAGAGGGCTGCAAAGGGAGTGTAAAGCTTCTTGTTTGTCACAGATAGAGGGCTTTGTGCATTCCTTCCTCACACTCTGGATGGTCCTGATATGATTGTTGCTGCTGCTCCAGCTTTACTTAGCAATGCTTGGATCCTTCTTGCATGCAGAATAGCCATACGGCCTTCTATATTCACACAATGGCATTATGGTCACTGAATCCATGATCTTATTGTCCACACCTGACTGATCAGGCCACACTCACACTATATTTAGCACTGTGCAGATGTATTAGACATAAAAAGGATGTGAGGAAGCCACAATGCCATAAATAGCGTTTATTAATACTAAAGTTCAGTAAATTAAAAAAATTCCTTCCTAAACTGTTTAAATGTAAATAGAGAAAATAACTATTTATTCTATAAAGGATTCCACTGGGAACATTACTCATGATCCACAACAAATAAATACATCTTTTAAAGACTTTCATGAGGCTTTACACTCACTACAGGTTAATCTCTCTTGCAGAATTTCTTAAATATATAAATGTACCGAAAATAAATGACGATCAGATTGTGGTTCTGAATTCACCATGAATGCATCTCCCAAACAATAAAGCCCCAGGGCCACATGGTTTTCCAGCAGAGTTTTACAAAGAATTTTGGCCTCTACAAGCAACTTCTTTTTTCAGAATGGTCACTGAAATTCAGAATAATCAGACTCTGTCTCTAAACATGAACTCTGCTGTCATTAGTCTACTTCTTAAACCAGGCAAGGATCCTGCGTTCCCATCCAGCCACTGCTCCATTTCAATTATAAACGTTGACCTTACAAAGTCCTTGCCAGAAGTTTAGAAAAAATAACTGCAATCATAATATATTCTGACCAAACAGGCTTTATCGAGGGTCGTCACTCAGTGAATAATACACGTAGACTAATAAATATAATACATTATTGCTCTATCAACAAATTAGAAACCACAGTTGTCTCCTTAGATACAGAGAAAGCATTTGGCCGGATAAACTGAAAATTTGTATTAGCAGTTCTGCATAAATCTGAATTTGGTTCATTCTTTATAGACTAGATTAAAACACTGTACAGCTTTCCAAATGCTTGTGTTAGGACAAATGATTTTAATTCACAAAGCTTCAACCTACATGGTATAAATCTTCACTTATCCAAACTATCACCCATTTGAAACAATCCAGATATTTACCATCGTGACATCATGAGAAAGGGATTAACAATCTAGAACGTGTTATACAAAATGGAAAGTTTATTTCATTTGAAAATTCAGAATCAGCAAAGCTAAATTTCTTGAATATCAGCAAGTAAAGCCAACATACAGGACAAATTCAATCCCAGTCAACTGAATCTAAAAATACATAATTGGCTAACAAGTTTTTTTTTTAAATATCTGAACCCCAAATGGTTATCAAAAATGTAAAAGCTATTGTTTAAAATTAACAAATCAATTCCCCTCCCAACTGTAAAGTGGGAGCGAGATCTTTCCATGAGTCCAGATCAAAACTTCTGGACACATGTATGCTTAAAATGCCGTCAAAATGACCAAAAAGGAAATCAAAAAATGGCTTTTTTTTATTAATCAGTGTAGAAATTTACTTCTTGATCACATTATTCTGGAGATCACATTATTTGGTCTCTTCAAAAAACCAACTGGGTGAATTTGTCTCTCTGGTCCTTGCTGATCAATTCCATTACCTAGAGGGGCTGGTCGCTGTAGTCTTGTTTCCCCATTTGCCTTGCAGGTGGATGAGGATGGTCTGTGGGACTATGCGTGTCTGCAGCCTCCTGAGAGCTGGAGAGCAGCTTTTGCTGTTTTGGAGTGTCTCTGTGTCTGCCTCGGTTGGTGGAGGTAGAGAACTGGGGAAGGTGCTGCCTAATAGTCTTCAATTCAATTCAATTCAATTCAATTTTATTTATACATCGCCAATACACATCAAGAGTTGTCTCAAGGTGCTTTATATTGTAAGGCAGACCCTACAATAATACAACTGAGAAACACCTAATATGACCTCCTATGAGCAAGCGCTTTGGCGACAGTGGGAAGGAAAAACTCCTTTTTAAAAGGAAGAAGCCTACAGCAGAACAAGGCTCAGGGATGGGCAGCAATCTGCCGCGACTGGTTAGTGTGAGAGGAAGAAGACATTCATCTGTATACTCCAGTATGCTCTTTGTGTGGGGATGACTTCTTCCTACTCTGGGGTCTTGTAGGGGGTTGTGGATTGCGTGGGTCACAGTGTGTAAGCCCATTTATGTGGCTTTTTTTTTTCCTGCCTGTCCTGCCTTAGACATTGTCATACTATACCGCATTTAATATAATAACTGAAATTACACAAATAAAAATAAGAAAATAAATAAAGAGATAAAAGATTCACATGAACAAGAGGAGCCTATAAAGGTTCTATATAGCTGTTCTTGCAAAATCAAAATGTGTTTGGCACCACAGTGTCTTTAGAGCACAAAAAACAGTGAATGTAACAGTTTGTGCCATAAAGTTCACAATTACCATTAAGCAAAGGTCGCTTGAAGACATTTGGAAGAGGAAAGAAAGACAATGTGCTCTGGTTATTTTTATTCTTTTTACTTTAAATTTCCTTTGTTTTCTCTCCTCAGGTGGAAGATGACTGGAAGTACGTTGCCATGGTCATTGACAGGATTTTCCTGTGGGTGTTTGTGACAGTGTGTGTGCTGGGAACTCTGGGACTCTTCCTTCATCCCCTCATCAGTTTCTTTAAATGAACCACGTCTCTATGTCCTCACTTTTTCTCTTATTTTTGTCTACTTCTGTCTCTTTGCTCCACTTTGAGTACTTCGAGAATTATTCCCTTTGCCGGTCTTTCGTGTCTTTCACAGATGCCGTTGACCTCCTTTTCCAGCTTTCTGTTTCTCCTTTATCTGCCTCATGCTCTTCGCTGGGATTGCCATCATCAGCCATCACTTCTAGCACTCCGCTGTCTGTTTTCTCACACGACTTACCCAGATTTCCTCATCCTTCTTATGCTTTTCAATGTGCAGTTGATGCTGTCTGGTCTTACTTTAACAGCCTCTTTCTCTCTTTCTCTGTTTTTAAAACCCTGCTCTTCTTTCATTATTTCTTTCTTTCTTTTCCATCGCTGCTTGTCTTTTCATGGTAATCCTGTTTCTTGTTGAGGCTGCATTTCTACCACTCTGTGTGTTTAAGTGAAAATGTCCATTTTGTTATGATTGTTGTACAGTCTTAAACAATGATAAAAAAAATTCTAAAATTGTCAGGAAACTGTTTAAGGGAATGTTGTAAGTACTGTATAAGTTTGAATAATTTCAAAGGGAAATGCATGAATGACTTTTCACTAGTCATTGTAAAGATTTTTGAGAGCTGTGCACAATATGACCTTTAAAGCTAAGAAACAATAATGCAGTCTTGTGTTTACTTGTTGTCAAATAGAAGTTATCTGTATTTTTCCCAGTAAATATCTGTAAAGTGTCTTATGCATGGCTTTGGATAATGACACTGACTATGGCTATACACCTTTAAAGACGTAGGTTTTCAGGTCTAATTATGCACCAAATTTCACAGAATCGGTGAAACATTTACAATGTATAGATACACTTTGACTTGCACAATGTAGATTAAACTTATAAAAGACGTGAAATAAATTGAATAATAAATTTAAAAATTGCTCTAGTCTTTTCTAACAAATAAATACAAATTTACCGAGTTTGTACTTTCAGTCCTTGATCTGTAAGCTGAGTCATTCAGTCAAAATGAAATACAGATCCCAGAGGCTGAAACCCTACTTGAGAAGTTAATGCCTTTTTGTGTGTTATAGGACTTGTGTGTCTGTGTGTGAATCCTAAAAATGAACTTGCCACTAATAAATAGTAATATAAATATAAATAGATACAAGTGTCACACAAAAGACAATAATAAGATTCAGCAATATCAGATTACAGTGAAGTCTGAAGACTTGGAACCTTAATTTAAGTTATACAAAAACATGACCAGCTCTATAAATTTTCTAGCATAATTATATTCATTATTATTTGTTTAAAAGGCAATAGTACATGTGCAACATTCATTTCATTCATTTAGTCAAAATCTTTTACATGTTTAGAAATAAATACCAAGTCAAAAAATGTCTTGATGCATGCTCGATCATCCAGGTAAGGAAATCTCAGAAAGCTGATCCAAGTGACTTCTTCAGCCTGACTATACACACCACACTTGCAAGACAATACATCATTAAGTTGACTTTGAAGACAATGGATTGTTAACAAACCACTCTACAACACAAAACTTTTTGAGGTGTCATTTTATCAGACTGAACAACATGCACGCAAACACTACCAAAAATATAACCACCTCGGCAGGTGGAGATAATAATTGAGAAAATTAACCTTTTCTGATTGTGCCACCAATTTCAAGCCAAAATTAGGACTGGAAGGTCCTGAAGTTCAATCAATGTGTTATCAGCTGGTCTTGAGTTATCTAACACGGTGATGCACATAGGCAGAAGACAGGAAAAAGGCTGCATCGCTAAAGCAAAAGTAACAAACTTGCCTTTTCTTACTTCCCTGCTCTTTTCTTTCCTCTTTCAAAGGTCACTAGTGAGTCTGAATGTCCCTGTCAGCTCTCACAAGCCTACACACACACACACACACACACACAAACACAGCAAAGGTTCACGCCATCCAGCCCTTTCCCCTCAAGTCACATTTGTGATTATGGCTTTGAATTGGCCCACACTGCAGCTCTCAACGATCTACTGCTCACACTTAATCCCTACTTGTGTCTACACACTGAGCCTGTACACATTTGTGTTTGGGTAAGAGTGTGTGTCAAGAGGAGACGGGGAAGATTACACATGTCACCTGAGGAAGTGAGAACGAGAAACACACACTGAGACAGAGAGGGTGGAGATAGTGACAGAGTGAGTGTTATTGCAAGTCCATATGAGCACTCAGTAGCAAGCGTCTCCCTACATACGGATTATGGCGTGCATGGAGTCCGGCTATAAATATGAAGATGAGCAGCAACCGTATCGCGGACACACATACTATCCCATCAGTCTCAGTCTGCATCCAGACAAGGTCATTTTAGTGCCTGGTTGCCACAGAATGAAGAGTTCATTCTGAGAACTACCAAATACTCTAGCTATATTTGGACAGTATGCATCCAATTTACCTAACAGCCTCTCCCCCAACTTATTGCAGCATTTAATAGGGAACAAATAAAGAGCCCTCACAACACCTTCATCTATAATTTTATCCACTAGACGAAGATGTTTCCCTTTGATGTATTTGGATGCCACTTATGGAATATGTCGAGAAAGACTCACAAATTGGCTGCTTCTTAAAGCTGCAGCCACTCAAAGCTGAATTTGTAATGGTGTGAGTTTGATGTTTTGCAGCTGCACTGTGGATCTTTCTTGAATGATTGGACTTCAAGAAGGGACTTGGTGGCAGTCAGAGACTAAAGCAGAGTGCAGCAAAGCCCTGGGTGGTAAATTCAGGGATAATACATTATTAAGCCAGCTACATGGATGAATATTTTACATGATTCTTCACTGTTGACGCGACTGTTAGCATCCAGCTCTTGGATATGAAGAGTCCAGGATGATGAAATGCTTTTGGGGTTTTTTGTTTCAGGTTTGAGGTTTAAGGACTAACGTAATAAAAAAATAAAAATAAAATCATAGTTTTAGCTCACATTTGTTTCCATAAAAAAAGGATCTTGACATTTTTTCCCCAGGTGAGTTTCTCTTCATCTTTTCTCATCTTCTGTCTCTTTCTTTAGCTTTCCATGCTTGCCTTGTCCACTAGTTACAGGGATTCTGCCCACTGAGTTGCAGGGAGCGAAAAAGGGACATCTGCAGAGGACCACTTCAGCATGCTTGGGAGAACTGGGGCGGGGTTGTAGGGTGAGACAGGGGCATACTGCAGAAGGCTGGATGGTGAATTAGGGTAGTCTCTTGTGTAGTTGGGAGCAGAACGGTACATGCCTGTGGACAGTCAACCATGGATAAGTAAAGGAGACTCTCCGCTAAATAATTCATTCCAATGGGAGCCTTCTGAACCCACGCACAGACGCACACATGCATGCAGGGTTCTCTCGCACACACAAATGGCTGCTTCTTGAAGTAGAATGCTGCAACGCCCTTACACCAAACACAGGCTCCTAATTTTACTCTTTGATGAATATTTGCAGATGGATGAAGAAACATTGTCTTGGAATAAAGAAAGAACATTTTGGTGGAACAGTGACAGCAAAAAATGCTTCAAGGTTGTTTTTGGCTTGTGAGCAAACATCACAGAGAAATGCATACAATACTTTGATAAATCAAGAAACTATCGGAATCCTTCACCACTAAGTGCTGAGGGATTTAAATGTAAATTTTTAAAAACGTTCCAAGCATTTGTAAATCTAATAAAGCTACATTTTAGTTTCAACAGAATAAAGAAAACATGTCAAATGTTTGAACTGAGAAAATGTATATGACACGGCCATGTTTACCAATGTGCAGGGTACACCTTGGACAGGTTACCAGACTGTCACAGGGCTAACACAGACAGACATTCATACTTACAGGCAATTTAGAATCACCAGTTACACACCAGAAGAGACTCACACCACATGGAACGATGGTAGATTCAAACCCAGGACCTTCTTCTGGTGAAGCAACACAGAACTGAACCACCTGCTCTGAAGAAAACCCCCCAAAACAAAACAAAAAAACCCAACCAACTCTTCTTATATTTAAATTATATCAGTTTGTTCAGTTAATTTTGATGCCCTGAAATTCGAGAAAAATAGCTGAAATTCTTAAATAGTTAATACAATATTTTTGTGAAACCCATTTAATTAAAGCTGAAAGTCTGCCCTCAGTCACGTTTTGACTGTTTGATTTCAGATCCACTGCGGTGGCACACAGAATCCAGATGAACAGAGAGTGTTTTTGTCTCAGTGATTATGAACATAACTACATAAATACAGCAGCATGTGAAGACAGATTAGGCTAACACAGACAGAAAAAGGGAAATACAGATTTACATACATACATATTGGCACATGGAGCAGCACAGCACAGTTTCATACCCACATTAAGTACATACAAGCACACAAACTTGCACAAACACATAAAGATAGACAACCATATCTGCAAAAATTCAGATTATAGACACGTGCAAATATGCAAAGCACAACTGACTCACAACTTATGACTACAGACATAGCCATTAACTCTTTGCCTACTAACTCTGGGAGGAGATGCTCCTACACACACACACACACACACACACACACACACACACACACACACACACACACACACACACACACACACACACACACACACACACACACACACACACAAGCCCGTTCAGCTGTCTTAGTGAGGACCTTCATTGACATAATGGTTTCCCTAATCCCTTACCCTAATCCTAAACCATTAAAAATGAATGCCTAACCCTAACCCAGTCACAAGGGATCGAATACGGTATATGCGAAGAGGACCATCGAGGAAAAGGAGAAGAGGAGCAGAGAAGTTGAACAGGAGTCTCAAGGGAGAAATCTGGATGATCCAGCAGCCCCTAGGACCATGCAATAAAAACTTTAATGAAAGTCAACTAAATCAAACTTTCTCTTATACCTAACCATAACCTAATTGTAACCCTGACACTAAAACTACATTTTGAGCCTCAAAAAGGCCTTCAAACTTGTGAGGACCGGTGTGTGTGTCCTCACAAGGGACTGTTGGTTCTCAAAAGTATAGTAGAATGCAGATTTCGGTCCTCACAAAGATAGCTAGACAGGAACACACACACACACACAGTCGTTTTTTTCATATCTTAGTGGGGACATCTAATTGACACAGTGCTGATGCAAACAAACTGTGAAGCTTATATACTTGTCAGAGGGCACAATTAAATTAGAGGTGTTGAGGTCAAAAAAGGCTATTTTTTAATCTGAAGATTTTCAGATTAAACGTGTCCCAGCTCCAAACATCTGTATAGCATTTGAAAATCGGAATATTGTGCTTAATCTGTGTCTGTCAGTCTGTTCGCTTTCCCCAACAACCCTTAATCAGATCATTTTTAAACTTGCTGTATCTGCAGCCCAGTAAATGTAGTGCTGAGCTTGAAGCTGCTTGGGTGAGTTCTGTAACAGTCAGTGTTGGTTTATTTACGTACAATGTTACAAGATCATTATGCGGTCACAGATGATACTAATAACAGTGATTAATAATATCTGAACTGTGGCATTGTCATAATTTTCCTATAATGAAGATATTTAGCAACAAAGGTGAGTGGCTCCATCTACTGAATAAATATGAGAAGAAGACCCCAAAAATATGACCACAAACTGAGCACTGCACTTACTGTGGTAATAATACATTTTATTTAAATAGCGCCTTTCAAAGCACCCAAGGACACTGTACAACAGATAGTGTGGTAGTCACATATAGATGAATGAGTTATTTGTAGGAACTTGCTTTTATGTTCCAACAAAGTGAGGCAGGCATACACAGATGTTTATTTCTATAATGCTGTGAACATTTCTGCCGCACTTGATCTTTGCTCCTCCGTCTTTACACATTATCAGAAGGAGACAGAATTGTAACCCTGTCTGAGCGGCTAGAGTTTCAAACGCTGCTCCGTCTTTTCTTTTTCTCACGTCAGTCAGACGAAAACAAAAGGAAAATCAGTGTGAGCCTCTTAGACTGAAGTATCATGTTCAAGGTCAATAGTCATGTTGTGACTGTGTGTCAGTGGAGTGAGAAAGCTCACTCTGCTGCTAACTTTTTCCACTCCAGCATTGGCTCTTGAACTGATATTTGAGCCCCAAAGGGTATTATGGCCAATTTGTTTTAATCTCTCACTCCCTCCCTCTCTCACATGCTCCCCTTTCCCTTTTTATTCCTCTGTTGTAAGTTTGAGATAAATTTGAAAGATTTTTGCTCCTCAGATCTGGCCAGAATCTTTGCAGCTAGTTTCCCCTGCAGTTCTTTTGTGCTTCGGAAGATTAAAATATCAAATGACTGAACCGCTATATTATTGATGGGTTTTGGATTTTTTTTCATCAGACCATTTTAAAGTTGGAGTGACTTGGAAAAAAGTTTGTATCATCTCAAAGCTGCTATGAGGCCATCAGGTTATCTGATTTTTCATTTGAAGTGCTGGTGATAGCATATGGGGTGGGGTGATGCTATTAGACTACTCTTTGTGTTTCCCTTTGAAGTCTGTGTGAGATTGGATTTCCTTTGCTGTATCCCCCTCCTTCCTTTATGACCATTTTTTAAAACCCTTAAAACAACAAACACACTAAGATTAAACCCCCAGGCCTTGGTAGTCGAGGCTTTTTCCTCTTATTAATTCAATATTTCTGCACCCAGTGAAATTATGCAGACTCTAATTATGGGCTCAACAACGGCTGAGAAAACAAAAACAACACCAACACAGTCAAGAAGAGAACACACACACACATGAGCCGAGACAAGCAAGCGCCAACATTTTTGTAAACGCACAGATGCTGACAATGTGCTCTCTCCTCACTTTGCATTTTCACTATCTCACTTTCTCACTCTCACACACATCAACTAACACATACATATGCAAACACATTGCACAGCTGCCCACAGTCATCTGGGAAGAGACCAGCAGGTTTCAAGCCCATGAGAATTTATGTTTCTGAATGATTAGAGGCGAGGCGGATGGGTCGATCTCGGAGGCAGCAGCTGCCCGCCCCACCGCTCCAAGTGGAGCAGAAAATCAGGATAATTTCATTGTGATAATCAGCCTCCCGTTATCCCTGCTACTTCAACCCAGGAGAAGAAGGAAAGGAAACACAAGGGAGGGGGAGTGTGAGATAAACATATATATATATATATATATATATATATATATATATATATATATATATATATATATATATATATATATATATATAAGTATGTGTGTGTTTGTGTGTGTGTGTACTGCATATGTATACTAGAAAGAGAGGAGGGAGGTGAAAAGGAGGAGAAAATAAAAATACTGAGAGTTCCTGTCTGCTTAGAATATACCTGGATGAGTTATGGAGACTTTTTTATATCTATGGAGCTTGTACCATTGATAACACCCTTTCAATGGCCCAACAACATTCAAAGCAGGTATCCAAATCCCTGAACTTTAACATACAAATAATAGCTTTATACATGCTGATATTTTAAGATGATTGTTGCCTGGTTTCAACCTGTGTTAACAGGGAACTTTAAACTTTAAAGTGTGTTTGTACATAACTAAGCAATACTAATGTGTTTGTATCAAAGATGCTGATTTCACACCTCAGCTAAGCATTTCTACAAGTTCCCAGATGTCAGCTGGTATAGGGCAGTACTGATTTCACATCACACATTTCTTTTCATCTAAAGTGTTGTTGTTCTCAGCTATGAGTTGTAAAGCATGTCTGCCGTCTCACCACCAGCCTGTCTTTGACTGCGGGATAATAATAAGTTTATGTTGCTCTTGGCTCTCCTTTTCTCACTCCTATTCTATTGTTTTTGCTTCTTCTAAGTGTCTTTCTTTGTGTGCGAGTTAGGCCTTATGTTCAGCTGTTTTTGTCCTGTATGCCATGAGTTTGGGTTTCCTTTCCTTTCCTTTTCATGACAACCCTCAGTCTTTTTGTTCAGTTGCATGCAAGGGCATGCCTCATAACATGGAAATATTGTTTCTGTTTCTGTGTCTTACATGTGTGCAATCATGTGTTTGAATTATGTAGTTGTGACCCCCAAATATTCTGTCTTTGGCACTTGAGCAGCCGATGACTTTATCTTGATGAAATATTCACACTGATGTTTGCAAACACACTTGACCTCTAAAAAATACACAACACAATAAACTTTCACTACACTATTTATGACCGTGTATAGTTGGTATCAGGTAGAGGAAACTAACAGACAAACTCATGCCAGGGTGAGTCTCAGCAAGCTTGAAACTAGCCAAACTAATCACATTGGGACATACTCAGTAAGCTTTGACTGATTGCACAGTGATAATGTAATGATAACCTGGTGCTCTGAGACAGAAATGTTCCAGTTGCATTGCAGGTTTACCTATAAATGTCTCAAAATCTGATTTGAATCTTTCTGCTTCCTGTTTATGTCAATAAAACTATTTTTTGCCTTACTTTAATTTGATCTATGTATGTTTGAGTTTATTTGTGCAAAATAAAACTTCAAAAAAATTCAAACAAGCGTGTCCTTCACATACACCAACGGAAGCACTTTTTAACAACTTGATTCAGTAATTTAAAGTTAAATATAACAGTGTTTGTAACTCAGATTCTTGATCCTGGGGATAATGGTGCAATAAAGTGTAATAAAGCTTTTCCAAAACATAACAACAGGTAAAACAGATGTTATTGATGAAGGTAGGCTAGTCTCCTGCTTAGGTACAAAGTGATTGCATTTTCAAAGGAAGTTCATCAAGACGCATCATTCATGTGATGTTTTCATGCGCACATACAGGGGCTTTCTGCATTAAAGGACGGGCTTAATTGCTTTGTGCTATGGACTAAAAGGTGACGCTGAAGGAGGGGCAACCATTCTCACTGCATTATATTCATCATTATTTTATTTCTAAAAAGAAAACTATAGAAAATAAAACAAAATGCAACAAAAGCTAAAGTCATTAGAGGCGGGTATTTGTTTGTCCCAAGTCTTTTGTAAAAAATGCAAACTCTACACACAATTTAAAGTGAAAGCTCAAGACTTACATTCCGAGCAGGACTTTTAAACATCGGCTAGTAATAACCTAGTCCATCCTGAGGAGGTCAGTAGCAGCAGTGAGCTAAACACAAAGATTTAGAGCATCTTTAAAACTTCACTTATTTGTCCGATCCGGGAATCCCTCCACCACCTCCTTCATCCTCCCCGCTCCCTCCCTCCCTCCTCCTGCAAGCCACCCCGTCCACCGACAGCGGCGCTTCCCGTGACGCCTCGAACGGAATCAGATTCGGACACATGCGCTCTCACATCAGGTCCCTGCCCCCTGATACACGGCAGCAGTAACGGGGTTACTTTCCGTATACCGTCTAGTTCCAGCACTGATGGGAACCTCGGGGTCTAAGACATATCGGTGTGCATAGCCTTCTTCTCCAGCTGACAATACCATGAAGTTAGAAGTCCTTCTTCTCCTCCTCTTGGGTTTTTGCAAGCTGTCCCCCGCGAAGATTGCCGGTGAGAAAACTCTTGATATATGTATATATAAATATAATATTTCTTTAGAAGACATACTCTATGCTCAGTAATGCCTCCACCGATTTGTTCAGTGTTGTGCAACATCCGCTAATAGCTTTGATTAAACTCTGCATAAACTCCGATGACCTTGTCAAACGGGTAAGCACAAACTACTACCAACTACTCACCACTGGTCTTATAAAGCAAAGGATTATGTTTACATTCCTACGTTTCTTTTTTTAAAAGATTCAGTAACTTGGAGAAGGCATGCAGACTTCTAATTGTGTTGACAACAACAAAACAGCAAAAGCTGCCATTTTTGTGGGATGAATTAAGCTTTTTTTTAGTGCAACAAGATAGTCCTTTTAGCAGTGTAACGCAGTAATGCGATGGCCCTAGTTCTGCTTCTCTTGGAGCTGACTGGTCATCAGGCAAACAAGAACACAGGTGTCATATATCAGCATCTCTGCACCTGTCCTTGAAAGTACAGCCAGAGCTTGTGGGATTCAATCATCTGTAATGTGGCTTTTATGTTTGCTTGGTGGATCCTTTATATGCATTTACCCTGTCAGATGATGTCAGACAGATGTGAAGCCAGAGTGGGAAAAAAAAACAAAGCAAAAACGCTGCAGGTCAAAGGTGGACACCCTTCCTCCCGGTCCCTCAGCTCACACACATTAGTCCTTGCACATGATGTCCCTTGTGTCGGATATTTTAGATGTCTCTCTCCATCGACATTACAGTTTCTGTTTCTCTGGTGGCTTTATTTCACTGCAGACTGACTGATGGGCTGACTGCCCAGCTTCTGTGCACAGCCATATTAACCATTTATCCTATCTTGTTATCTTGTTATGCAGTGTGTGTTTTTTAGAGGAAGAGTAAATGCTCTACTTTCTATCCCTGCCACTTAAAATCAGGCTGGTGATGGTGAAAAGCAGCGGCAGTAGGAGTTATTATTGTTGATCCATCTTCCCTCTTCTTGTTCCAGCTCCAAATGAGTTTGTGTCCTTGGCGGAGATGGAGGATGCTTTATTGAAGAACCTTTTCCAAGGCTATCAGCGCTGGGTTAGGCCAATCCAGCGTGCCAATGACACTATTAAAGTACGCTTTGGACTCAAGATCTCTCAGCTGGTCGATGTGGTGAGACGACACACACACACACACACACACGTACAAACAGACTGACATCAGTTTGCAACTCCTGTTAAAAGTGGCTTCCTTAGTTTGAATGAAACTAAGTTTGAATTTTACACAACTTTTAGTCTTTCGGTCTTCCTGTGAGATTTGTTGGCAACATCCAAAGTAAAGAATATTGCAAGCCTTGCCCTTTAACAGCAAACACTAAATGCAAGCATGAACTTGCTTTGAAAATGCAATTATTGAAAAAGTATCAAGACACTGAGTTAGATAAAACACGTGTAACACATATAAAAGAAATATAAAGAGGTTGTTCTGGTTTCATCAGTCCCACTATGTGTGGTGCTGAAATAGAGCTCAAGCTATCTCTTCATACTTGTGACTACACTGTCTCTCTTTGGAGTGTTTGTTTAATATTTCAGAGGCTGGTTGCAATAGGTTGAGATGGTTTAGTTGCTCCGGAGGAGAAAACTGAGCACGCTAATGGAGGAACCATGCTTCTTGGCTTGAAATATTCATCTCAGCCAGTCCATATTTAACTTTTCTTCTCTTCCTTCCAACAAACACAGCCAGAAATGAATTACATAAAGCTGTTTGTGGCAAATAGGAAAGGTTTAGGTTGATCTGTTGGATTCTGGGAAAGAGAAAGGGCGATGGAGCTAAACATAAAAACAGCAGCCTGCCTATGCTGTGTATGTCCCCTGACTCTCTCTAGGCTGCTGCTCAGCTCTGTATTAGATTATGGTTCACCTCTGGTCTATGTGATCACCAAAACATTCAACTGAGTCTGACAGCTGAGGCCTGCGCTGGATATGCTGAACATCTTTGAATATGTCTCGCTCACGTCTGCTAAGGTTGTTGAACTTGTTTTTGTTATCAGCACAGCTTCCTGCACCCACTTTTGGTACTATGTTTTCTTTGTGTTTACTAAGAAAGTGGCAGATAAATCAGATTCTGTCAGATACAGTGGAAAACGAAAAGATGATTTGGTTCACCTGAGCTGGGGGTTTTATATTCACTAAAACAGTAGCAGACAATAAAATATTTGAATGAAATAAGTGATCTTGGATTTCTTTGTAAACTTTGTTTATGAATCATTTAAGCGTGAATCAGTGTTGAGTCTATACTGAACAGGTGCCTTAGCGAAGAACCAATTTTAAAGTGTATCTTTAGGTACTTTGTTACTAGAACTCTGTTACAAAAGCAAGTTTTTTATTTCTTTAGTTAAATCTTTTAAAAAATGCCAAAGATATCAAAGTTTATTGGCATAAAATAGTGTTTTTGGACTAATAGAATCATGACATGAGACGGATAAGGCTGAGGTATGCCAATGACATGAGAATTTGACTCAAAATCTGTGGCGATAGGTTTCATGGAGTGATGAATCCAAATCTGAAATTTCTGGCTGACATTTTTGTCAGTATGTACAAAGGAAGTCAGGAGAGGGGTATAACAATGAGTGCCATGTTTTACAGCCATCTGTAGAACACAGTGGAGGCTCTGTCAGTATTTAAGGCTGAACTTCAGTCTGTGGTTTTGGAATCTTTGTCAAAATGGATGGAAATATGAACCCAGAAAAGTATCATCAGACTTTGATCCACTAACAATTGGGAAGCTTCTGATTGGCAGTGCCTTCATCTTTTAATATGACAATGATCTCAAGCACATTGCCACTGCAGGAAAAGCATACTTGGATAGAAAAACACACAGTGGAACACCATCAGTCATGGACTTTCCTCCCCATAGCTCAAACCTCAACATTACTGAAGCAGTGTGGGGTCATGTAGACAGAGGGCACAACAAAGGGCAGCCAGTATCCAAAGAAGAGCTTTGTACATCCTTCAAGAAGCCTGGAGAACTGCTCCTGAAGAATACTGAATGACAATGAAAATGAGCTTGCAGCTAACACAGCTGAAGAATAAAAGTGTCCATGCCAAATGTTGACTTTCAAGCTTTTAGGAATTCTACAAACTCTGTTTTTGTCTTATTTTATTTCTATGTATGCAATCGCTGCACCTATTTCCCATTTTCCCTGAAAACATGCAAAGACATCAGGGGTGTCTTGAGTCTTTTGCACAGAACTGAACAACCCAACCAAAACCAGCCAAACAAGCAAATATATTTCATTTTCATAGTTGCATTTTAATGTGCAAATCCACCAAATAATAAAACAATGGGTTGCAAAAATGATTTCTTCTTACGTTTTTGGAAAGTATTTTTACATAACATATTTTCCCAATTTTAAATAATAATATTTTTTCTATTTTTTATGTTTTTGTCTTTTAGGATGAGAAAAATCAGCTAATGACAACTAATGTTTGGCTGTGGCAGGTAAGACAAAATGAACACAATGTTGTTGGGCAGGAGCATGAAAGATTGTACAGAATCATCCAAGAGACCATTTATAAACATTTTCTCATAAATGTTAATCAGTTTATTTTTCATGATGCATTAACAAATAACACATGGTTTGCAGGTAAAATGAGACTGACTTTTTGAATGTAATGTATTTTAAAACTAATTTATAGACCCTTGATTTGCTTAAATAAGCTGTATGTGTGAGCAGTTGGTTTAAATGTAATATTTAGTTGTTATTTGTATAACTGATGATGGGTGACAGAATTCATAAAGGAGTCTGTTATAGAGGGTATACAACAAATACAAGCAAATCACAGTATTATTGAGTGTTGTTTATAAGTCTGCTGATGTGGCTTCCTGCATTTTCCCTTGACCAGGAATGGATTGATTACAAGCTGCGATGGAATCCAGATAAATACGGAGGAATCACCTCCATCAGAGTTCCTTCAGAAAATATCTGGCTCCCAGACATCGTCCTGTATGAGAAGTAAGGCCGCTCTGAAATTTCAGCAATCCAGTGACTGATGATTACGTCATGTGAAACATGAGTCTGTCTGCATGAAAAACACTAACACAACGTGATGCTATCTATCTTAATTGCTTTAAAAAAAGCTTTCTTTGAGTGTAACCAGCATGTTGTAATATAAATAATATAAATATTTAATCTTACACCTCATCTAAAAAAATCAGTAACACTGAGCTGTGCTCAGAAAGGCCACTCTGTTCCTTGTACATTAATGGATTGGATTTATATAGCGCTTTTCAAGGCACCCAAAGCGCTTTACAATGCCACTATTCATTCACTCTCGCATTCATACACTGGTGGAGGCAAGCTACGGTTGTAGCCACAGCTGCCCTGGGGCAGACTGACAGAAGCGAGGCTGCCATTTCGCGCCATCGGCCCCTCTGGCCAGCACCAGTAGGCAAGTAGGGTAAAGTGTCTTGCCCAAGGACACAACGACCAGGACAGAGAGCCCAGGGATCGAACCGGCGACCTTCCGGTTACAGATACGCTTCCCAACCCCCTGAGCCACGGTCACCCAATCAGCCATACATTTACTTGACCACTTATTAGGTTTGAGCCTGTCTTAGTTGCCATTGGTCAAGTAGCAGGGAGCGATGTGGACACATTTCATAATGCTCTCAAAGAGTCCATAAATTTTCAATTTTCATGTGATTATCAGCTGAACTACAACAGGTGCATAAAAACAATTCATTATCAAAGAGATGGACGATTGCATATAGTAGTATTAATTTAACAGTTTCATGTAAATGGACTTAAGATGAGAATTGACTTGTGTTTCATATTTCTTCAGTGCTGATGGGCGGTTTGAGGGTTCCCTGATGACCAAAGCTATTGTGAAGTACAACGGGGCCATCACCTGGACACCACCTGCCAGTTACAAATCTGCCTGCACCATGGATGTCACTTTTTTCCCTTTTGATCGCCAGAACTGTTCCATGAAGTTTGGGTCGTGGACCTATGATGGCAGCATGGTGGACTTGGTTCTCATGGACAACCAGGTTGATCGGAAAGACTTCTTTGATAACGGGGAGTGGGAGATACTCAGCGCTACTGGTGCCAAAGGAAACAGAAAAGATGGCTTGTTATCCTACCCCTTCATCACATACTCCTTCATCCTGAAGAGGCTGCCTTTGTTCTACACGCTGTTCCTAATCATCCCTTGTTTGGGTTTGTCATTTCTGACCGTCCTGGTCTTTTACCTCCCCTCAGATGAAGGAGAGAAGCTTTCACTCTCTACCTCCGTCCTAGTGTCACTTACCGTGTTCCTGCTGGTCATTGAAGAGATTATTCCCTCCTCCTCCAAGGTCATACCCCTGATCGGAGAGTACCTCCTCTTCATCATGATTTTTGTCACCCTCTCCATCATCGTCACTGTCTTTGTCATCAATGTCCACCACCGCTCCTCAGCCACTTACCACCCAATGTCGCCATGGGTTCGAAACCTCTTTCTTCAAAAACTGCCCAGATTGCTGTGCATGCGAGGGCACACTGACCGCTACCACTACCCAGAGCTGGCTCCCGAAAGCCCTGAGCTGAAGTCTCGCTCTGGAGGTCGGAGAGGCCAGAAGACAAACAGTGGTTCGCTCGGACCGACTACTTCTGATGGGAAGGACGAAGAAGCCTGGGGTGCTATGTTGGAGAAAGCCATCTATTCGGTGCGCTACATCAGCAGACATATCCGTAAAGAACACTTCATCCGTGAGGTGTGTAAAGTATTTATCAATAAACATTAAATTCTTTTGACAGATTAAGAACTTGATGTTTATATTGCGCATACTCTTTCTGTAATCCCATGTCTTATTTTTACCTTTTCACAGGTGGTACAAGACTGGAAGTTTGTGGCCCAGGTGTTAGACAGAATCTTCCTTTGGGCTTTCCTCACTGTCTCAGTATTAGGCACCATCCTTATCTTCACTCCAGCTCTGCAGATGTTCATGAAAATCCCCCCTCCAATTCCAAGTGAGGAACAAGCTTCAGAGCCGTTACACTGACGAGGCAACTGATCATCTGCCTTCAAAGAAAACATTTTTTAAACATGGTACCACTGAGCAAGAAGAGCCCACTGCAGGCACCTTTTACAGGATTTTGTTGACTATCTGACTCTTTCTGTTAAACCACTGTGTAAAATATACATGCGAATAAGTCATCAGGTCACTCTGTCTGTTTTGTCAATATCATAACGTTTCATCTGATTATATTGGCATTTTATTCTGGTTTAAGATATATATGACAACCTGAGTAACCAGTAGTCTCACCTGTGTTGAGTTTCAGTTCGCAAATTGCCAAAATAAAAAACAACAACAAAGAAATGCTTCATAAACTCTACACCAAATGGTATTTAGCTATCAATATACAAGATTAAGGTAAAACCCCATAATTGCCTTATTTTTTATGTTTTTAACCAACATCATATTTAATTTGATATTTTTTTCTTGACATACTTTTTTTTCAAATTCAAAACAAATTTCTACTCTGGGAATTTTAATTAAATAAACACCCATGAGGGCGTTGTCAAAGCTATTATTTAACAGTAGGCTACTTTTTTGTAGTAAACTGTAAGAAAAATCATTTCTGCAGAAACCTTTAAACTACCTTAAACAGAGATCCCACCACCTCGCAAAACGTTTGACTTTTGATGTCACACATTAGGGGAAATAAAGTATTAAAGGAAAGATACTTAACTTACTCTTCCCTGTGTTTTTTTTTGCATGTGACAAGGCATGAATAAACCTGAAATAAAAGTAATAAACAGTAAAAGTTAATGTTAGCAATAACTGACTTATTGCTAACATTAACTTAATGATAGCCCTGATTTGGCCCTCAGGCTGTATGTTGAGTATCACCACACCGAAGCTTAAAAATTGTGCTGCTCTGTTTCAGTAGCATTTACTGATTTGTCACTTGTGTCGTCCTCATCAGATAAATTTTTCTCACAGCAGACAAAGAATACATTTAAAGTAACAAAGTGTACTGGATTAATGAAAACAACCCATAAGTTTGTTGTTTTTATTGTTTCGATGTACCTAATCAAACCAATAAAGCTGGTTTAAATACACAAGCCTGTTTAAGATAATGCTGTTTTTAGACTCGCTTACAATTCAGCAAAAAATGTATTTGCTCATCATGTTGTGTGCAAAATTTAAGTCACTGCAGTGTCACAAATGGTATGACTTATCCCCCCCAAACAGGATCATTTTAGCTTTGGCTGAAATCTGTGAAGTAAAATCTGCATCTTGCAGCACCACCTGGTGGTGAATCTCATTTCGTTTGATTCTTCGAATACTGTTGAATACGTTTTAATTAATGGCATAAAATCATTTTATTTCCATTAATAGACAATCCCAAAAGACTAAAGAAGCAAAATGTTCAGTTCAATTTAATTTGATTTTATTGTATGAAATGCTTGCATCATTTTTCTACAATAATCCAATAAATTTGACACAATTGCTAAAAACAACATTTTCCGCCATGCTGATATAGGAAATAATGGTCACGCTTCGTAACCAATGAGAGGCTTAACTTGAGTAAAAAAGCTGACCAATTAATGAGATTCTAAGACTTTCTGTCCAAATGTTGCGTTCATGTCATAGTGCGTTTGATCGCTAAATCTACAGTTCAGACAGGCTCTGAATGGAGAACATATTCAAAAACATCCCATATCAAGTAAGTCTTTATATACTTTCTAATATTTTGTATATATGCTTATGTAAATCACTTTTTATGAAATGTTTTCCATTTAATTTGTTTTTATTTTGGGCCCCCAGTCTTCTTTTTTCTTTACTACCCATTACGACCGGTGAGGCTGTCCAGGTGGGCGCGTGCATTGCGCAGCATCTCCATATACATCCTGTTGTTTTCGCTGCAAAGTAAAATACATATAATGAATATTGGCTTTAAGTTTGTGTGATCAAAAGTATCATAACTATATTAAAAGGAAGTTACAGTGCTCATTGAAGTTACTTCGGTTTGGGCACGCTGACCATTAAAACAGTAACCATTGTTGTTTCTTTTGCAAACGTGTTTGATTTAAAGTTACGTAAGTAATGTACTCGATAAACATACATATAAAATGATAATGCGTTACCTCGATAAAATTGGAAGAGTCTGACTCTGAAACATTCAAATGTAATTTAATAGCGACAAACAGTTACGTCACTCACGTGGCCACAGAGCGGTCAAACATCAGGTTGCTCATGTCCATGTAATACTGCGCATCTGTTCGAATGGCCGTCCAGTACTCATTAGCCTAATGAACAAACAATTACATGAAACGATTCTTACAGTGACTCACTCTATATGCTTAGAACATTTCACTAACATTTACCTGCTCCTGAACGGTGTAACCCCACTGGTTCTGAGAGTGGTGTGGATCCCAATATCCTGCCTGTCTCTTCAGCCTGATAAATCCCTTTGCCTCCTCTTCCTTCAGGAAAGGGGCAGCAAAACCCCCTAAAAACATTAACATCGACGGATATTATAATACTTGTAGGCGCATGTATTAAATAAGAATTCCTAACAACACTGACATAAATAGAAGTCATGAGCGAATCCTGGATGTTAAGTAGGTCTAGTAGAACACTGCATGTTTAAATTTTAAAACTATAATTTTCAAAACTATGTTTCATGACTTTAAATCTACAACACCAGCACATATACTTGCAGTAACAACAGAGGAGAAAACTTACCACTCAAAACAGCTAACAGGATCACAAACTTCATGTCTGTGAAATTATGAGTAAAGAAAATGTTTTAGAAGAAAGAGAGAAATGTGTAGACATCTAACTGCTTGAGCTGTCAGGTGTGAATACTGTAAAGTTTCATTAAAACGAGACAGAAAGGGAGATTTACCTGCAGCGGTGTCATTCGTCTGAATGTGTGAGTGTTTCGGATTCAGCTTAAAATCCATCATGAAAAGTGAACAACACTTTCCTTCATAGATTTTTTTTCCTTTAATACCAGAAACCAGAAGGGAATGAAAGAACTCAAGCATCAGGGCAGGCCATCACTCTGAGTCAACATTTACATTTATCTGTTGCCAGCAGACCAAACAGCAGGCCTTCCCCCACAGCAGCCAGGCTGTGAGATTCAGCATAGAGATGTTACCGGCTGTATTTTTAGGCCATGACAGTCACTAAAACGTTTATTCTGTAAGACGTGTTTGGTTTAAATAAATTACAATTAGCGAAGAAAAGATGCTTACAAATGCTTTTTTCTAGACACAGCTATTCTTTGCTTTTTGGCTGCATTTTAAAACCCTTAAAAACAAAAGTTATGTTGAACTTTAAAGGTATTATTGCATCAACTTTTTCCACAAAAGATTCTCCACTCATGTTACTTTGAACTCTTATTGCATTATATTGCAATAGATATTTTTTTCTGTTTCAAATGGTATTACCAAATTCCTTATGTTTTATGTTATATAAATAACCATATATTATTGAACGCACGACCTATTTTTATAGTCTTGTAGAAGTAAAGCTTGTGTGTGTATGTCTACATTTCTACCACTAGGTGTAGTCCTATCCACACTGACTTTTGGTTAGAGCGTTCACTCTTTGTGTGACACAAATGGCAAAACAACTGCCATTTTTCCAAAATAATTTTTGTAATCTGTGTTGGTATATTAAGAAAATAAGTATGAGAAAATACACCGTGAAAAAAAAACACACTTAAAGAATAAAACAAAACAAACATAAATGTGGCCAGATGTTGATGCATTAAACTATTAACATAAAATCAGGAGTGAAACTGACAAAATGAAGCAGATTAATTAATAAACAAAAACTCCAACTTATGTGATGGATTTAATGAAAGGGAAATATTAACACATAAAGCAGCATTTTCTGAGGGAAGGTAATTTAAAGCTTGCTTTTGAATCAGCTTAGACTTCCGGAAAAAAAAAAATCAAAGCAGGTCCCAGAAGGATTAATTTTCATTTTTACTTGTTGAGGTGCTGCGTTAGGTCTCATCCTTTTAAGTATGAGGAGGAGCCTGCCAGTGAATTTCTTTGTGTGATGTAATATTTAGGCCTACGATCTCGCTCAAACGCTGATGCAGCCACATGAAAATAACTATATAAAAGCTGAACTGAGGGTAACGGTTATCCAAAGAGAAACTATTGAGAATAATTTTAACTATTTATGAACCTAAGACTTTCTAATGATTGTTTCATACACATGTGACATTATACAATTATTTTTCAGCGTAATTGTATAATTTTTTATTTGTTTTTCTTTAACTGTGTAACATTTTCACTCGCCCCCACACACCGCACAAAACCTTTTAGCTCGTTTTGTTTGGGTTCGTCTGACACGCTCTGTCTGTCCTTTACCCTTGACACACTGCTGACCTTTTTCTACAGTAAACTACTAAGTGTGTATGAGAGGTCTGACCTTTCTGTCGCATCCCATAATAAACTGTCACCACCTGAACATTTTAACAGAGACAAATGGCAAGCTGGCAGCTAGTGAGACAAAAAAGGACGAGCTGTGTTGAGCGGACCAAGATGATCTTCATCATGTGGGCTAGATATTCACACGTACCTCAAACCAGCACATATTGGAGTGCAGAAAAGATGCATTTTATTTTTTGGGTTGAAAACATTTCAGATATGCACACACTTCTGAAAAGATTATAAATGACACAATGCAGATTCACGAATGCGTGCACACCTCCCACATCAAAGGTAGTGATTTAGATACAAACTAAAGCTCATCTGACCTCATTCTATCATGTACATGCATACATATGCGCCCTGCTGGGACTATGGGGAATATTTCAAATATTTAAGTTAGAAACAGGGCAAAGGACAAGATGGATGTTGAACAAAATATGTTACGATACTGAAAATTTCATGCATACTTTCTCATCATTGAGAGAATATCGAGATAGTGACAAATCTGTGATTATTTTTTCTGACTATCAGCTTTTAGTTGTACTGCGATGTGTGATTGTCAGTAATGATGTGTGCTAAGTTTGTTTCACGTAGTAGAAAAATACCATAAGGATTTGAAGAGAAGAAAAGACAAAGACGAAACAGGGAAGCAGTACCAGTAACGTCATAACATTAAGTAATTAAACAGAACAGTTTCCATTTATAAAAAAAAAATTGATAATTAACAGCTCCCTGCAGTCCTCACACTCCTTTCTGTGGTTATCATTTTCTCTTGTTCACTTCCTGGACTGGAGACATTTTAAACCTCAGCACTGAAGCTCACAATCAACTCAAAAAGGTGAAACATTAATTAAATAAGAATTGCACAGTGGCATCTTTCATGTTCATTCATATTACATACGTTTGCCAAACAACAGTGTTGGGAATACATCTGTACACGTCGTTAGGGTGGAAAATCTGAACGGTCTGTCTGAAAAAGGACTGTAGTATTTGGGTGAAAGAGTCCAGAGTATCATCAGCTGCCAGTTTGCTGGAGGATTGATTTTAAGAACTTTGAGCATAGAGATGTTTTTTGTTTTTGTTTTTTTAAATTGTGTGTTTGTGCAGTTGTAATGTGCACTGTGCATTGTTAAGTGGGGGCAAACAGCTATACAGAGTGTAGGAGGAGGCAAAACAGTGGAAAGAAAAACATAAAGTGAAAAAAAAATACTCCTGGTGCAACAGAGCCACAGAATCACTTTATAAACACAAACACACACAGAGACAGTACTGCATGCATAATGATGCACTTAATGTTTACACTCAACGAACACTTTGTCAGATGCACCTTAGTAATGTTTTGGACCCCTTTTACCTTCAGAACTGCCCAAATTCTTTGTTGTACACGTTTCTGGAAATACTTCAGAGATTTTGGTCCATATTGAATTGATGGCAATTCGAACAATTGCTGCAGATTTATCAGCTGCACATCAATGATGCAAATCTCCAATTACACCACATCACAAAGGAGCTCTATTGGATTGAGATCTGGTGATTTTGGAAGACATTTGATTACAGTGAACTCGCATTCTTGTTCAAGAAACCAGTTTGAGATGATTCAAGCTTTGTGACATGGTGTGTCACTGTGTGTGATTTGTTTACTTTTACTTCCTTCTCACTCCCTAGATGTTTTTTTTTTCTTTTACAGTGAGATTATTTGAAAGGATGAAGTTGGGATCAGAGGTTTCACACAGCCCACTGTGGCTTTCGGGACCACCTATTGAACAGATATGGGATGCTGTACCAAATCAGATCTAACAGCATAAATCTCCTCAGATGGAGCTCCATGTGGGGTAGGAAAAATAACTAATACCAATGGCGCAGGGCTGCTTCTTAGATAATACGCCCCTATTCCATTGAGAGAAGAAGAAGAGAGAAAGAGACAGGGAGCAAAGGCGGCGAGAACATTTGGAGAAATATGCAATGTTCCCCCTCATTGCCTGTTGGATTCTATTTCCGACTGAAATTATTTATGGACTGGAATAAATAGGTCATTTGATTATAAGCCAGTCTGGCACAAAAAGGAGACAAATATGACAAAAATGCAGTTGATGAACCTCTTTGTAAAGCTGGGAAGGGGGAAATTGCAGTGCGACGCGTGGCACTTCAATAAATGATGATCTACAGCTGTGGGAGATGGAGGGTATGCACTGGTGATTTGTACCTGCTACTTGGGTCAGAGTAAGTTTTCCTGTCAAACAGTGAGATAAAAAAAACGGACAAATGACAAATTTATTTATCTGGTATTTGTATAGCTACTCTTTGACCTTGTGTTTGATTTAAATGTGCACTTAGCAAAAGAAAAAAGATATATGTCAGTCACTGGGCAACTACCAATTTTACGAGTTGCTCAGAAAAGGCTATGCATAGAATCAAGCATGTAATGATTTGACTGATTGGACTGAGCAGATTGGTTTAAATCTTGCAGGATGTTACTTTCAGGCTACAATACTACTCCTGGGCTTAAGTAGCTTGTTTATCTGAGGTAGATAAGAGTATTGATACAACTTTTATTACACTTAATAGTGATATACGGCTACCAACTGATAACCTTATCCTAAGTTCACTAATGAATACATTTATTTACACTGTCAGAGCACTTATGCCATTTGGAGTTTTACTTAGGGTTACATATTCCTTATTTACTTTTAGATCTGTACTTATATAACAGTGCACAAATGGAATCAATTTTCATACCTTACTCTGTGCAAGAAAGATAAGATTTTTTTTCCATGAACATCTAAAAAAAGTCCCTGTTTAATTCTACTGTTTACTGTAATAGACTGCAGTGTATACAGGCGTGACTGGGAGAGCATACACACAGTCCTGTTTCCATCACTTCAGGGGACTTTACATTCAGGGTTTCGTTACATCATTGCCTGAGGTCAAACACTAACATTATCACCCCCAGAATGTGAGCAATATAAGTGGGCGGCACGCACACGCACCTTTATTTGATTAGACTAGTTGAGTTTAAGTAGACACTAATGTAATCTCTAGTCAGTGTCTCGTGAGCATGTTGTAGGATTTAACATTCAAATGTGAGCTAGTTTTCAGGGTTAGCACACAATTACTGGGTTACAGGCATCTCATCAGCCTCATCTGTGCTCATACTCCCGTGACAGAGGCTATTACTTTACTGTATCCTGTTGTGTTACCTGTGATGCGCACTCAGGCTGGGAAGGAGGTGCACTGTGCAGCGTTGTGTGCGTGTGCGTGTGAGGGAGACTGAAGCAGCGTGAACGTGCCAATCTGAACTCCGCACTCCTGTCTGTCAGTCTTTTTTTTTCTTTTCTTTTTGCAAATCTCTCACGCCGTCCCGGTCCCCTTCGTTTTCCCCAGCCGCATGTTCATTTCACCGCCGAGCCGGATCAGAGTTCCCGTCTAGCCGACACAACCGCTGGAGTTCACCGGACGGTGCCAGCATGCGGTGCCACAAGTTTTGGAAACCGTGTTCGCTTGGATTTTATATTTGGATCGCAATGCTTTTCAGAGGTAGGTTTGGGGCAAAGTTGTTCTTCCCCTCCAGTTTATACAGATGATCTAATGAAGGGTACCGACTTGAAAACGATTTTTGTTTTTGGTTTTTTTTGAGGAGGATGGTAATTTAGACCTGAGTTTACGTCCTCAAACGACTAGTAGGGAATCTTTTCGGAATTTTCGGAAAGTTTTCTAACATTAAAAAACAATCAAAATTGATAGGATAATTTTAAATTGTCTGACATAAACAAACCAGAGTACGTTTAGATAATTTCATATCTGGATATAATGTGGAATTTTTTACTTAAGACCTCACAGTACAGGACTAGGTGACGGTTTTTTGTTTAGCAGTCACCATACACCTGCTGAATAACACTGGCTGCTGAATCTTTCACAGGCTATAGCCTGGGTAGGAAATTCAAAGATTTATAAATCTTTGAATTTCCTACCCAGAATCCAGACTAAAAAACAAGTTAAAGACGCAAAGAGTTATTTTTAAACACTGAGCATATGTGTGCTATGTGTGTTACTCTCTACATTAATGTTTGCTGCGTTGAATGATGATGATGTGCATGCATGACTCTATAATGCATTGCTAAGCCCCATCCCATCATCAGCATCATCATCTAACATCTGGGTTGGTTACTTAACTCAGTGGTTTTGCTGAATCTGCTTTCCAAAGCACTGCTTTATGCATAGACATACCCGAACCTGCCACCTTCCACTTCACCAGTCAGAAGGGAGGCAAGACCAGGAGACAAGGTCAAATCAAGTGATAAGACATTCTAACACATGTCACATATGGCTGTTGGCATGTATTGGTAATAGCACGCTAGTTATCCTTGAACAGGGTTAGCATGTAATGACTTCTCAGAATTGTGTGGTTTACCTCTTTCTTTTTTGTTGTTTTACATGAAGCAAGAGTAAAAACTTAACTGTCTTGGAAGCTTAGTTTTGCTTTATTGACATATGTGGACATGAACCAAAAAATGAAGGGAAGCGCAACAGAATGGATACGGTTTGTTTCACCCATTGATGTTTTTTTTTTTTTACTGTCTTTTAAGTGGCTACCAAAAATCAAGCACAGACACGACTCCACAGCACGCTGTTCAAACAGGGCATCATAACTGATGAAGCAAAAGCGATGAGCCCCATGCCAAGTAAAGGGTATTACCTCTCTCCATGTTAAAGGGGACAGAGGGAAAACAATTAATCCATTAAAGTACTTCAGGGAGTAAACTGGCACATCCAGAAAACATGCTTAGACTCACAGGGGTCCAATATAAAGACTGTAACCTCCCCCAACCACCCACAGACACACACATACACCCACCCACATACACACACACTACTCTGACTACACCAATGGCATCCTACTGAAACAACAGCCTCACTGCATACGTGTGACTCAGAATCAGATGTTTTTATTTAAAATAGCAGGGAAAAAACAAGACAAAGCAAAAAAAGAACAACCTGAACTAGTCTTCTACCAAGTGTTTCTAGTCTTCTAGTGTTTTCAAAATCAAATACTGGTTGACCATAGAGTTGTATTTGTTGCATCCATCCATCCATCCATCCATCCATCCATCCATCCATCCATCCATCCATCCATCCATCCATCCATCCATCCATCCATCCATCCATCCATCCATCCATCCATCCATCCATCCATCCATCCATCCATCCATCCCTTCTATTCTGTTTTGGCAGCAGGGTACACCTTGGATAGGTCACCAATCTATCGCAGGGCTAACACAACCATTCACACTCACATTCACACCTATGGGCAATTTAGAATGATCAATTAACCTTACCTCACTAATTGCATGCCTTTGGATTGTGGGAAGAAGCCTGAGTACCTGGAGAGAACTCATGTAAATATGGGAACAACATGCAAAGTCCACACTCTTAAATTGTTAATGTCTAGAATGGCTAGCTAGGGTGGTAGTGGTGGGAGAAATTTATGTGTGTACCTGTATGTGTGTGCAGAATATTTATAAATGTTAATATTCTATAAAAACTGTTTATATGTTTAGTAAAATAAAATAGTAGAGTTTTATACTTAATGAAAAAATATTAATGATTACTTTGGATTAAAAAATTAATTAAGGTTGATTTCAATTGAAAACAGGGATGTAGAGGTTCTTATGGTAGTTTCCTCCACTCTACTGAGTCAAACAAAACAGAACAGTGACCCGAAAAAACTGATGTTGTAGAGCTCTTTAACGTTTTCTAGTTTTGGTTATCTTTATTTGTAAAGCTCTCCTCAAATTATTTTCCCATCCTTTACCACCCTTGGAAGTCTGTGATTACTCAAACATTTATAACACAGCATGTTGTGCAGAAATAGTTAACAGGTTGTTCTGCTATTAAGTTAAACTCAAATGTTTAAAAGTAAACCTAAAACATTTTTATTTTGCATTAACCATGTAGGTGTTGAAGGATTTTTGTTTCCAAATCTGTAAAAGCATGTGGGTTGTGTTCAGTGTATACGAGATGTGGTGGTCACAGACTCAGTGCAGCACTTCAGAGGTCTTAGCTCCTGGATTAGGATTACAGTGGTGTCAGGAAGCCATAGATTGTAAATCTCTCCTCTATAAATTCATCTATCTAGAGGTCCATTAACAAACTGCATCATACACGATTATGCTCGCTACTGTAGCCAGTCACACAATGCTGGAAATGATGTGTTAATGGATGAGTTCATGGTTCATCAGTTGATTTAAACATCCCACACACAGAATGGTTATAGTGTGTGTGCTTGCTCTTTGGAAGCCCAGAGCTGCACAGAGAAGTGACAAGCATTATTAGTTAGCAACAGAATATGTGGATGGTTAAATCTATTATATGAATTACAGTTTTCTGTTTTATCTCCATCCTAACGGTCTCCTTTACTTGCATCATTTTTAGCTCTAGGTCATTTCTCTAGTTTCACCCTTTTATTAGGGTTTTTTTTTACACTACTTTAAGTCATAGTCTTACTGCCTCACTAAAATATTTTGTGCTTTATTGAAGTTTACAGGTTCAGAGACCCTAATTTAAGCCCTTTAAGCATGATCAGGAATATGATGAAATGTAAAGGAATCCAGGATTTTAAAGGCTCTGTGATGGACTGGTTTTCATCCATCTCTTACACCTCCATCTAGCACAAATTATTTTTTCTCCCTGGATTCTTTTTGTACTTCCTGCTTAACTCAAATCAACTAATTTCCCAGAGTCTCATGTTCTTCCAGTCTCCCCAGCTGCATTTTGAATCAGGTTAGGTAATAGGCTAGTGACCTGGGTTCAAATGTAGGTTTAGAGCTGCTGAACATCTGGATGCTTCACTGCTGACCTCCCCTGACTGATATGTTTCCTTGCCAAACGACTGATAGTAAAATAATGAGCTGCTAGACCATGCCAGTGTAGATATGTCCTCAATTTACATGAATGCACACTTGCCTGGTGTTGGAGCCAGAGCGCAACACACAGTTTATAAGAATCATGCAGATTCTTATAAACAGAATCACACAGAAAAGCACTGTGCAAAAGTCTTGAGCCACCCCTCATTCTTTAATGTGTTGTTAGAAAATGGGAAAGATGTCCGGCGTCTTATTGAAACATGTAGAGTCATATGTGAACAAACTTGAAAGCCAATATTTGGTGTGATTATCTTCATTCTTCAACAGAGTCTGAAAGCTTTAGGTAATTTCTTTAAGTAGTCCTCAGGAATAGTTCTCCAGGCCTCTTCAAAGACATAGAAAAGCTCTTTGGATGTTGGTTTCCTTTTGCTCTGTCCTCTGTCAAGATGATCCCACACTGCTTCATGACATAGTTGGTTAAACGGGTCAGATTCTTGATTGGTTCATATCTGGATCATATCTTCATATCTGGTGAGTGGAAGTTTTTATTTTAATTAGCAGTTTTAGATCTGCCTAAAACCTAAATCAGGGGTTCCTCAAAGCACTGCCCTTGGTCCATTACTCTTTACAATTTGCACGATCTCACTTAGTACTGTCATAAGCAATCACAGTATACAGAAATCTGACCACATTAACACAGTATTGAAGTCACTTCACTGACTCCAAGTGCAATATAGAATTACCTTTAAAATCCTTTCAAGGATTAAGCCTATTATATCACAGAGCTCTCAATGGTTAGGTCCCACACTACATCTCTGACTTGCTCACTGTTTATTAACCAGTCAGAACTCTCAGGTCGTCAGACTGAGATGACAGGATTAGTCTCACTATACTGAGGGTGCTTTCAGTTATTGTGTTTCTGTTCTTTGGAAGGAGCTGTCTGCTGACCTGAGATATTATTAAATGTGTGTGTAAATTCAAATACAACCTCTAAACCTTTTTATTCAGACAGCCTTACACTCCATAGGGTTTTTTTTGTTTGTCTTGTTTTATTTGAATTTGTTATTTTTACTGCTTTATTGTAAACCTACACCATACATGTTTTTATGTTTTTATCTTCTGGGTTAAGCACATTGAATTAGCATATAGTGAAATGTGCCATTCAATACTGTTCAA
The DNA here is from genome assembly GCF_963969265.1 of Rhamphochromis sp. 'chilingali'. Classification (NCBI taxonomy): domain Eukaryota; kingdom Metazoa; phylum Chordata; class Actinopteri; order Cichliformes; family Cichlidae; genus Rhamphochromis; species Rhamphochromis sp. 'chilingali'. The sequence goes on from NC_137940.1 coordinate 31,019,444, forward strand.
CACTGTTTCATCCCTGGAGTATGTTGCTATTTCTTGTTTCTGTCACTATAGTGTCTGGATTCTATTATCTCTCCACACTGTCACTGTACTGTGTTGGCCACAGTCTACAAAAGAGATTCATATCTATGCTGTTCACCTTTCTATTATTGTTTTATTTAGAGTAAAAAAGAAGATTTGAAGTGCTGTATAAGTACTTTAAAATTGACAAACTGTTAGTTGTAGGAGTTTGTGGTGTAAAACAAGGTGTGTTGTCCTGATCTAATTCCATCTCCTAGAAGCAAATTATAAAGTCTTAAACTTTATTTGTTTGAACCTGTGAAAATCTGTTTCCCCTGCAATGATCTGCATATAGTGCAGCTGTTATTGTTTTGAAAAAATAACTGTGCGAGGCGATAACTTCTTTTTTACTAGTATGTTGACCATTTTCCTGAAACCTTCCTTACTCATTGTATTTTTGGTCACTTATCTTGGACATCTGAAGTGACATTGGACAATTGTTCTAGGTTGACATCACTGGCCCTAAATCTGAATTATATCCAAACTACAGGTAATGATCTGCCTCTAGGATCAAAATCTTTGCCTTCTGCTGTGCCAGACATTTGATTTTTGTTTTTGACGTTCTGTTATATGTAGTATATCACTGCAGTCAAGTGAATTCAGGAAATTTCAGGCTCTGCGGTGCAAGGAACAGCTGTGATTGGCACATGCAGGCACGCTGTCAGAGAGAGCTTGATTTGCTTTTACTTCATGTCTAGCTGTAGCACACATTTTCATTATCAGTCAATCACGTTCATTTAAAACTGCAGGAAGTTGAAACTGTGATTCAGATTAAAATGTGATTAATTGTGCAGTCACCTTCCATCTTTTAGTCTTGACTTCTGGATTCAAAAAGCTAACTAACCTTTAAAATCGACAAAACAATGTGTAAGATCACACAAGGTATACCTATCATCCTGCCTATAGTGATGTTACGCATTCATTACCAATGCTGCAGCAGTATTTTTTTGTGTCAGACATATAATTTGTTGATATCTGCAGGACGGACTGCATTTTAAAAATATCAGTATGTTTCATAGCTGAGAAGTCCGTCTATTGATACTGCTTCAAAAAGACCCAGTTACGTTACATCCCAGTCTATTTAAGCAAAATATACAGTATTTGTTAAATGTTTATATGTTACGCCTAACTGCAAACAAGGAATGTATTATAGTTTGCACTCTAGCCTGTGTTTACATTCTGATTTGGTATGTTTATTTTTCCAGCTGCCAGCAGATTTGATTTATATTCAGCAAGTTTATCATCTTTGGACTAAAAACATTCACGGTGTGACTTCGGCATCAGATATATTGCACATTCATTCAATAGTGGAAATTTTTCCATATTTGTTTCTTCCGCAAACACTCATAAATACAGTGCACTAATGCCATATATTTGCATGAGAAAGGGTCTAGATGCGTAGCATTTGTTGTGATGTCGACTCTCCGGGCCCTCAGGGAGTGGCATTCTGTTAGCAGCTCCTTTGTGCAGCATAGTCCTTGCCAGATTCATCACTCTAGTCCCAGGGCACTGTGGGTTCAGAGCCTTTTTGTGTTCCATACTGGATGATAGATCTGGCTTTTTGCATCAGGTTTTATGAGATTTGCCAAGTTTGTTGTGTGAAACAAAATTACGATAAATAATAATAGATCTGTTTCTTGTGTAGAGTTATTTTATTTGTATGTTTTGTGCTTTTCTCTTAGGGACAAACCTCAAAAGAAAGAACCTGCTGGCTGCATGTAAATTAATGTTGAGTCACACTAAAGTGAATGTCTTTAAAGCCTTTTATTTGTATTTTAATCTTCCCGAGCCTTTTGTTACTACAGCTTTGTAGTGTTGCTGTTTATTCACCAGGATTAAAGTTACATCATTTAGAACCTCGGGGGTCCCAGCTATACCAGAGTCCCTGGGTTAACTGTGAACAATGTCTGTCTAGGAGCAAGATCACTGGTGTGAATAACAGTTTATGAAGACTGTTACACTCCAGCTGCAGGAAAAAAACATCTATAACAATTGCTCCATCACTTATGGATTATATATTATGCTGAAGACAGTTTTGACATTAGGAGATAATGCCTTTTGAGTCCTTTTAAATTGATTAATGTTCATGAGATGCAATTTTGCTGCATCATCTCACTACTGTTATACATTTGAAGGCTGATGATGGGTGTCACTGTCTCAGGGTATAGGCAGAGGCAAGTGCAGATGAGGAAGAGATGGAGTGGCACAAGTATTTCAACCTTTTGCCTAAGTAAAAGGTCTAAAAGTCCTGAACGTCTGAGCTATGGATAGTAAACATAAATGGAGACAGCACAGTGGAGCACCACAGGGGCCTGCATCCTCCACAATGCAGCCCCTTGATGGGGTTAAACTCTCTGCAGCATGGATATGATTGCATCATTGCACCCCGATCTGGGAACCAGTCTTTCCAGTGCTACAGTAACTGGTCAATAGTCAATATGCTCTGATGGTGTCATCTGTTTAGTATAAGAACCAGATGTGATGTTTTCCACAGCACCAGTATCGTCTTCAGTTTTAGATTCAGGTTGTAAAATGTGACTCACAGACAGCCGGCTAGCACATGTCCTCATAACCTCGGGGCTGATACAATGACATAGCACAGGCACACCAAGAATACTAAACACACCATTTCTGTCCCATTTGTTACCACTTATCTGTTAAATATCAGCATTCCCATTGATTAGTTTTCACTCAACTAATCACTCCAATAACTTCAAGTTAGTTAGCAATTTTCAGGCATGAATTTCAAACAGGCCTGAAGTCCTTTATTCACATGCAGTAAATAGCAGGTAGGTCTGCTGTAGATGTGTTTTCACTGCAGGAAACACTCAGTTTGATTTTGGTAAGGGTGCTGTCTTAGTTCTATCTGCTATGGAGATGGCAGGTTAAAGACAATTTAATGCGATCCAGTGTCTGATATTTGCTTTCTTACCTGCAGCTGAGCTGGAAAAAGGTCGAGGGCTGCTGTGCATGTGTGAAAACAACTGAAGTTACTCAGCCTTATGTCAATATTGCAAGTTTAGTTACATAATATTTTGGATTTGCCCAAAGCATAATAGTAATTAAATCACTTTTAACTGTATAGGTAATCTACACAATAGATTACCTAATATTCATGATTCATGTGGCAGATTATCTTGACAAAGGGAAAAAATGGACCGAGAAACAAAGCCATTATCATCGCTGCACAATGGAAAGCAGCTCAGCGTGGATAGGTTTACCTGGCCACAACAGGGGCCCTGATTTAAGAGCTGGTCATTTAGTACTCTGCTTAAAATAGCAATCCTGTTGTTTGGGTGTTTGTCTAAGAGGTATGTGTGACAGCAAGAAGGAGAATGAGTCCCTCAGGCTGTTTGTGTGTGAATAGCCTGTCTGATGAGCCTGTTTAGAAGCCTCATCTGAACATACTGACCTAGTAAAAATATCCAAAAGGGACAGAATCAAATAGCTGAATTTCTCAGTATATATTAATTTGTGAGCATGAAAGAGAGAAGATTAATGTGCTTAAATGCCACCCCAAAATCACAATCACTTTGCGATGGTCACCTTCTGCCTGTTTGTTTGGCCTCACATGACCTCGACCTCAAACGACTCTGCTATTTGTTTGCAGCTGATTGGAAATAAATTGCATAGGTGACAGTGCTGATTTGGATGGTTTTGTTCATATTTTTGTGTGCGCCATCTCATTCTCTGTAAATAAGAGCAAAAGGATAGAAAAGGGAGAATGTACTTTTCATTTTCTTGTAAAGATTTGCTCTTGACATTCAAAAGTGCTTCAGATAATTTATATTTGTGGAAATAATCAACATAAATCCATCCATCCATCCATTTTCAGCTAAGTCAGTGACATTTGCGTACAACACATAATTTAGATATCGTAGATATTTTGTACTAAAACGAATAATTTGAGCTTCACTGATCACATAAGAACAAATTTCGGTTACATTTAAGCCCTCAGACAAGTTCTCATAACGTTGATTAAGTCTTTTAGCATTAATGATATTATGAAAGTTGCCTTGCTATTACCTAGTTTTTCAAAATTTAAAATCTGGTATCTTATAGTGATACTTTTTAGTTTATAGAGCAATGTGTAATTTGTTGGAGGTGAAGGAAGTAAAAATCATTGCACTGGAAAATGAACAAGCTACAGCTAGGTGGAGGTGGTGGAAAGACCAAGGAAAGTTTTGAGCAGCGTCTGATTCCAAAGTTAAAAAATAAGAACCAGAAGTTAGAAAGATAAGACCTGCACTGCAGATTTAAGGTGTTTCTTTAGACTATGTCTAAAAGAGTCCATCCCACAAAGCACCAATATCATTATTAATTTCTTTAGTATTTGAAGACCTCTAAATTTTTGCTCGCATACAACATCAACACAGACTGATTGAGAGACAAGCGACACATTTCTGGACAGGTTGTCTTATCAGCACAGAGCTAAAAACATAATGATATTCATACCAAATTCACATCTCCATGGGTCTCACATTTTTAATTTCCTCTCCATTCAGTTCCACAGTCATCTGTGAGCTAGAGCGCACATCCAATATTCTTCTAATAAATTTCATGTCAAGGAAATCCACACAAATAAAATTGGCATGGTCTGTAGTAGTAGACCATTTGAATATGTGAAATGCATTAAACTTTCCCCCTGGTGGTGCCTTGGAGTGACCAGGAGCAGGCTGGCTCTCCTTATTAGAACTAAATGCATGCAGACACCTCGGGGTAAGCTCAGAGTACCAAATCATTATGAATTGTAATGTGGACACATCATTGTGAGCCTGTGAGTGTACTGAGTTAAAAACAAATCACCTGTTTCTGTGGAATCTGTGTCTAATGTGGAAATGAGGATGAGACTTGTATTGACATCAACAACACATTGCCATTGTGTTTGTTCTTGACTCAGAGGTAGCTGTTTTTTAAAAATGAAATTTAGCCTCTTTTTAAATTTACAGTTGCATATTCTTTTATTGTTGTTGTTTGTATACAGTGAGTCAGCAGCAATCTCCTGCTGGATGCCTCAGTGTTTCACCGGTGATAAAGATACTGACACAGGGTAAACAGGTCATCAGAGCCATGGGATGAAACCGAACGTCATTAACTGGGAGGGAGAAAGGCAAAATATAGAACTACAATGGGCTGCAGCGGGCTCAGTGGGGCTGAGCATGACAACACAGCTTTTCTCCCACTTTCTTTCTTGTTCTCACTCACTTCTGTGGTTGCTCTCTGGGAAAGGTCCAGGTTCTTCTGATGTGGTAGGGTCCCCTTTCTTCATACTAGCTGCAGTTAGCTCACCAAATAAAATGAAGTTTTATGTTTAATTGAGAAGTATTAACAGCAGAAGTCTGTCGAAAAGAGAATTTGGTTAAACTTGAAGAAAATGTTTCTTTGTTCAAAACTTGGCTGCTTAAGTATTTTGTTTGAAGTAAAGTAGACGTCCTTCTGACAATTCCTGAATTTTCTCTCACATAAACAATAAATTTAACTCAAACAGAACCCTGAAAAAAGTGCTTTCATCCACAGTAATCCACAATTAAGTGCATTTTTCTGCAACAGTGTGTGGCCTACCAGTGTTTGTGAGCTTTCTGAAGGAGGCAGAGATAGTCACTACTTGTTCCAGTGGCAGTATAGACTCAAAGTTTGGTTCCTGAGACTGAGACAATTGTCTCTTGACCTTCTCTGCTAATATCTACAAATGGTCTGACCTTCACTTTTTAAATGTACATATAAATAATGAACAGATTCTCTGTTGTAAAGTTGAGCTAATAATCAATAATTTTGTGACCTTTTCATAGGCTGATCATTTCCTGTAGTGATCTATATGGGGTTAGAGGGACTGAGCATTGAAGGCAGTTGTTGTATAACATTAGCCTGAGTTTAGCAGGGATAACATGCATAGTATAAAAGACACAATACGTTAAAATGAAATATGTTAATGATGCAGCTTAGTTTCAACAAATACCCCCATGGTCAAAAGTAAATGCATTAATAAACATGTTATTTTTTAACTGGCAAGTTATTCATGTACTGTAGTTAGGGAAAGTTTGTGGCTCTTCTATTAATAACACCAGCATTCAACCCTTAAGTCCCCCCTAAAAAAAACCAGCAGAGATTTTTGGGGGCCTTAAGTAACATACTCCTGAACTGGAGTAGAACAAGGATTTTCTCTTCCCAACAACCACAAACCGCCTGCTGGTCTTCTGCTGGTGCAATGGTGGTTAGCGCAGACATGTCACAGCAAGATGGCTGTGAGATCGTTTTTACGTGGCGCTTGTATGTTCTCCCTGTTACTGTGTGGGTTATCCCACTAGGTTAATTGGTGATTCTAAATCAGCTGTATGCAAGATAGATATGTGAATGCTATACACACACAGTGATGCTCTTTTATATATACATTTTCAGAAAGAGAGTAAGGAAGTAAATACTATGAACCCAAATGTTGTTTTGTCAGGACTCTGTAAAAATCTGTATGTATTTGCATATATTTGTACAGTGTACAGGCAATAGAACTTCATTATTAAAGTAGGACCCCATTCAGTAATAGTATTTGGTAGTATTTTGCAGTATTACAATTTATTTCTTTAATTAAAGACATTAACTGGTAAATGGTAAATGGCCTGTATTTGTATAGCGCTTTACTAGTCCCTAAGGACCCCAAAGCGCTTTACACAACCAGTCAACCACCCATTCACACACACATTAACCCATGTAGAACACTCTTATCTCCCTGCAACAGGAACACATTTGCCCAAATGGGTGAATAAAGTGCCAAGAAAGTGCTCCAACTGAGGGTCTACATCAGTTGACCTATCATGGATCACCATTAAAACAGTTTTCACATTTTTTCCCAACTGTGCAAATTGCTAAGAAGACTCGTAGAATAACATATACGTGTTAAAAGTATATATATATATATATTTATCTTTTTCCTTGGTTTAGTTTAGTGGTGTAAATGGAGTCATTTGGAATTGAAATGAACTTTGTGTAAAGGTGACTGAGATATAACCTCAAAGGTCAAACCTCTCAAACTATTTATATAATATTCTTAGTTCTGAAAATATTTGATTGACCTCTCTTGTTTGACCAGCAAGGTCTACACATATTCTGAGTATAAAATGAATGCTTTTCCTTTACGATACCTTCTAACACTGATGCACGGTAATCTTTCATATTTCCCCCTCAGAAACATATTACCACATGGAAATCACAAATTAATACAATAAATATATGTCATATATTTTCTATATTTTTTTTTCTCTCTTTAATATATTGACCTATAGTGTACTGACCTTGGTAAGACTTGAGTGAGAAACCAAATCCATCATAATCCGAGTCTAGAAAATAATTAGCATCTGTGTTAATGAGCCACACCCATACAAGTTCCTAATTAAAAGTGTGTCACTCTCACTTTCTTATTTCAAAAAGAAAGCAACATTAACAATAATCTAATTCAATCTAAGCCAAATCCAAACAAAAAAAATTAAGAAAACATATTTGACTAAAAAAGGAAAGAATTTTTTTTTTATTTCTTTGAGGATTATCTTTATAGACAGTTTTCTATTATACTTATTTAAACAATAGAGCAGATTTGGAAAACATTGAGATAAATAGTGAAGGTGATTAAGAAAAATAGCTCCCACTGCTCCCTTTACTTCCTTCTTTCATTCCCTCTGCTGGATGCGTAATCTTTGTTTTGTTTTGAGGACGCCTCTCGCTGTGTTGGTGGAAATTATTCCTTCATTGCATCTACTCATATAATCTTCATTAGTGAGATGATTAAAAAGAAAAAGAAAAAACAAAACAAAAGGTATGAATCTACCCCTTCCTCCCTAATGTACACTGCACACGGTTGTATGTGAATTAAAGTTTGCAGTGGTTTATTTGACTTGATTATTTAATTCCTTATAAACTTGGTTTTATGATACAAGCTGCAACAGAGACTGAGGTTTCAAATCTTTTTGATTGGTTTAGTTATGTTTGTTTGGCCCTCTGTTCACATTTCACAGTAATAACACATAAAAGTGACACAGGAGGGAGATTGCCGGATAACAGCTGCAGACGAGGCTGTGTTTGAGTCATTGTGAATGTGTGCATGCAAATTTTATTGAGGGTATATCGACATATTTATAACTTTGTTGTGCTGTGATTTCTTTAAAATGTCTTTTTGACCTTGCAGAAGAAATCAACTTTTAACATACTCGTAGTCCATTCCAACACGTTTTTAAAAAGAAAGAAAAACAAATGGTACAGATGGTGAATAATGGTTCAGCATGCATGTGTGTGGCTATTAATGAGTTTAAATGTTTATGTGGGAAAAATATTTATTTATCAATCCCACTTGAGCAGAAGGTACTGGGCCTCGGGTGGATGGGTGCATAAAGTCTGAGAGTGTGAGGAGTCTTAGGAGCAGTCAGAGGGCATCTGCTGTGCTGAGCAGCTTCTTGCCTTTGACCTAAGGCTCCGTCCTCCTATAATTCTTCTCATTATAGTCCTAATGGGCCAATCAGCAGCATGCTAAGCCAAAGGCATGCTTCTATCATCTTCACAGCTTTGCAGGGCTGTGTCAGTAATCCCTTCTCCTTTTTCCCATTCATACTACATGCCTTCTCTGATGTATTTGTTCTGTTTCACTGGATTACTCCATCCAGCAATTCACTGTTGACTGCCCTCTGATGTTAATATGAGGGAGTCCTTTTACTGTTTGCATTAGAGTATCTATATGCATGGGAAGAGTAGCAATTTGGTATCTAGAAAACAATGTGTGGATTTAATGACCTGTGTGCTGTTGACCATGTTTTGAGAGTGTTGTGATTCCCAAAACATATTGGTCCTATGAAATCCTTTAAACAAACTATCAAAAAATAACAAAGATAATAAATGTATGGGATTTAGTATTCCATCCACCCATCCATCCATCCATCCATCCATCCATCCATCCATCCATCCATCCATCCATCCATCCATCCATCCATCCTTCCATCCATCCATCCATTTGCTTCTGCTTATCCTTTTCAGGGTTGCAAGGGGTGCTGGAGCCTATCCCAGCTGTCTTAGGGTGAGAGGCAGTGTACACCCTGGACAGGTCGCCGGTCACCATGTAGCACATCATCATATACCAGCTAGCCCAACATCAGTAACCCTTCAAACGTCACTGCTGTTTAGTTTCCTGTCTTCATTTATGCCAGAAGTGATAGCAGAGCTGTATGTTTTAATTTTTTCAGAAATTCCTCAGTCAGAACATGGTATATCATGTTTAGGTGGGAAACTAGGCGAGCTAACTTTCTGCTAACTTCTAACTCAGTGAAATTGAATAAATTCTGTTTTTATGGATGCCTGGATTTTAAACTTCATTGTTACACCTGGTAGAGCAGCCACACTGATCATTTTATTAAAGATGAAAGAATTTATCTTTAATAAAATGATAAAATGATAAAACTCAGAAAATCTCAATCTGCTTTCATAAAAATTAGTTTGCTGTACTCAAATAGTCTCTGTAGCCACCAAATTTGAATCCAATAGCCAGTAAATCTGCCACAGCTCTGCGATGCTATCGCGTCAATGTGGATGAAAGACTCCAGCAACTTGTTGAATCTATGCCACAAATAATTAATGCAATTCTGAAAGCAACAGGGGGTCCAACTTCACAGCAAGATGTAACTAATGAAGGAACTAGTGGGTGTATATTATCACTTCGACTGTTAATTCACAACTTCAGCTTATGTTTTTCATTGTAGCTGGAATCCAATATCATTAAGAAATTCATCTACACCAACCCTCAGATGCTCACGTTTGTAGAGAATTAATGCTATATTGAATCAAGTTATTGGACATGCATATGATGTCATTTTAAGTCATTTTTGATACTCTAATTCCAGCTGTTTGATAATAAAGGCAGAAAATCTGATTTTTATTTTTTTTACATTTTAAGGCCAAATACAGTATCATCCTGCAGCTAGTCAGAACAGTGACTTCAAGGTTAACAAAGTGTCCTGATGTGAAAAGTTAGGTTGTTCTTGTGCTAAACATGTATGGGGCATTTGAATCAATAATGGTGACAAAAGCTGGGCCAACAAACACATCAACCTAATCACCTTAATCCTAGAGATCCCCAAACTCACAGTCCCTCCACCCTCTCTTTGTGTTACAGTCAGCAGATGTATCTGCAGATGTCAGCACTTGTTTATTTGTTCATTATTCATCAAAACTCATGGCTCAACATACACACCTTCTTCTTATACATTTTCAATAAGCTCACATGATAAACTATAGAAATCAAAAGCCTCTAGAATGAGGCAGTAAGGCAGTGGTGCCAGCAAATGAAGGGTAAAAGGTTCTCAAGACCTTTAAAGATACTTTTTGGATTAGGAATTCAGCCCAAATGCACCACAGAATATGTTCCAAGAAATTGGATAGTCCAAGCCAAAAAAAAAAAAAAAACGTCTTTCTCCATAACATTGTTATTCTACCACTAGATTTATGGCTTAAAATGCAAAACACACCCTATCAATCACATGCTGACCTTCAGAAACTATTTATAGTGAGTGGAGGGCATGTAAGGAGTGGAGCATTTATGCAAACTAGTGGAGCTTAGGTGTAAAAAACTCATAGACCTCCATACTTGCTTTCATTCTCACAGAGCCTCCATGCGTATATGTTGTAAATGCAGCAGACGGCACTTTGGGTTTAATATGTATTCAACACAAACCCCTTTTCCTGTTGCATTTGTCCTCCAGGGTCCTTGCAGGGCGAGTACCAGAGAAGACTGTACAAGGAGCTGCTGGCTAACTACAATCGATTAGAGAGACCTGTGGTCAATGACTCAGCTCCCATCCTGGTGGAGCTGGGCCTCACACTTCTGCAGATCATAGATGTGGTGAGAAAACTGGATGTGTGTGTGTGGCATGGTATCTAGTTTGGTCATTTTAAAATAAAGAATGTGTGGAAAAATATGAAGTTTTCCAGGTGTAATTGTATGAAAACCTGAAGTGGATTTTAGTTACTTTAACGTTGAAATTTTTGTATTTAGCTGAGTGCTACATTCATGGAGACTTTTCCGTGTAAGAGTTGTGGCTTTAAGGTTTGCGCTAATTTTGCAGGTGACATTAAATATTACACAATACAGGCAAGTATAAATGCAAATGTGTTCTTGTTGTGTCTGTTTGAAGCTGTAATGTGGGTATCCATGAAGTGATTGATGAATCAAACACTACATTTGGGTTAATGAAACAATTTTAAAAGCTCTGTTTTATTCTATTTATTTTCATTTTAAGGTGGCTCTATTGTGTAGTAGTTTACTTATTTGCTTGGCAAGTGAAAGGTCACTGATTAGAGTGAGGCCCACTGTGGTGACCACTTGTTGCAAGGGAGGAGCCAAAAGTAGATTACATTTTATTTTTAAAATTTTTGCAGCTCCTTCTTGCAGCTCAATTGTAGTTTTTTACCGTGCCTCAAAAGCCCTGTGATTTTCTCTACCACAGTTTCCCATGTTGTCTGGAGTATATTTAAGAGATTTTTTAGAATCTCCTTTCCTGATTGTGATTTTGAGTTTGTGTGAGATTGCTCATACAATTCTTGTTTATTAGCACACTGAATGGCTGTTACCAGCTTGTAATGCATCCCATTTGGCCAAAAGGTGCCCTCCTAAACTTTGTGGTAAGACTGTTTTCCTTGTTAATGGTTGTGTTTAAACTCAACTTGTGGTTTGTCTTACCTTCGACCAAGTTGTTCTGGTGCGTAAATCTAACCAAACCCAAATCTTACTGTATAGTTTAATTTTAAACTAGAACTCTGCCCAATACACAGTGGAGTGACCACTGTTGATGTGTCTATATAAGAGTAATAAAAATGGTAAAAGTAATTCAGTGGTTGATAATATTCGATACAGGGGAGCTTAATACACTTTAAACAGTTGCAGTTTATGAACATTATATTTTATTCCTCTTTTCTCAGGCCTGTGACCCCAAAATCAGGTTTCTACTAACTTTAATGACTTTTTAAATAGTAAATGATCTTCTCAGAGTAGCAGCAGGTTGTCACATGAAGCCTCATTAACCATCAGAAAGAATTAAAAACGTAACAGACCCGACAGAGGCTGTGTGTACATTTATCAGTCAGTCTCATCCACAGAGAGGAGACAGTTTAGGGAAGTGTTAGCATGTTACATGCACTGGTTCTGAGATTTAACTGCCATGTGTCTGCTGTCATTTGTCAGAAATGACAGATGCAACAGTTTGTGTGTGTGAGAGCGTGCACTTTCAAAAGGACGTCTTCCTTTTGAAACTGGAAACAACTGGAAATAAAGCGTTTCCAGTTGTTCTTGTTTAATCTATTTGATAATTAAGGAACCACATGTTTTTCTGATGATCTACAGTTTCTAACAGACTGAGGAAGACATTCAGACAGATTCAGAATTTTACACTAGTTTACTGTAGTAGGGCTGTAGTCTAAAACAAACAAACTTTCAGTCCTTCTAAAATCATCTTTCAGTCTGTTTTTCCACTAATTTTTGTTTCTCTTTATATGTGGTGATGCTTCTTAAATCACTGAAAAGCTTTTATGTAAAAACTGAGGACTCAGATACTTACAAGTCATTTATTTGTCAGATCAGATTGGCTCTCCTTCATAAAGGGTCTTCAGTTAAGAGTGTACAAAAGATGTGTTTGGAATTAAATTTTTTTAGACTGAATGTCAATTAACTTTTCTGCACCTCAATAGGTTTCTTTTTTGACAAAGATTTTTGACTGTTCCAGACAACTTTCAGAAAAAGGCTAATCCTGTTTATTCCTCCTGTCTCTAACAGTCTGATTTCTACTATCCATGTTGTTACTGAGATACTTTGACACGTGTCACCATCTTCTGCTCTTAGTTCAGTGGTATCCTTCGTTAATAGATACTCAGATTTTGTTGAAAGTGTGTCTTTGAGCATGGCCCAGGCCCATTTATTCCATCATACACCTTCCAAACAAAGTCAGCAAATTGAAGTGCAGTTTTTGTCCGCTGAGCTGCTTCATATGGACATAATGTCTGTCCTGCTGCTTCAAAAGTTATCAGTTTCCTAAAAAGTAATTCCTGAGAGAGGCTGTTCCAGGGCATTTTTGTTGTATAAGTAGAAGCTGCTTAAAGCTCTTGGCAGTCTCTGATGCTTTTTCAATAATGAATCTGACCATCCTCTAGTTTTTTTTTTAACTTGAGTGACGTGGACTTCATCTGTAATCAACAACCAAGGGAGCAGTCTTGACAGCAGGGTTTTGACGATGGTCTTAAGGAACTTTGTGATTTCTCATCTTGGCTTCTGGACAAGTTCATGCCACCGAGACCTGCATTGCTCCTGTTCTCCAACATCTTAGCTGGTGCTTCAAACAGCAACTGGTGTATTGTGTTCACTGAAGCTTTGGTCTGATTTTTATATGACGTGAAAATGCAAATGAACACGTATTGATAGAAACACCAAGATATTACTAGGAAATGTATACAACACTATTACTGTAACATACAGTAGAAACCCCCAAAGCTTGATTTTTGCTGCAATAATAATAATGATAGACCATAAATTAAATAAATAAATATTGCCATTCTATACATTATGGCCCTGTTTACTGTGCTGCAAGAATTTTGTCTGACATCAAATAGATATGCAAATTCAGCTTTTCAGGATATTCCGTTTTATTTTGATTGTTTCATTAAATTGTTTATAGACAAAGTTATTTACCTTTTATTTGACAAATTCAAAAAGAGGACAAAAAGCTAAAAAGATGCAGGAATTCTGCTTGGATTTCATTTAATATATATCCCCTTTTCTTTAAAGTAAGGGAGCACAGGGAGCAGGAATAGTGATGCTTGCAGAAATGCTAATTTCCACCCTGCAGCTAGAATATGAGCAACATCATTTCCAGAAATGCTATATGTACACTTTAAAAACATTTCCGAAGTTCATTATTTTATAATGTTCGTCATTCTTTGATTTCAGCATGACATGCAGTATTTTACAAGAGCTAGCATGATATTTTACATTACATCACCCCTGTTTAACAGACAGTGTTATATAAAAAAGCTTGGAAAAGTTTTAAATAGTCCTTTGCCACCATGAAGCTCTTTAACTGAGCTACACTTTATTGCAAAAAATCACTTCTAGAAGGTTTCACATAGCGTGGTTGGTTCTTTGGAAATGCAAAACAGCTGCAATGACTTGCTGATCACAAAGGCATTTTCCAGTTTATTAAATATGAATTGCTTTGGTTCTTTGCTCTTATATAAAAGAAAATCTCACTCTCTTTTTGTCTTTCTTCTACTTCTGTTTTTAGGACGAGAAGAACCAAGTGCTGATAACGAATGCCTGGCTGCAGCTGGTGAGTTAAAGTCTGAGTGGGGCACATGACCATCAACTTAATGTGCTGTAATACTTGCTTAATTGTTGTCTCTGAAAATAACAGTGCATGCTCTAAAAGTTGGAATAGTCTTACTCATTTCGGCAACTCTATTATCAGCATTATAGGTGTTTTTCAGTTACACCTAACAATTTGGCTTTTTTAACCTGCTCACCTATGAAAGCCTGCCTGGACCCAAGCACCAGATTCTCGGTCTATGGAAAAAACATTGGAGCAACCTGATGTTTAGGTTTCTAATGGTACACAACACATAGGTTGTTAACACAAAAGGCTCAAGCAGCCAGATTCAGTGTCTCTGTGTCATTGTCCTGTTGCCTTTCCCGCATATACTGTTTATATGACACAGTCGACACCCAAGTCCAAAGTCCAGGTGTATTTAAAGAAATAGAGCAGCTTTCAAAAAGCTAAGGGAAGAATTATCACTAGTTTACTGTCCCATGCTTTTTCTATTTTAAGATACAGACTTTTAATGTAGCTTGTCTGCTCCATTTACATTTTTGCTATTCAATTTCTTACATTGTGACAGGTTACAGGTTTAGCAGTGCATGAGGGTAAATTATGCCATTTTATAAAAATGCCACATAATCTATAACTGAATGAATGAGTCTATAAATATGTATGTTTCTGTCTCAGTACTGGACAGACATCTACCTGACCTGGAATCCAGAAAACTATCCCGGTGTCCAAAACCTGCGATTTCCTTCAGACCAGGTCTGGACGCCTGACATCCTTCTTTACAACAGGTCAGTTCTGACTTTGTCCACTCATTGCAGCCTTACTTTAGAAGGTTATGACCTTGATCTTTCTTAAAAAAATGTTTTTCTACTTTTCTTGTGGAGCAGTTTAACACTGTCTGTCCTTTGCTACAAATAAACTCACCTCTCAGAGCCATCTTTCCTTGCACTATGTATTTTTGACAGGAGCGAATTAAACGTGTATATAATTCTTTAGATATGCCGCCTTTTTTTAAATTAAATTCCACCTTTAATCTCCACAAAACCGTGCAGATTAGTTTGAGCCAAAGTGATAAATATTCAATCAAAATGCAGCACAAACACATTAATACAAAACAGGAGGAGACAGGTTATTTTAAAAACTCTGTGGCAGTCAAGTCACTGACGATGAACGAAAGCTGATAAAAAGCAGCTGATGTCATTAAAACTGATTTTCACTATATTAAAAAAATATTAAAATGTTAAAAAATAATAGTTTTTAATGAATTTAGGAGCCGCACAAGAGCTAAGGTCAAAATCATTGTTTTCATAAACGATGTTCAACAAGCTCATTGCATTTTTGATTCAGGTCAAGCTGATGATGGTGGCTTATCCACTTCATGCTTCTGTGTAAGGCTTTCTCAGTCCAATTAGAGATGTAGGCCAGTTGTTTTCCTCCAAAACAACTAATTGCAATGCTTGAGTGAGAGATGGATGTTCAGTTTGAGACTAAAAGGAAAGGAGAAGATGAAGGGATGGATAAATTTAGTACCTCCAGCACACACATCACATGGAACATTAGGACAAAACAAAGGTCTAGGAGTATTAACCCAAATTTTAAAAGCTTAGCTTTTAGACCTGCCAGGATTACCCAACCTAATCTCTTGACTCTCACCCCTCTCTTTCCCCATGTCTGCCTTTTACCCTCCCCTACCCCTTCACCGCCGGCCCGTCTCACCATCCCTCTTTTCATTTCATTTCATTTGTGTCTCCCTCCACGTCTCTTTCATAACTCACTGTCTTACTATAATTCATTCCATTCAATCAACTCTTTCTCTCCATATTTTATCGTTCCCATCTTTCATCGAGTGCTCTTTATAAATCACTCCATCTGCTCTGTCAAAGTGTCAGCATGTTTCCTCGCCCTCCTCTCTCTGCCCGCTTGTCTTGTTTCTGAACTGGCTACACACTCCCCTAAAACTTAGGTGCTACAAATGTTATTTACCAAACACTTTGTTTTGGTGTTTTGTCTCCATATTTTTTTGTTTGACTTTTTTTGTCAAATCTAATCAAATCATAGTGAAACGTATCAGTCTGTGCAAAACAAAGGTTCTGTCCTCTTTGTTTCATGTTAAGGGTTTTCTATAAATTTGCATACTTTGTCAAAGTAAATTCTCCCTGTTGTATTTTACAAAATATATTCATAGTAACATATGTCCATTACAGCACTACTGCTAATATATTATGGCCTGAATATTTCTTTTACAGTTTTTTCAGAGCAATGGCTGAAAAAACCCCCAAAACAGACTCTAATGAGAAATCAAAATATCTGTTGAACTCGCTAAAAATGAACAGCAACATGAAGCTAAATATGAAGATCCAGTCCACAGTTGAACATGAGGGTTTATGCACCTCATGAGGAAATATCTAAATTTACAGTTTTCAGAAATATTAATAATATAGCTACTATTACAGTTATTATTGGTAGGGTTGCTATAGTTACACTGCATGACACTGAGCTTTTACACAAATGCACAACAAACATCTGTACAAAAATTCCCACGACCTCTTCTCTTAGGGGTGCCACTTGGGCTGATGTATGCAGTCTTGGTAAATATAATAATTACATACTAAATAGTACTTATTCCATAACACTTTAACTCATAACCTAAAGTAACACTGTGAGGGACCAAGCAGCCAAGGCATAGAGGACACGGGAAAAATGTCTTCAAAATGGGTTCTCTTTATTTTAACCCTCAAAAAAAGTTCAAAAAGACAAAATTCAAAAATATAATTAGTGGGCTCATAAAAGAGGTCAACTAAATATAACTCTACAAAAAGTAATTTCCAGAAACTTATATAAACAAAGTGGACACAACTTAACTCACAAACTGACCTATAATCACAAAGTTTGACCAAACCATTTACACACAACAGGGGGGAAACAAAAACAAACACCAACACTAACTAAGCACAGAATAACTTTAAGTAAAGCTAAAACACCCCTGTTTCTGATAGCACGTGCTTGGTCCTGCTGAGCAGGCATTTTGTTCTCAGCCATACCTTTTGCCCAGACAGCAGACAGCCAACGCTCCAAACCAGGTAACTCAAAGAAAGAGAAACATAATTAATATAACAGAAAATATTTTTAGAAAAACCATACAATGCTATTATGCGTGTGCCTCATAATATCAGTGTTAGGTTTAAGTAAAATGATTAAAGAATCATATTAGTGAATAAGCAACTGCAAACCAAACTAATAAAGTGAATGAATGGACTAGTTTTACCTATGTGTGGCTGATGCCATCACAAACATATTCAACATATATATACATAACATATATACATGTAAGGCAGCACGGTGGCACAGTGGTTAGCACTGTTGCCGCACAGCAAGAAGGTCCTGAGTTCAATTCCACCATCAGGCCGGGGTCTTTCTGTGTGGAGTTTGCATGTTCTCCCCGTGTTTGCGTGGGTTCTCTCCGGGTACTCCGGCTTCCTCCCACCGTCCAAAGACATGCAGCTTGTGGGGTTAGGTTAATTGAATAATCCAAATTGCCACTAGGTGTGAATGTGAGTGCGAATGGTTGTCTGTCCCTGTGTGTTAGCCCTGCGACAGACTGGCGACCTGTCCAGGGTGTGCCCCGCCTCTCGCCCTATGACAGCTGGGATAGGCTCCAGCGCCCCCCGCGACCCTGAAAAGGATAAGTGGAAGCGAATGGATGGATATATACATGTATACAATGAATCTGCAAATATATATATAACAAAAAAACTGCTATGAGGCATATTAAATAACAGTTTGTCATTTTTACCCAGAGATCTCGTCATCCGGTTTGGGCTAATTTATCTGTGATTTATAACTTTATATAACTCTAAGAACAAAATGTATTGCACTTAATCACTCTCATTTTTATGTCAACACTGTGAAAGATGCACTTTGTGTTTTCTTTAAATGAATAATTCCATGTTACCACTGTTGGATGCTTGGTGTAGGTGTCCTCCCTACAAGTTGTAAGCTGAAGAATGAAAATAGGAAGTACTTACTAGACAAAAGCTTACCATAAATTTTTTTATTCATTTCAATTGTATTAATATTACCATAATGATGTTTAGAGGTGCTGAGATCCGATTCTGTCTAAATATGGAATGGACTGAATGGAAAGACAAAAAATGAGATAAGCCAGCTCATTTCTTTCCCAGTGTGAAATCTCATATTTCTCCGATATTGCTTTTGTTATTGTCAGCCTGTTTTGTTCACACTGCTTCACAATTATATTTTACGCATGGGTAATCTATACAGTGAGCCATGGATTTATCATCCAGAAGATATCTGTGCATTCCTGCCTGGGGAAAATAGTTTTTTATCCTCCATCTTTGCAATAGTTTCAGTCTTTAATTAGCACATTTCATCTTCCAGTTCAATAATTACAGTGGGTCTAATGACTTGCTTTTCATCAACTGGCCTCATGAAAACACAAACCAAACTTTAATTAACAGATGAGACCGTTAAGATATTTCTCTTCTACTGAGACTTCTACTTTACTTCTACTATGGCTTCTCTGAAAAAAACCAAAACTTTTCTGTTAATTCACAAAATACTAAGTTTTAAAAAGACACTTTATTTTCTGTTTCATGCTTTGTCTTTTACTTGTTTCGTTTTAGTACGCCAGGTTTTGGATGAAGCCTTTATAAATGCTGAAACACTGAGAATGATTCAGACCTTTGATGGTGCAGATAAAATAATAGTCGTTATAGTTATACCATTGTGACATTTTTCAAAGCCACCCAGTGGCAGGGCTGTTCTGGTTGCTGAGCATATGTTTGACATCTCTGATATAAAGTAAATAGAACTATAACGGGCCGAATATTTGAGCTGTTAACTTTTCTCTCATTAGAGGAAACAGAAAGCTGCAACGATGAACATAACAGACGTCAAATTCAGGTAGGACAAAGACTGAATTGCAGTTATGGCAGAAAACGTAAACATACAGCACACAACATTGTGACAGGCCATATGAATTAATAGAGAAGTAATCAAATAAATGGATGTGAACTTTTTTTTCCTGGACGGATAGCTGAGTTGAATGAATAGACAGATGGCTGGATTTAATGATGTTTCTCTGATCCATTAAAATTAATGAAGTTTTGAATGAAAGAAAAGAGTCAATGTCTTTACTGCCCAGGAGCATGTTTTCAAAATTCACGATGGTTTATAATAAGGTTTATAAGAAACCTAAAAAAACCCAATTCTGTCATCTATTATTTTTTCACAAATCGCTGAAGTGGTGACAGGATAAGTAACAATAAGGTGCGGCGTTATTAGTATATGTATTCATGCCTATGAGGCTGTGCAAGTTCCTAAAATGCTTATGATGACAACATGTTTAAACTTACATTACAGACAACATATTATATGCAAAACCAAAGAAATTATCAGATACCACTGTGTAACATTACAAGTCTTCTTCCGTCCTGTTTGCTTCTGTATTTTATGATTTGAAGCTGAATTAAGTTTATAAGTAATCCATTTAATGTCACTTTGCACTCTGCTTCTATTCTGTCCATTTGCTAACCACGAAGCCTCGAGGCTGTCAAACAGAAAGCCTCAAGTCATGATGCCCTGAGGCTGCTTAATAGAGGGCTGTATCTCTGGAATATGACATAATGGACATGGACAGATTGGTCTGTACTTCATGCAGTCATTCTGAGTCTGAGGCACTGACCTTGTGTAATTCTCAACTATGCTTGACTAAAAGCTTCAGAAAAGCTTTGGGGAAGGTGTTAGCTGTTTCCTCTGGAGAAATACACATTCTGTATCTCTATTTTATTCTTATCTTTCTCAGATTTCTTTTTTAAAAAAAGCTTCAGACTAATCATTTAAGATACATAAGATTATATTTGACATAATTTTATATAAACATGTTTACCGTTTGTACATTTCTTGTGCTGCATTTAGAATTTGTTCACTCTGTATGGCCTTTTTTCTGCCTCACATCCAAAAGACTTCCTTCTTTTTATTATTGAGAGTCAGGTGTTGAGTTAGTGAGAATAAAGCCGGGTGAGTCATGTCCCATGGTGCAGAGACCTGTCACTGCCACCATTGTCACTGTCGGTCAGTCTCCGTTTCCCCCTTGCTGCACTCTGACATATCCACAGCGCCCTTTTGCCAGCCTGTATGTGTGTATGTGAGCGTGACAGCTTCTCCTTCTCCCAGGGATATCACGTGTCCAACTGTATGCTGTTTTAATAATTCTAATCTTTACATGGCAAAATGTTGGTTACTCCATTATTAAGGGTTTCAGAAACTTCAAATATGCTCACAAATGTTTAACTGTAAGGTCTGGTAGATCTTTGATGTTACTTGTGCATCGTGGAAGAGCCATGTAATGATGCTTTAAATTAATAATTCCATGTGACCACTGATGAAAGCACTGTGGAGGTATAAGATAAAGAAATGCAACAAAAACTATAATCAAGCTGAAGGGGTAGGCAAGTGTCTTAAGTAAAAATTGAAAAATTGCGATTAGACAAGTGTGTACCTTCTGGCATCTACTCACACACACACACTTCAGGACATCGTCTACTGTGATGTGTGTAAGCGCTGATTGCAAGAAAGCTTGCACATCCAGATAAAGTAAGGCCAAAGCTTGAATAATTCATTGCGTGTCTCCACCTTGGCCAACCCCACACATCCCTTCCTGAGTACCTGCAGGATCCACAGCTAATAGCGACGCACACAGCAGAGACATAAAATATAACACTTGACCCTCCAGAGAAAAGGTCAATCACTCAATCTGAGAAGAAGCAGGTACAAAGAAAAAGGAGCCATCTACAAACTTTGGTTAAAATGCAGGCCACGTTTTTTTGTTAAGTCTCAATACTGCTGTGGGGTATTTCAGACACGCTGATGTTATCACTCTCATTGGGGATTGAAGTGTGTGTGTGTGTGTGTGTGCCTATTGCTTTATTTTTTGTTTGCATTTTACTGCATTGTGTGTGCCTGTATACTGTGCATTTATGTACAGATCTATATGTGGCTTTTTAAGCTGTTTGGAGTGTGAACTAAAACAATATAGCTCACAACAATTAATACACAATGTGTCTAATAGTTTGCACATGTGTATTTTCATGTAATAAATACACTTATTAATCAAAATGTGTTATTATTTAAAAACTACAGTACAATAAAGCATTTGCTCCTTTGCCAGTCATATTGTCCACAGCATCAGTGGTCTGTTCCTTTTTTCTGCAGTGTTTTTTGCAGGGCTTATTTTTTGGGCTATTGCTGTATACTTTTTACCAGCACTGTCTGCTCCTTCAGGTTCAGTCCTCTGATCAAAACTTCTGTTTTGTATTCACACTCTTGCAGACCTTTCTTTCAGGAAGCTGAAATTTGAAGCAATATGAGAAACTCTCACTCTCTCACTCTTTTTGTTGCAGACTTTTGTGTGTTTTTGTATTGTCTTGTTAATTTTGTTGTTTTGGTAGCTCATAAAAGAAGATTTCTTCCCCTTTATTTGATAGAGCAGCAAGAGTGAACAGGGAAAGACATGGAGCAAACTCAAACACTGTCTGCTGCATGGTCACCTGCTCAACCTTAATTGATATATTTTACTGAATTTTTTGTATTCACTGGTCTAAGCTGACTCATTTTTTCACTTCTATCCAAATGCCGTATTGAAGAAGGATCTAAATTGCTTTCTTCCAGCCAGCTGCTACACTCAGAATTTAGTTTGCTTTATGACTTTTGCCATATACTGTTAATTCTCTAAAAGTTCAGGTTTTGCCTCTGGCACTTTATTAAGGACTTCCCATTCTAACCAACACCAGAGGAGCTTTTCTTTAATATTTAATTAGAGTTCAAGTGGAGTACCAGAGCTGTAGTACAATCAAGGTTATGCACATGCATTTTCTTTACTGTAAGCATCTATCTCTAAGTGCTAGCACTCTTCGACTTGCAGATGTAACGTCAAATTATTTATTTGTTTTTGGTACATTACAGCGAATATTGTCAGTGAAACAGATCCAATAATTTTTATGTGTTTCATATTTTGCTCAAACTGGCGTTTAATCATTGCAACAGTTAGTGAGTTACAAAAAACACAAAAAGGATCACCTACTCTGTTTTGGTTTTGCAATTACATATTTAGCGTTTAACAGTTTTCATCAAGGTGTATAGTTGCAGGCAGGTTGAGGGCTCAGTAGATATATCACTCAACAACTCCCTGCTGCCACTGCAGTCACTGCAGACTATACATGAAATATGTCATCTCCCCATTTTGAAGCTTCAGTGTTAGCATCTTGGCTGCTATCATGCTATAATGGGGCATGATAATTGCATTAAAATGCTCCGACCAAACGTAGGTGGTAGCTCTTGGCTACATCACCCCCTATCTGTGCATGCACCTGTCCCTTAAAGCAGCCTTGCCTCAACTTAAAGCGTTGATAAATTGTAACGGGTTAGTTTTACATAAGCTATGTACCCTTGTAAAATTATTAGCTATAAAGATCAGTTGCTAAGCATGATCGTTTCTGTGCTAAAGATTGTTATTTTATTATCTAGTCCATACAGATTGACTCATGACCTAGTCTCAAAAAGTCACTAAAAGAAATGCAGTTTTTGGCACTTGGCTTCAGTTTTCAGACTGAAAATGCTGGCACAAAATGCAAACAATATTAACTGTATCAGGTATCAGCCCCATGGTAGACTGGTGCCCTCTCTCAGGTGTAAACCCTTCTTTTGAACAGAGACAGGCATTGTGCAATTTGCTATTTCTGAGAGCACAGCAAAGCTTCAGGGCGACTGTGAAGAGTAGGAACTGCTACAAGAATAAAAACACACAAATAAAGGCACATTGGCACCACGTTTGCTGCAAATAAACAGATGTGACAGAAATACCTTCTTGTTACTTTTTCCATCAGCGCTTGCATTCCCCAACAAGATAATTTTATCATGTGGCAATGAATGAATGCTTTAAAAGTACTGTCCTCTGCTTTCTTCCCAGTGCGGATGAAAGGTTTGATGCCACGTTTCACACCAACGTGCTGGTGAATGCGTCGGGTAACTGCCAGTATATTCCCCCTGGCATCTTGAAGAGCACCTGTTACATCGACGTGCGTTGGTTTCCCTTCGATGTGCAGAAGTGCGATTTGAAGTTTGGCTCATGGACACACAACGGCTGGCTTCTGGACCTCCAGATGCTCGATGTGGACACATCCACTTATATACCAAATGGAGAGTGGGATCTTGTGGGTAAGAGGGCTTCTTTAATCAGAACATTGCAGAACTTTGCAATAAGAAAGGCTGCTTAATTCAATCTGTCACCAGAGAGTGAGGTGTTACATCAGGTTTTCTTAAATCAATATTTCGAATCTCTTTTATGTAAATAAAAAGCTAAAATACTCAGACATAAGCAGATGTTATACATTATATACATGCACACTGCCTGTTAATAGACTGACATGAGGCCAAAAAAATGAGCTATAATGAATAGACTGGAAATGGAAGAAGTTTTGGAAGACCTCTCGAGGTTTTCAAGCTGGGACAGAGTAGAAGGAAATCCCAGTTCCAGGGCTCTGGGGTTTAGGTTAGTTTGAAATGGGTGTGAGACAGAACCAGATGGCATGCAAGAGAAACAGTTTGACACTTTGACATGAGTGTAGCCAAGCCATATGTGAGTGGAGCTAATCACTTCCCTAGAGCTGAACCTTAAGGTGAGAAAATTCTAAAATTCAGGAAAACCATGGCCTACCTACTTTCTACTTTTTTATTTTGCCAAACATTTAAATACAGAGTGAAAATAATGAGGTTGAAATACAATTTTATTTGAGAAGGGACTGTATAAAATATTAACATAAATGCTGGCATTCAATGCATTGTACCAGAGTTAGCCTAAGCTAATTTGCAATCCCATTGGCAGGTCGCATGGTCACATGGTGTTTGGGTTTACATGGTAACAAACATTTAAATGAAGTTTGCTCTTTAGTCCACAGAAACAGATCTGCATTTGTGTCCTTCAGGTGTGCCGGCCAAGCGTAATGAGTTGTACTATGAGTGCTGTAAGGAGCCCTACCCTGATGTGACGTTTACAGTCACCATGCGCCGCAGGACTTTGTATTATGGACTAAATCTGCTCATCCCCTGTGTGCTGATCTCTGGCTTGGCCCTGCTGGTCTTCCTTTTACCTGCAGACTCAGGAGAAAAGATTTCTCTGGGTGAGAGGGGCATGCTGAACACACGTTAGCTTACTGCAGATATGTATTGGTGCATATGTGAATAAGTAACAAAAAAGAAGAATTGATATAGAATATTGGTCGAGTAAAATAAAACAAACAACAAAGGGGGTGTATTGTTTAGACATTCTTTAAGTTTTTAAATAAAGGAGAGTGTTCAAACTAATAAGAATGCAAACACCCTGCACAGTACATCAAAACTTCAAGGTGCCCTCACATGCATTACAAGCATATTTGTCCACAATGAATGTTGTAATGAATTCATGCATTTAAAGACACTTAAAAAAAAATCACTGAATGCATTCTGTCCGTGCAGAGCATTGATGAATAGCTACCTGTCTGTGAGCAATCAGCAGCTACAAAGTAGGGGAGTTTTGAAGCTGTAACCTACCTTGAACATGTCAGAGAGGGCACCATCTGACAAATGGTTGTAGTCACGAGAACATAACTGATTACATACATAAGTAATTACAAGAATAATTTCATACACCAGTGACCCTGATTGCATCATTATGTATATGCTCATGTTCTCTCTCACTGTGTCTCTCTTGGTTTCTGTCTCAAGGCATCACTGTGCTGCTTTCGCTAACTGTCTTCATGCTTCTGGTAGCTGAGATCATGCCTGCAACGTCAGACTCTGTCCCCCTCATTGGTGGGTTATATTTCTGTGTCTGTGTGAGTACATGTAACATGTTTAAGCGTGCGTGAATGTTGAATCAGGGGGAGCAAATGAGATTGGTATGCCTTAGAAGATAAAGCATACCAATGATTTTGTTTAGCTTTACCTGATACTTATGTCACGGCGGGGTGCGCCGGTGTGTTTTTGAAACAGGACCCAAAAGCAGATGTGGACGAGGTGTTGCAGGTTTAAACAGAAAGCGATCCTTTATTTGGATGATTGCAGGAGTAAACCAGGAAACCAAAGTAAACTGACAAGACACTAAGAAACAAAATACTAAACGGTACTGAGACCAAAACCTAAACTATGACTGTGGTGGAAAATAACAAGCAAAGACCATGACTAATAATACATAACAGACAAAAAATCGTAACTAAGACTGAGGTCAAATAAACAGAACTAGGGCAGAATAAACAGACGACCCGACAACGGCATGAAGAAAACAAAAGGCTTAAATACAGACATGAGGTGAATCAGGGGAAGTGGAAACATATGGGGAAACAGCTGACAGCCATAAACCTAATGACAGGACCAGGAGAGAAAAGCTAAATACAATTAACAGAGAACACATGACATTGTCAGAATAAAACAGGAAATACTAAAACTAAACATGACAACACAACTCAACAGACCCAACACGTGATGAATAAATACCAAACCCCAAAACATAGAAAACCCAGGAACAATAACCAATAACTGCCTAAACTAAAGGCAAAATAGGAAATAACACAAAAACTAATAACATATCAAAAAATACAAAGAAAACTCAGAGTGCTGGGTCGGAGACCCAGCCTGTGACAACTTACTGATTATACCTCTTTGTCAAAACTTTATTATGGCTTCTGAAAAATGAGTGACAGCAGCAATAACAGGATAACTTATATTCACCTGCCACTTTATTAGTTACAACTTGTTGGTACTACTTCCGATTCATCTCAAAGGCGCTCTATTGGATTGAGATCTGGTGGCTGTGGAGTACATTGTCATGTTAAAGAAACCAGTTTCAGATTATTTCAGCTTTGTGTGCTGGAAGCAGGCAGAAGATGAGAACATTTTGTTCATAAAAGGAATGGACTCTATGTTCACTTGGTACTAAAGAGCCCACAGTGTGCCACCACCATCACCACCACCTAGAACAGGGTGGATCCATACTTTCATGGCAGTTATGCAAAATTCTTGCCCTGCTGTCCAAATATATATATATGTATATATATATATATATATATATATATATATATATATATATATATATATATATATATATATATATATATATATATATATATATATATAAATAAAAAAAATATATATATATGTGTACCTCGTCAATCTGGAATCGTCATGGAAGGACAGGCCCCTGCACGGTATGTATCACCGGCAGATAGAGGAGGTGGCTGATATCCAGAAATCCTACCAGTGGCTGGACAAAGCTGGACTGAAAGACAGCACAGAGGCACTAATCATGGCAGCACAAGAACAAGCTCTGAGCACAAGATCCATAGAGGCTGGGGTCTATCACACCAGGCAAGACCCCAGGTGCAGGCTGTGTAAAGATGCCCCAGAGACAATCCAGCACATAACAGCAGGGTGCAAGATGCTAGCAGGCAAGGCATACATGGAACGCCATAACCAAGTGGCCGGCATAGGGTACAGGAACATCTGTGCCGAGTATAACCTGGAAGTCCCGAGGTCAAAATGGGAGATGCCCCCAAGGGTGGTGGAGAATGACCGAGCTAAGATCCTGTGGGACTTCCAGATACAGACGGACAAAATGGTGGTGGCTTAGATAAATAAATAAATAAGTAAATAAGTAAATAAATATATATGTATATATATATATATATATATATATATATATATATATATATATATATATATATATATATATATATATATATATATATATATCTGAGTTACTGTAGCTGTCAGGGCATGAGTCTTTTATTACTCGCCAGCCGTTAATCACAACATAGGTGTGCTAATTTCTTGTTTGGCTTAGTTCATTTTAATTGTGTTTTGATTAATTCGCAATTTAGTTTGTTCTGTCTCAAAAAACAATGTGGTTTGGGTCCACTTACCGTATTTCTGGAATTATTGTACATCTTGTGTTTTTCTATTGATTCTACCTCCGTATAGATATACACTTTCTAATAGCAGCCTAATTTCGTGCTCCACTTCTACTATAACCTTCTTTTCTGTCCTTTTCTTTTCTTTTTTTTTCTTTTCTTTTCTTTTCTTTTCTTTTCTTTTCTTTTCTTTTCTTTTCTTTTCCTTTCTTTTCTTTTCTTTTCTTTAAGGCCCTAACCTCTTCTCTTTTATCTTTAAAAAAAAAAAAAATCCTAACAAATAATAATGAAACTCCACCTACACACTTATCCTACCCCCTCCTCTACTGCTTCCTGATAAGAGTCTCTCTCTCTCGCCTCTGTTTTTGGGTTTATTTACCTTTGTTCTCTGTTTTGTTGCACTGTTTTGCACTGCTTTTATTCACCCAGCTTCAGTTCAAATGTGCATCTCTTCCCTTTAGCAAAATAGTGTGTTGTAGATTGAGGAGAATTGCTTTCCTTTCATGATAGAGTGTGAAATCAGCCTAGTTTATTCAGTCTTGTCTGTTTCTAAATGCTAGTAATTATGAGCATCTAATAATAAAATGAGGAGTAAGTGGGAAAAAAACATGCCACAAGTAATAAAATGATTGATCTCATACATAACTCTGGGGAAAAAACAATTAAGCCTTGTTGATTTTCTTTTGTGTGTGTGTGTGTTTGTGTGTACTAAACAGCTCAGTACTTTGCCAGCACCATGATGATTGTGGGAATGTCTGTGGTGGTTACAGTTATAGTCTTACAATTTCACCACCATGACCCTCACGGCGGGAAGATGCCTAAGTGGGTGAGTGACTGAAGCTTATATTAAAAGATAATCATCATGTTTGTGTTTGAATGAATATGTTAACGGTGCCTATGTGTTGATTTTCCCCTTTCTTCTTTCAGATCCGTGTGGTTCTGTTAAATTGGTGTGCCTGGTTTCTCCGTATGAAACAACCTGGCGATGAGCGCAAGCGGCCGGGTTACAAATATCGTCACACCTCCCACCACCACTCCAGCACCAGCTCCATAGAGATGGGAACAGTACCAAGCCTTACTGTGCCGATGTCACAGACGTCCTGCCCACCCTCAGGCACCTCCAATGGTTCCATGAGTCTCTACTTTGGCAGTTACCATCCTATAGAAAGCCCACACTGTCCACCTTCTAGTGACTCTGGGGTAACGCTTGGGGGACGTGCCCACAGCTCCCCCAGTGATGAGGCAGAGCCACATGTCAGCAGTGGTGTTGTAGGCCTGGGGATGGGAGTGGGCCTCCCCCCACCAGAGATCCAGCGTATTTTGGAGGAGGTGTCGTACATAGCTCAGAGGTTCCGGGACCAGGATGAGGCTGAGGCGATCTGCAGTGAGTGGAAGTTTGCAGCCGCAGTAGTGGACCGGCTGTGTCTAGTGGCGTTTTCTCTCTTCTCAATCATTTGTACCTTCACAATCCTGTTGTCTGCACCCAACTTCATAGAGGCTGTTTCTAAAGACTTCACATAACTGGTTACAACAGGAGAGAAGGAATGAAGAAGGTGTAACAGGGAGAGAGAGAGTGTAAGAGTGAGGACAGTGGAGAGGGCATAAATGTACGTGGTCCCAAACCAACCAAATCTACTGAATAGGAGGCGAGCTTCAAAATGTGGTGCAAATAAATGCAAAAGCACCTGCATCATGCTACATCATAAAGGTCAGGAAAAATTCTTTTTATTCTTTCTGTCTTGATATAAGAAATAGATTGATAGATTTTCTTTAAAAGGAAAAAAATATAACCAAATAAACAAACAAAAATACTCAGAACACAGAAAAGCAGTGAGAAAGCAGAGGACAGCATTGCATACGGTTTTTTTTACATTAAGTAAGTGGAAGACAACTGTCTTTACCCTGAAACTAGTGTAAACATCATTTCTGTCCATTAAAATCACCTCTCCAACGATACAAACTCCACCACAGTCCTCTTTGTTAAATATTATTCTCCTGTCCACTTGCACCACCTCAGTCTGAGTTCATACACCCGTTGTTTACCTTTTAAGCTAATAAGGAAGTCACACATTACTTCTGATAATGTAAATCCTTGTAAAAATGTTTAGTGTAGTTACTGAAATGAGATGTTTCACTGTGAATCTTAATGTTTTCTTGTCCGCGTAGATCAACAGAGCACTGAACAAAACTTTATTGCTTTATTGTTCTTTATTCATCAGTTTAGGAACTTCTCACTTTGTCTCGCCTCTTCATTTCGAACTATAGAATCTGTAACATAATAAGAGCTGTTTGGGACAGTGAAAAATAATGTTTATGAAATATCCAGTGTATTGTATTGACAGCACTGTGTTGACTGGTATTTATGGTTGTTGACCAGTAAAAACAAGATGAACTGGTGTCTTTTCTTTTTCGAGTACTGTAAAATATCACATGTTGACCTGTACAGTAAATCATATAACCAAGTGCTCTGATGTGACATGCGCTTAATATTCATTTAACTGTTGAAAACAGGTCACGTAGTTGCACCAGTTTAAAAAACAAGCAATCACTTGAAAGCTGTTAAAGAGTTTGCACTTGTTGGAAATCATACGTGGTTTCTAAGGATGAAGAACAAAGTGACTTTTGAATCCTTGACACTGCTGACACTTGCTAGAGGCTCAATCGCAAACAGAAAATGTCATAACCTCATTTGCCACCATATCACCAAAGAATATAGTGTTGATTCAGGCTAGGATCCCAGTATGAGTTTTCCTGAAGGAGCTGAGGAACTGAAAGTGACTGAAAGCTGTAAATGTTTACTTCCACCTCCACCTCCCACCCATGGAACAGTTGCCACCATTCTCTGGTAGTTACAGTCTTTATCTCTTTCATTCTGCCTAAATGTGAGTGTTTTGCTCTCTGTGTTAATAAAAGACTATTTATTCTCCGTATAACAGGCTCTGCATAAATCTGTGGGGATATAATGTGGAAGGAGGCAAACGTGTGGCTTTGTTGCTATGTGAGACAGTCACTATAGAGTCTACACATAAAACACAATCACATCTAATCCTTATTGGTCTATTGTTGTGAATATTGCATTTATTGAATACTTTTAATCACAGAATGATCCCAAACAACAAATAATAGTTGAGAATTGCTGTAAAACACATCAAACAGTCCAAGGATCTTACTGGAGTAGACAAATACAGTGTAACATTTTATTCAAGATCTGTATATTCTTCGCTCTTTTCAGTAAAGCTTTGGTTTTCTTAGATAGTGGCATAAAATTGTCTTTGGTCCCAGATAAGGAAGGGGAATGAAAAATTGAATGCGGGAGGAAATTAAATATAAATCTGAGCTAAAACCATGACCAAGAATTTGGGGCATGTTTTCCTTCTGTGATTTAGGAAACATGCTCTGATTTCTTTCTTCCTCTTTTCCTTTTTTTCTTTTGTGAGACCAACAAAGACATTCTCTAAAGTCCCAACTGTTTGATGTTTTTTGTGGATAAACTCCAACTGATAGGACTGAGCCAAGACTTCAAGAAGAATGACTCGTGCATTTAAGTCTTGAAGCGATTTTACTGTTGTATGTACGCAGACAGGAGTAGTGTTAAAACCAGTTTACAAGAGCACATTTCCTTCTACAACCACAATTTTCCTGAACTCAAGCACAAACTCATTTTGTTAACAGTAAAACTACAAGTATTATCATTTGAAATGATTCGATTCACATGGCAACATTAATTAAAAATAAAACCTTTGTTCAGGTAAATCTTTTGAAGCTTAGAAATTAGGGTGGGCTTTATTTTGCAGGGGTGGACGTGACAAAATAAACCTTTTGGTTGAAGGGTTAGACTGAAAAAAAAGTATCATACTGTACAGTTATGTGCCTCTGACTATGAAGAAAATCTATACTGATGTAGTTGGTACGTATAGATGATGCCACAGACTGACATGTATACTTTCTATTTATTTTTTTTATAAAAATTAAGAACTCTATAGATTCCTCCTTCTGTTGTATTATATAACTGTGATCAATCTCACCCTCATGCTTGTCTTTTATTATTAATAAATTCAGGGTTATAGATTTGATCAAAATCACACCAAACAGTCAAAGTAACAAAAGTTAATCTCAACTTACAGTTGGGGGAAATAATAGTAGGAAACCCTGCAGAATTTGTTAGTTTGCTGTTATCTTTCTCTCCTTTAAAATTATACACAGTTCATTTCTTTGTAAGTAGACAAACTTACAAATTCAGCAGGGGATATAATAACTATTTGCCCCACTGTAGGTCAGAAGGTGGCTCAGTAGTAATCTATGGCCCCCATTTACCTGTATGCACTCTCGATAATACCTGGACATGTTCCTGTTGAGATGGTGGATGGTGTCCTGGGGATCTCCTCCTAGATCCAGATCTGAATTAGCTCCTGGACATTCCTTGGCACTATTTTGTGACTGAAATGAACCAATACACAACACTCCAGAGGTTCTCAGATGAAGGCAACGATTGGCATGAGGGCCAGTGCCTTTGTTATCCAATAACTGCCGACACAATCTGGCACATGAGGCTGTGAGGCTCAGAGAACCAACTTAAGTTCTGCCTGTGCAGTCTGAATAGGCTGCAGATATGGTTTCATGCTACCCACAGTGACAAGGACACTGACAAAAAGCAAAACTAGAGGAAAATCAGTCAGGAGAAATAACAGACTAGAGCACTAGTCTGTGGTTACCACTTGCAAAACCATTCCTTTTTGGGGAGATCAGTTGTTTTTGTCTTGACACTGCGCCTGTTGTGACTTTAATTTACATGAAAGCGTGAAATAGATTCACACTGGTTTATGCTTCCTGACTGGACAGTGGGATGTCTCTGAAATGTAACTGTTTTGGGGTTGCGCAGTGATGATTAAACATTTCCTCAATTTTTGCAGTGTATTTCATTGTGTGCTTTTCACTGAGACAATAAGAAATGGTTTCTAATAATATATTTTGGCTTGTAACTAATGTCACCAAGCTAAAGCTCATAGGTATGGTAAAATTATAATATAACCACATTTCTCACCAGGCACATAAAGTTATTTTTCATAAGACTGTTTTGAGCGGGGTTACCCGTCGAGTGAATTCTCTGGAAATTAAATACTGTATGATTAAAACTGTGAAAACCAAGACATAAAAAAATTATTTTGGACTAAATATATTTCAATAACAACAATAACAAAATGCTAAGTAAAAATATGAGGGGGTACTGCAAGAATTACTGCAGATGCCTTCTCTCATGGAAAAACTTCCTTCTTTCTGACCATAAGAAGGTCTATTATTCACGTCCATTATTCAATGTTTATTCTCGTGCATACATTATTTTGTGTGTGTGTGTGTGTGTGTGTGTGTCCGTGTAGAACATGTTGAGGGACTAAAGTACTGTACTGAGATATGCCTGCTGCACTGCGTTGGCATTCAAATTACTTATTAAAAGGGCATGGGAATAGAAATGAGCGAAACAGTCCATGACAGCAGGAGATGAAAGCACTGCACCTCAACGGCATCACTATGAACAAGCTGTTAAAGAAACACGTTAACTTGAAAACTTAAAATCTATTCGTTGATGTAAAACATGAAACTGCATGATCAGACTGTCATGGTCCTGGGTCGTTGACCCAGCGTTTTGTGTTTTGTGACTATTTCCCTCTGTTCTAGTTATTCTGTGTCCTCCCCCCTTGTGTCCGGTTCGGGTTCTAGATTTCCTGTTTTACTTTGTAGGTCTGTGTCTCGTTATGCCCATTAAGTTCCAGCTGTGTCCCCTCCTGTGTGCCATTTCCTCATTACCTGGTGTGTGTATTTATAGTTGGTGTCTGCCTGTGCTCCTCGTCGGCTCGTCTGCGTTCATCCATGTATCACTGCACTCATCCGTGTATTTCTGCGTATCTCTGCATTCATCTGCGTTCCATGGTGTCCTGTCTCTGCGTCCCTCTGCCCCGCACCCCCTTTGTACGATCTCAGGTTTGCTATTTAGTTTCTCCCAGTTTAGGTTTCCGTTTGTAAAGTACTCATACCTCGTTGCCTGTTTTTGTCACCGCCACCTTTGTAAATAAAACATCACTCGTATCCAGGGCCGGCCCGTGGCATAGGCCGTATAGGCAAATGCTAAGGGCGCCGTCCATCAGGGGGCGCCACGCCAGTGCCATAAATGTTGAAAAAAAAAAAAAGTTGGTACTATTATTTCTAAATACAAAAAATAATCCCACGTTAATTAAAATGCAAAGTAAAGCTTATTTAATAGAAACATTATTTGTTACAACATTATGCCCCCCCTCCCCGCACGGTGCGCCCCCTCCCTTCCCGTATCATGGTTCCTTTTGGACGTCACCACATCAAAAAATCAACACAAGATGTCAAAAAGGCCAAAACTGTCAGGTGCCCAGGGAAGAAAAAAGAGAGAAGAAGAGGAGGAGAAACGAGAAAAAGACAGAGGTAGGTAACGTTAGCCTACATGAAATTATTTGTCTGAATGTGATAGTAACCTAAATTTTTAGGATTAAGCTAATGTTACATGATTCGCTAATTGCTAATCAATAAATAGCTAGTTAACTGTTTTAACGTCAGTTAATATTGTGGAGGGGGCTAAATTGTTATGGAAAATAATAATGTAACGTTAGGTAATTACAGTACTCCCACCTTTCCCACCATTCCTCATTTGTATTCATCTTTTAAGCAGGTGTTTTTTGTTTACATTGTTATTGCCTTCTGGTTAGCTAACGTTTACCCTGCAGGTAATAGTCACTTTTCCACCCCTGTATATATTATAGTTGTAAGCCTAGTTGTTAAAGTGCACATCATTAATGTTAATTAAGCAATATCACATGAGAGGGAATGCTGTTTTTTAATATGAGCACTGCTGTGATTCGGTCAAAGATAATCATAACATAACATTCTCATATGATTTTATACTTTTACTTTGCATTCTGCTATTCAGCATTTCACTGTAATGATGACAATAAATTGAATCTAATCTAATTTGCATAAGAGTTAACATCATACATATATCTCTTTGGTTTTTCATTTATATTATATCATTTCATTTTATTCCTGGAATCATATGTTTTTATTATTAGACTTTAATACTCAGTGGTGTCACATACTCCTCTCTTCAGATGCACTGTTGAAGTTTCTAAATCCCACCCCTGGGCCATCTACCACATCTACCGCTGCTGCCTCCACTTCAGCAGCACAACCCACCAGTGATGCAGCATCAGCAGCACAACCCAGCCATGATGCAGCAGCATCAAGCGGTCTTCCTGTTGCCTTATTTATATTGTATTTTTAATTTATTTTATCCAACTTGTTGACACGTTTTATTGTGTTTATGTATGTAAAATTTATTGTATTTCATATATTCATTTTTTATTTTTTGTATTCATTTATTTATTCATATCTTTTTTTTATCTTGTTAATTATTCTGATTGTGAATTTGCTTTCTTTAAGTAAAAAAAAAAAAAGGTCAAAGACAAAGCTATTCGGTTTCTTGTGAGTACATACACTACACTGCCGATGTAGGGGGGCGCCACCTAAAATCTTGCCTAGGGCGCCAGATTGGTTAGGGCCGGGCCTGCTCGTATCATCAGTTTGCTGCATCTTGGGTCCTCCTTTTCCTCCACACCACACGGCTCCCTCCGCCAGCCGTGACAGTACGAGCCGACCAACATGGACCCAGCAGCATTCGCACCTACCCAGGAGTTTCGGGAGGAGGTAACCGACACGGTCGCAAGGTTGGTAAACCTGTGGCTCGAGCAGGAGGAAGAAGAGTTCCACCGCGCTGTAGAAGCCAGGCTACAGCAGCTACTCTCTGCACACTCCTGGCTGCTAGACTCGCTTCACCCGCTGGCACGGGACTTCCTCCTTCATGAGCTGCACCTTCGCCCTCCAGCCGCTACCGCTTCCCAACCCAGCCCGGCGGTGAAGATTTTGCCCGGCCCGCCGGAGGTTTTGCCCGGCCCGCCGGAGGTTTTGCCCGGCCCGCCGGAGGTTTCGCCCAGGAGGAAGCGACGATCGCGCCGTCGGCGCGTCGCCCCACAGCCGGAGAGTAGGACTTCGGAACTGCCGGCTGTGGTGAGTGGAAAAGACACTCCGTCTGTTTCGCCAGCTCGAATGACTGTTTATTCCGGGGCTGTGTTTGTTGAGCCAGCTGCCCAGCAGGTAGCTCAGTTAGCCGCCCAGCAGCCACTAGCTCTGGCCAGCCCAGAGACTGTGACGCACTCCAGGGCCTCCCCAGAGGCTGGGTCCCAGCCCCCGGCCGACTCTGGACCCCTGGAGATTAAGAAGCCAGCTGAGGACTGTATCCGGCTGTCGCTGCCCGAGCTGGGTCAATGCCCTGTGCAGCTGCAGTCTGCCTTGTGTTTGCCAGAGGCCCGTGTGCCTGCTGGTTCTGTTCTGTGCCTGCCAGAGGCCCGTGCGCCTGCTGGTTCTGAACTGTGCCTGCCAGAGGCCCGTGCGCCTACTGGTTCTGACCTGTGTGTTCCAGGGGCCCCGGTGCCCACTGGTCCAGAGACTGTTTTTGCTGGGGGGCCCGAGGAGCCCGTCCAGCCTCCTGCTTCGCCTGCTGGGGGGCCCGAGGAGCCCGGCCAGCCCCAAGACCCATCATCTCCACCAGCTGCAGCCTCTGTGTCTCCATCCTCGCCAGCTGCGGCCTCTGTGTCTTCACCCACGCCGTCGCCTGGTCCAGCCACTGCTTCACCCACGCCTGGCCCGGCTTCAGCCTCTGCTTCACCCACGCCTGGCCCGGCTTCAGCCTCTGCTTCTGCTTCAGTCTCGTCTGGTCCAGCCTCTGCTTCTGCTTCATCCTCGCCTGGTCCGGCTCCAGCCTTCGTGTCTTCAGCATCGCCTGGCCCAGCTCCAGCATCCTCGTCAGCATCGCCTGGTCCGGCTTCTGCTTCAGCATCCTCATCAGCTGCCTCATCTGGTCCAGCCTCTGCTTCGGTCTCGTCTGGTGCTGCGACGGCCACGCCACCTTCGGGTCCCAAACTGCCGCCTCGACATCGGCGGTCATCTGCCAGGCCGCTGGTGGAGCGTCATCGTCAACATGGACGACCTCCTAGACGCCGCCGCTGCCTTCCGCGCGGTCGGCCTCCAGACTTCTGTTATCGCTGCCGTTGCCGTCCGCACGGTCGGCCTCCAGACTTCTGTCATCGCCGCCATTGCTGTCCGCACGGTCGGCCGCCTGAACGGTTTCCCTGTTGCCGCCGCTGCCGTGTGCACGGGCGGCCCCCTGAACTGCCTCCGCTCCGCCACCGCTGCCTTCCACTCGGTCGGCTTTCGGAGCTGTGTCGCCGACGTGGCCGGCCTCAGAAGATAAACTGTCCTGGACTTCTGAGCTGTGAGCCTCTGGGCCGGCCTCCTGAACTGTGTTTTGTCCCGGTACTCCAGCATGTGTGTTTTTGTTTTGGACAATTCCCTCGGTCCGCTGGAGCTTGTTTTGTTCGGTGTTGGTCCCTCCGTCCTGGGCCCCCGCCGCCCGCCCTGGGTTGGTCGTCTGTTTTTGTTTTGGGCTGTCTGGTGCCAGCCCTTGGAGGGGGGGTACTGTCATGGTCCTGGGTCGTTGACCCAGCGTTTTGTGTTTTGTGACTATTTCCCTCTGTTCTAGTTATTCTGTGTCCTCCCCCCTTGTGTCCGGTTCGGGTTCTAGATTTCCTGTTTTACTTTGTAGGTCTGTGTCTCGTTATGCCCATTAAGTTCCAGCTGTGTCCCCTCCTGTGTGCCATTTCCTCATTACCTGGTGTGTGTATTTATAGTTGGTGTCTGCCTGTGCTCCTCGTCGGCTCGTCTGCGTTCATCCATGTATCACTGCACTCATCCGTGTATTTCTGCGTATCTCTGCATTCATCTGCGTTCCATGGTGTCCTGTCTCTGCGTCCCTCTGCCCCGCACCCCCTTTGTACGATCTCAGGTTTGCTATTTAGTTTCTCCCAGTTTAGGTTTCCGTTTGTAAAGTACTCATACCTCGTTGCCTGTTTTTGTCACCGCCACCTTTGTAAATAAAACATCACTCGTATCATCAGTTTGCTGCATCTTGGGTCCTCCTTTTCCTCCACACCACACGGCTCCCTCCGCCAGCCGTGACACAGACATTGTTTAACAGCTATTACAGTGGAGGTTTTGAATAATTTTGTCAACATACTATAAGCAGGAGATGCAACTGTATCCTAATACAAATGCACCATTAAACACCGGTGCCAGTTTAACCTTCCTGCCTTCTTGGGACCTTTTTGTGCCACTGCTATGTGTTAAATGGCTGCCATTTCCACTGTGTTCAGTGGAATATAACCAAACTTGCCACAGGATAGTTTTTACCTGTCAATGTTAATATTCCAGTGTGAATTCCTTAAATCAGCCTAAAATGGCTGAGCAGCAGAAATCCCCACACCCATCACCCTGGGGACCATTTTCTGCCCATTGACTTCCATTATAAACGCTATTTTTCAACCCCAAATTATCATCATATGATTTTATTTTTTCTTCTTTTCTTGGATGTCAATGAAGACTCAGGGCCTTGAAGTTTTAATTTTTAAATTGCAAAAAAAATGCAAAAAAAATAATGGCAGGTCAAAATGTGTGTTGGTGCCAATCTTTGGTCCATCTAAAGGCCTACTTATAATGACAATCACATATTACTTCAACTGTTTTTTTTGTGGAAATATTTAGTTTCGTTTTTTGGTTTTTGGGGCTTATAACACAGGGCGCTCATGTAATAACACTGGGATTTGAAGGGTTAAAACAACGAAAATATAATTAAAACTTTACATGAATATTTCAGGGAGAAGTAGTTTTACAAGGTTGGCTAATTTAAAGTGGAATAAAATATGGATATATGGTCTTTTTATGGCGTGGCTGAGAATGGTCCCTAGGGTGATGGGTGTGAGTTTTTTAAAGGATGGCAGGAGGGTTAAATTTGTAAGTAGAACAAAGAGGGTACATTAACCTCCTTGTTCCAATTGTCTGTGAATTTCACGACTCACAAGTGCCACTTCATAGATCTATTCACACGAAAGCCCACATACTTTTATTCTGCAGTTGTGGAAGTTAGATAATTAGAATTTATATTTTGGTAGAGAACATACGCAAAAGTGTAATTTTGGACATAAACTGAGTTTGGTTTAAAAAAAAAACACACAGAGACACTTTTAGAGAGAAGACACTTAGACTCAGTCAGTGGGAATATTACATAAATGAGAATAAAGAGGGAATCCTACAAATGGAAGGTTTGTGATAAGAGAGCTTCTATATCCCATGTATTCATATATTTTGTGAGTGTGTGTTATGCATAAAAGCCCTTAAGATATTCTGGCTGGGAGACAAGTAGCCTCTCTATATAAAGCATACTGTGTTAAAGGTTAATCCCCCTCACTCTGTTTCTGCAAGACAGGCCCTCCTTTGTTTAGCTTTGCTTGCCTTAGCTACACACTTGAGGTTTTGTGTATATTTGTATGTTTGTGTGCACTCACGGTCTACACACTGATGATGGTATAGTGGAGCAAAAACAAAAAATATAAAAAATAAAAATAATTAAAAAAAATACTCAGGGGAAAGTTATATTTGAATCCAGGACTTTAGGTTAGTAACAGGTATGTTATTAAACAGTAATAAACCATAACTAGCCAGCCCTTTATCCATATTAGTGATACAAGGCTGAAACACATATCAACTTAAAATGATTAATTTACATTCATTAAAGGACCCCAATATAAGAAGAATTCATATTTATTTGGTAAATTAAGTAAATTTTGTTGTGACATGTTACCACATAAGTGCTGCCAAAAATCTTTTTTTTTTAACTTCCCAACTGGTTTCACTGCAATCTTTTCATTTACTAACTGGCACTGAAACAAGACCAGAAAACACCAACTTCATGTAATTAAATTGGTTAAAATTCTACCTCGAAGTGTCGACATCTGACATATTATCATCTCTAACATTTTGTCATTATTTGTCATCAAACAATGCAGAAAGACACTGGTGCCATATTGGTACAAACAAACAACCATAACTCAGGGCAAGAAGAGTCTAGGACACCTAATGGGCAGGCAAAACCCAAAATAACAAGGACCTAAACATGCAGCAAACAAATTCAATACTATAGACAAAAGCAATGCAAGTGTAAAAAACTATTAGGGCATTCAGGTCATGGAGGAACATTTTAATCTCTAAATCAGTTTTAGGCTTGGACCTATTCATGAATTTACAGGAAACATAGTCAGGTTAAGTCAGTTCATTTATATAACACATTTAAATACAACAGATCCACAGAAAGCATGGGAGATGCTGTATAATCCATTTATAATGAATTAGAAGTCACTCACCTCCCTTTAATTAGAAGTCTGGTTGCTCTGGTACGCATCTGATACATCATCATGGATCAGAGCACAGCAGTGGTGAGAAGGTAATGGTAGGTTTGTGATACACACTTATACATTATATTGTAATCTCTTTATTGTTGCTATTAATTATTATCAACATTAATAATTCAAGATTTTTACATCATAGATTTACAGTAAAACATACATGACCAGACCTAAGCAGACCCATATGGAAAAGAAACAGTAAAAACTTATATGATTTACTCATGAAAGTGGCCACTTTCTCATTTCTTTCATATATTGTTTTAGTAAGTGTCCAAAACATACAAGTTTCATTATATAATTTTTCAAGGGATCTTATATATGTTTTCACTCTTGTATGCTTTTCATACAAGTTTCACACAAGACAGATACAAACTTCATAAGATTTATATATATCTTTTCCATATGGGAGAGCTCAGTGTATACAGCAGAAATACAGCAGCAGAATGCTCTGGAGCAATCCAAGGACTGTGAAAGTAGATGTTCAGCAAAATTCAGAGATTTCCCCCTGTGGGTGGAAAAAGTCTTTCTGTTTTCTGGCATATAATTTGTATTTCAAACCTGTGCAAATATGTTTTACATTTTTAACCCTTCCTCAAAAGCATTCTCATGCTTTACATCTTCAGATCATGTTGTATGTTTTTCACCATTAAAAAAAAATTGGAGGTCTTGGAAAAGCAATCAGACGGTTCCATTAGAACAGATGTGTGCACCCCATTTCATGCGCACCACCTGGTATGTATAGCAAACTCTCAATGATGGAGAGAGAGTCAGCCTGTTAAGGTTTAAGTGCCTGAAATACTTGCCAGACCTTCACCTTCAAGACTCTTCTGGGATCACAACATGTAAAAAAATGTTGTTGTTGCTGCTGATGTGTTCCCCGGTGTTGCTGTTTTATATCGAGCCAGCAACAGAAGCTTTGAAGTCTGGATCTGTTAACATGGGGTTAAAGTGGTAGCAAGACTGAATGTCAGGGCGCCTTCACGTACACACACATGCAAAATTTCTGAAAATACACTCGCACATAAACACATGCTTATGTGTTGCCGGTGCACCGGCATGGTGCACCGACAACATAAACTCGATCACACGGTGGGGGATTCAGTGAGGCCAGATTGCATGTCAGACTGCTGAGCTCGGCGTGCAAATGATGCATACATCACAGGGAATCAAGAAGAATTGAACCAAAGCAGATTTTTTTATTTCAGTTTTTCCTGCGAATATAAATTAAAATCTATGAACCTAAAAATGCAACAACAGTATATGACGGACTGAAAATGAATAATTTAGGGATCCAAACCATAAACAGGTTCAGGAAGCTATAGGGAAAAGTCAGGAAAGGGCAGAAAAGTAATAAAATCCATAAAAAAGTTATGGAATGAAGCTCAA
Source organism: Rhamphochromis sp. 'chilingali' (assembly GCF_963969265.1). Lineage (NCBI taxonomy): Eukaryota > Metazoa > Chordata > Actinopteri > Cichliformes > Cichlidae > Rhamphochromis > Rhamphochromis sp. 'chilingali'. The sequence goes on from NC_137940.1 coordinate 31,060,547, forward strand.
CCTTATTACCATCCAATATGGGAATGACCTCTGCCTGCTGAACTGCTGGGCCAGCATTATTATTTTAAAGAAAAATGAAGCTCTCACTTTGTGTTTGTGTGTGGTAGGTGGATTATGAGTGGGTGGAACTGTGTGTGTTTATGCTTGGTGAGTGGGATTTGAAAGCCAAATGTTATTGCTTTCCGAACACACACTAGCTTCAATGCACAAATACTGAACATCACCAGAGGCCATTACCACCCCTCTTGCTCCCTCTTCACATTTTCTCATTCCGGTCCCAATTAATCCAACCCTGCTGGATGCTGCTGCCGCCATACCCGAATATTGTTTCTCTTTTCCCTAAATGTTGCCAGGCCACCTGCCTGGTCCTCTGATCCAAGGAATCCCAAACACACAATCTCCCTGTCCAGCCAGCACATTTGTTAGATTGGTTAGAGCAATTTCCCTCCATTTTCTTCTGCTTATCTGAGTCAAAGATTTGGAATGGAGTGGTGATATGGGCAGCCAGATGTCATAGAGTGAGAAGCAGGGTACACTCTGGACATGTCACCAATCTGTCACAGGGCCAACACAACTGTCCATGCTCACAATATACACCTATGACCAATTTATTATCACTAATTAACTTCTATCTATCAATCTAGCTGAGCAAAAATTTCAAATATAGTAGTCTGCCCAGATCATGTCAGGTTTCAAGGACAGCAAGAGTGAAGACTGACTTGTATTGTTATTTACAATATTCAATGCTGGACTCAACCCTAATCTGAAACGTCAACACTGTGATAACGGAGCCTTAGATCATTAAGATGGAACTGACATCCATGCAGTGTTGAAGCCATTATTTTTACAGCACTCGCCTTCATGCCTTGACTTACAGAAATGGCTCTTTCATGCAGACATACACTGTTAAATTACCTGCTGTGAAACAAGAAAGGATACACAAAAGCAGTGAAAGCTTTATTTGAGGTTAGGTAAAGCATCACTGATAATCCTCAGGCATGAAGTAATCTGAGTATGTGGATTACCGGTTTGAAAACACTTCCTCTAGTACTAAAGTAGGAAGCCATGACGACCAAGTGGCAACTATGTGTTTTTTTCCCATTTTAGTCAGTTGCTCACCGTTCACTCTCAGAGGTGTTACATGTCTCATTAAACTCTTGCTCTTTCATTTTAGGTGCATGAAATCAATTCCAGACAGCTTCCTGTGAATCCATTTACATCACAACCCTTGATACCTTACTGGATTTCACTCATTAGATTTGATAAGGGAAGGAAAACCTGTGCAGGGAAGTGTATAGTTCCTAAAGGGCCAATATCCATGAACATCATACCACCAGTGGGTGGCCATGCTGCCTGATTACCTATTTTCCTAGTCAAATCAGAACTGATCATCACGTTTTTTATTATTATACATGTCACAATTGTTTAGATGACCGCTTTGCTTAGCCTGTGGTTAATCTGTTAGTGCAAGTAGGGGGAATGTTAACACTTCATATTTGTTCAGATTTTACCCCATTCAGTCGGCTAAATATTTATGTTTAATCTCCATTTATGTCACAAACCAGCTCAAGATACAGAAAAGGAAAAAAAGACCATACAGACAACTGAGAAATGAATTTAAGACAAACAGGGCTCAGTGGTGTAAGGTGAGGCCATAAAATCATAAAAAAACAAAAACAAAGCACAGAAAGAACATCAAGCAGAGTCATTAAAAACCATCACAAATTAACCGATATCTTACTAATCTGCAGCACACCATGCTTCCATTTAGGCAAGGTTCACATGGGCTTGTTAAAAAAAGCATTTTTAACTGGGTTACTATTAATCTTTGAGCCATTACAAAGGGAAACTTAGTAAGGTCTTTGTTGGAACATATCAAACATGAAACTCTGACTGCTGCCACACCTCATCTGTGAGTCAGCGACTTCTATCATTGTGATGCGTACAGTGACAGCTGCTGCAAAAGGTCTATGAGCTCTATGATCAGGTTTTAGATGTGCAAATTGACTTTTCCATTGCAGCTTTCTTGCATCATGCTTCTGTGCCAAGTTTATTTCTTTCTTAGACTAAATCATTTCTTTCAACAACTCAGCAATCTTTTTTCTACACACTGGGCTCTGCTCATAGTGAGTGAAACCAACCCTTGTCTATTAGGAGATTTACACATGACGAGGAAAAAATATAACTAAAAGTGGACTCCTTACTTAAGTCCATATACAGCTTCCAAGACTTAATGGGTCCGGCACTTAATCTAAACAACCAAAAGCACTTGCCCTTTTCCTGATGGGTGCTCCAAGTGTTCTTTTCTTGAGGTAAATTTTTTTTATTTATTTATTTAATGTGTGTGTATGTGGAGCCCTGCCTGTGCCCCTCAACAATAACATTTGACTATTAATCACAATTTTGCTAAATAAAAGGTTCTGGTTTGCATCAGTCACATGACTACCATTAACCAATGCTCACCGTTAATGGCAGAGCGTACTGGTTATGAGCCGGAAATGAGCTCGCAAAGAGCATGCACATTTTTTGCCACCTGGGCGGTGCGCAGTTGTAGTATGATGAGATTCCATATTAGATTCCTGATGAATGTGGGTTGTTGTTATTCAGCCCGGTTCTATCTGCCCCTTTTTAACTGGAGCACCCGCCCCTTCAAACATCTCTGCACAGCCCTGAAAGCAGGGTATACTTTAGGGTGTTGATACAGTGAGCTAGAAAAGCCAATATCACATGAGCATACATTGTCCTTAGGGATGATATCTGCTTCTGATGAAACCAAAATGTCTTTGGTTATTCATAATATCAGTAAACAATAATATCTCCTTACTTGTAGGCGATGAGTGCTGGGAAGCTAGTAACAGACACAGTAGCCAACTGTTCACACTAAATAACAGCCGTCTCAATGGACAGACTAGATGCACTATTAACCAGGTGTCAGGAATTGGACTGGGGCACTGTTACAATGGCAGGTGGAGTGAGGAAGAAAGGATGATGAATCCAGCCCAGGTCAGGATCTTGCTAACACAAGTTTGCACATAAGGACTCAAAAAGGTTAGCCACACAAAAAGAGGAAATGTCAAGCCATCAAGGGCTGTAACAAATAGATGCTCTGTTTTTCCATCACAGCCATTTCTACTTGCTACTTCCCTCCACTCTGTTTAGCAGCTGTGTGATGGGTTTGCACGATGAGTCTGTAGGGATTAGACTCCCAGATAAGGGGGCAAGTAGCCAGTTAATGTGAAATTCCATCAAGCCAAATTCATGCAAATGACCCCAGCTGCAAAGGCTTACAGAACAGCCTTACTCTACACACAAGCAGACACACACTTTGCTTGACAAAGTATGTGCATATGCAATCCTGCACACATGCATGCTCACATGTATTCTTAACAGTAGCCGACACGTTCTTAGCGGAACGATAATGGTCTCATCCTTGTGTCTCTCCATTTGCTAATGTCCCATATGTGCTCACTTGCTAGAAATGAGCTCTTCTGCCTGTCTTCATTCTGTTCACTGCACTGCAAATGGCAAATGTGTCCCTTATGTAGAGATATAGCATCTCGCTTAAAGGAAAAGCGTAAACCTCATTCCTATCCTCAGTTTTAGAGCGTTGAAGACAGGACAGAAAGGTTTTGAGCTGCCTTGGAGTTTGAATTTACAAGTGAACTGCACACAGAGTACCAGAGCAGCGTAACAAGACCACAGCAACAAAATAAGCAAATGCTGAATACACAATTTGGATGCAAAAGAAAATCTATTTAAATATTCAATTAATTTGTCCTACTTTATATTTTTTTTGCCCCTTTTCTTCCTTTTCTCCAAGAAATGCAAAACATTGGAGAAGCTGTCTGACAACATTGAAAGTTGTGTTAAATAAAAGCAGACAAGTCTGCCTGAACACCCAGTGGAGGAATAAAAGATGAGAAGCAACTTCTTCCATAACTTCCCCTCTCATCTTTCCACTCGCCATGTTGGATGACGCAGTAATAACGCAGTAAAATCTGGAGATTGTTCTCAAAAGGTTGACAGATTAACATGACATGAAAAAATGACAAATGAATAAGAGGAATCTGTCAGCACGGGAAAATAATTTCACATTATTTGGTTTCAATATGGGAATATATTGAAGAATTTATCAAATATGCCTAAAGTAAGTGGAGAGATACAACTTCCCACCAAGAAAACCTTACTGTGCAAATTATGATCAATGCAATGTCTAATATCTGTTTGATTCACAGTTTGTCTGCATTTATGTAATTGCCTAAGTGGTCTCGAGTGCCTCATGCTGTAAATCTGGACCCTTTGGACCCCGTCTGGAAACATCTAAGTTATGTTTCATAAATGTTTTCTACTTTGCTTTTTTCCACCTTTGTTTCCACATAACCCCCAACCTCAATTTTCTTTTTCCTTCTGCTCTTTATCATACCCCATTTGATATGTGTGTCGTGCTTTGTTTTATCTCCCTCTGGAGAATAAAGACACTGTGGCAGGCCTGCAGACTCCCCATACAGCTGCCATATAAAACCTTGATTCCTCCACCAAAGTACAGACTACAACAGGAAATGGTTAAAGCTTTCATTTTGAAGGCTTTTCTTATCTTTATGTGCTCAAGCTCAACAAAGCGCAATAGTATCTTATTCTATTCTAGTTACAACATGAATGGTCCAGGGCAGCCTCACATTACTTGTCTTGTCAAGAGACTGTTTTCTCATTTTAACAGTCATAGGACACATGGGGGTCATAAAGGTTGGTGCTTAATGTGAACCTGTAATAGCACATGAGCCATATGACACTTTAACAAATCAATAGGTCTCCCAGGACAGACACAAGGACAAAACTATCTGTGAAATGACCTTTGCTAACATCAGGTGATTCTGTTTCAAATGGTTTAATGACACATCTTCTGGCACAGGGATTAAATTTAAATGTGTATATACATAAATAATCCCATTATGCTACAATAAGGATCTGCTCTGGTTGACTTTCAGGGTGTTTATGATACAGAAACTATATTTGTAATTCTTTCCTGTAAGCTTTACACACACACAATCTCATGTCCCCTGGTGTGAATATCACCTAAATAGTCTAGTGAGCAGGGAAGTTTTTAGTGCATGAGGAGAGGGAAAAAAAAAGCAAATCTTCAGGTGATGCATGTTTGACTTTACTTTCTGCTATCAAAAGTGATCAACTTTCAGAGGAAATGCTGGGTACTATACAGAAGTGAGACACTCCAACAGATAAGAGTTACACCAGGAAAAATGATAGCATGATTGCAGCATTTTAAAAAAAAAAAAAAAAAAAAAAAAAAAAATCTTGGAGATAATTTTCAGCAACATTTTTTAAGCTTTATCTAAAGCTCTTCTTTGTAGGTTTTATTTGCCCATCTTTCACATATGGAATAATTAATGAGTCAGAGGTTACATATAGAAGACAGTGTAAATTCCGATAGGTTCATGAATGCAGCGCCATCTGGTGGTGATAGGAAGCACTTTTCCAAGACTAGGTAATTTCTGTTGACAGCGACAAAGGAGAGACATCTGCAAGTAAAGCCCCATCTTTCACTTGTACACAGAAATTATTGAAAATACAAGCTCACATAAAATCAAGAACTTCATCCCACAGACAGTGTGAAACTGAGGAAATGCAATTTTTTGCCATAGGAAGGGACTCGAAATTGGTTCAAAGTTACCCAATACTTCAGAAATGCATGTCTTCGTGTATCCTGGTATGCTTTTCGTGTACATTGCAATAAACAATTACATGGCAGTGGAGGCTATTAAGGCCTGAGCCAAATAAGCTTTCTCACTTTACACACTGGTCAGATTCAAAGGTAAGAGATGTGTTAACTGCAGAAAAACAAAACAAAAGGCTACTTCTTAACCTCTCTATTAACCACAACTTAGTGAGTCATGAGCGAATCGGAATAAATCTTAACATAACTATTCCTACAAGCCCCATTTAGATGCCTGCACTGCATAACTTGATTTTGGCACAACAAAAAACAAAACAAACAGGCTCAGTCAAGCTACTTAAATCTCAAGTCTACACTCCTGACCTTCAGACTAATTTCAGTGTCAATTTATTTGCCTTTAGCGTGTACACCTGTAGAACAGGCTATCACACCTCATTAAACCACACTTCAAATATCAACAGTCATATGTTGATACAATATAAGAGAATTTCCTTCACCATGAACAGTTTAACATCACATACAGCATTTGACCTAAGACAATCTGTAACATCTCCCTTTCTCAGTTGCCATCGCCCCCCTTGTCCTTGCTCTTGTCCCGTGGTATGCGGCCCAGGTTAAAAAATTCCAGGTTTGGCCTCATGTCTGTGAGATGGGCGAGCCTGTTAGACATGGCAAAGAAAGCAGCAATGGCGGCTATGTCCCAGGCATCCTCGCGGTCAAAGCCCGCTTCCTCCAGAGATTTAAAGTGCTGCTCTGTGATGGTGTCGCAGCGACACACAGCCATGGCAAAGTCCAGCATGGCACGCTCCCGAGGGGCCAGGTCAGCATTTTCATAGTTCACAATGACCTGGGGAAAACAGAGCACCAATTAGACCTACAAGTGTGTTTTGCTGATTTATGGCAATTAAGAAAAACCAAACAGGAAGGTCACATGCAAACAGCATCTGTATTAGAAAGTAAAAAAGAGATGTGACAGACAGCCTAGTTTAAATTTTGCACATCACATAATGAGTGTATATACAAAATACCTTAAAACACCTTTGTTATAATTACCGGATTTAAGATTATACCTGATCACAAAGTGTGGGGTTCTTTGAGTAGATGCGATGCAGAGCACCGTGGGATACCACACAGTACAGACACCTGTTGTAGATACTGGTTGCCACTACAATCAGCTCACGGTCTGCCTTGGTTAATCTACCTGCAAAACAATTGACATTTATAACTATCGGAAAAATACTGAGTCAAAATTACATTTGCTGCATTTAAGGAAAAGGTGCAAACACTTCTCACAAACCTGTTCAAATAACAATCCAGTCCTGTACTAAAAGACTGAAGTGAACCTGATCTAGCTAAAGTTTTACCAATAAATCAGTACACCTGCTACATCTTAGGCGCAATCTCAACTCTGTTTAGAATTAAAGCCAATCTGCTAGACTCTCAGGCTGTGGTGCATTGTTCAGGACAGATTTTATTTTAGATGTACAGACTTGCAGACAAAAGGCTAATACAAATATGCCTACACCCGGAAAAGTTAATTTACATTGTAGCAACAAAATAGCCAAACAGTGCAAATGGCAGCGATTGTTAATATTAGTGCTGGAACGAGCCATTTCCCACATTGCATGAAGTTTACGTCCCATCTTGAAGGCTTCTCATTAAAAAGAGAATTTTTAACTTTCTGTGAAAGATAATTTGCTGGCGCTGTCCCATTTCTAAGCTACTGAACATTTCTTTTGGACAAACAGTGACTCAGGTTACACATTACCAAAATGATCTGAAATGAAAATAAACACAACTGAATTTTAAGTCAAGAAAAACAAAACAACCCCTGTTACAGGAATACTCCACAAATATATTGCAGTTGTGATTTCATCATCAATCCCCCGCAGTGCACGCAAGTATGAAAAGAGCTCATTTTACATATTGCCTAGTATTCATTCATACTAGGCAATATGATGCATTCTTTTTAAAGGTAGCTGCTAAAAATGCATACCAAATCTGCAGCTCTCCTTACTTTTAAAAAGCAAGGCTGGTGCACACAGACAAATAATGGCTTATGGATTCATTGAACCCAGAGTGCTATAGATATCCTGGAATGTGACAGGATTTACATGTGTAGTTTTGCAAGGGTTACAGGTTTTGAATTTTAGAAATGCTTTTCTGAAAGGAACAATTCAACATCCAAATCTAACATCCATCCATCCATCCATCCATCCACACTTTGGCCAATTTAGACTCACCAATTAACCTAACCTCACTAAAGGGTGTCTTTGAAGCCCAAGTGCCCAGAGAGAACATCCAAACGCCACACAGAAGGGCCCTGGACCTCCCTGCTGTGAGGCGACAGTGCTAACCACCACACCACTGTACTGTCTGTCACACACATACACACAGTCACACACACACACACGACAATAAACTCCAAAGACTTTCTCATCCCTACTGAAACTACTAAAAAAAGCAAGTTGTGTCACCATGGTTCATGTCAGTCTGGGTGTTGTGTTTCTCAGTGGGAAGAGTGGGGCCATTACTGAAGTGTGTGCGCACCTTCTGGGGCCTAACGTTTCCCAGAGTTTGTCAATTCCATTGAATCTCAGACAAAAACGCACCTGCTGCTAGAAAAAAAGACATACAGCACACCTGTGTCCTTGTTCATCAGTTCGTTGTAGTATGCAAAGAAGGCTCTGAACTCTGCCGGTCTGTGAGACAGAACTTTGAAGACATTGGGCAAAAATCCTCCCTGTAAGGAAACACAGGTTTAATGGGGAGCAGAATCAAGTTCAGCAGACTTAAAGACCTTGAACGCCTCATATGTAAACCTTTGATTCCACTTCTTCCATAAGCTCCACTATATCATACGGCAGATCTTTCTTGTAAGGAATTGGGTATCGGCTGATCTTCTCTGGTGGAGAGCCACTGGAGGAACATCTGGTACACATCGCTGCTGCCACCTCCCCCTTCCCCCGTAACAAGCAACCTGAACGGAGAGACACCTGCAGGGAGGACAGCGCAGTCACGTAAAACCACCCATAAAGTGCGCTTTCTACAAAGTGGAAAAGTGTGGAACAACTTACAAGCTGTGTCAGATGAGGGCGGAACAGCTTCGAGACGAGGTTACTCGCCATGTCAGTCAGCAGAAACTGGAGGCTGGTGTGAGATTAATCTGATCGTCAGTCAGCTACTGCTGTATCCAGGCGGAGTGGTTTTCAAGGAAGTCAGACTAATCCTTAAGAGGCACAAAGTTAGAGCTAATGTCGCTAAGTTAAGCAGGGATATTTACCTATCCAGCTTTAAGTCGACTTCACAGTGCGTCACATTACACAATAACTGAAGCAGTATTTACCATTAATCAGCTATCGTGTTAGCAAATATCTCGTTTTTGCTTCGTTTATATGTCAGACGTTAACAGTCTCGTGGAAAACAAACCAATCAAAACCCAGTATGGAGGCACGCCTGCTGCACGTCCACACCCTCACGCACTAGTCCTCCTCACCGACAGGGGTCAGTCTGTGACTGGATTGAAAAGGTTAGCCTGATTGCTGTGGGTCGTTTAAATAGTTAATTAAGCGATGCGTAGATAAGGCAGGTAAAATATTTAAATTGTTATTATATTTATTGTTTAACTTAACTTGTGATTATTACATTTAACTTTCGTGTCTATCAAAATTAGAGAAGAAAAGCGATACGCTCCTGAGAGACAGAACTGAGGGCAACAACTTCCCAACATCGACCTCTGACTCGGAAGTGACTTTGTTAGGAACAAACGAGCGGCTGGTTTTCATTCAATACACGAAAAAACATCTTTTAGAAAATATAATAAAACGATTTTTGAGTTGGGACTAAACGTAAACAGACCGAAATGTTTTACCATGTAAGTATTTGTATTGCTCTCTGTATATAATCGCTAACAGCAGTCTGGTTCTGTCGTTGATACAAGTTTGGCTGGCGTGCTTGTAGCTACTGTAGCTTTGTAAAACTTTATCGTATACCCTTAAAAGCTGTTATCACTGTTGCGCTTTTATAGTCGTGTGGAGATGCTACAAGTGTTTTTTCTCTTGTTTTTGAACGGCAGCAGAATAGCTTGAGCAGTGACGTTGTCCACGGCAAGCTAATTTACAAAAGCCTTGTTTTCACAGATTTCTTTGGAGCACGAAATCTTACTACATCCGAGATATTTTGGTCCGAATCTGCTGAACACCGTGAAGCAGAAGCTCTTCACAGAGGTCGAGGGGACCTGCACTGGCAAGTGAGTGACTCTTGTGTTTGACTTAAAAATAGTTTAAAACAAAGGCTAAAAAGAAGCTGAAATTTGACCAGTGGCTTCTGGAAAACTGGGCCACAGATGGAGGTTGTTTTGCAATTTAAATAATTTGTTTAATTCTGTCTTGCAGGCATGGCTTCGTCATTGCCGTTACCACCATTGACAACATCGGTGCTGGCGTAATCCAACCAGGCAGAGGTTTTGTCCTCTATCCAGTCAAATACAAGGCCATTGTCTTCCGTCCGTTTAAAGGAGAAGTTGTGGATGCAGTGGTCACTCAGGTTAACAAGGTGAGGGGCAGGTTTAGAGTCTTAAAACACAGTTTTCATACCATGCTGTAGGAAAGTATTTGCCCCCTCTCTGATTTCTTAGTTTTTTGTTTGTTTGTGTGTTTGTTTGTTTTTTGCATTTTTGATAATCAAAAAAAATTGTATCAGAGAGAGGGTTAATATTTAACTTGAGTAAATACAAAATGCCGTTTTAAATGAATTCCTTTATTAAAGGGGGGGGCTATCCAAAACCTAGTTGGCCCTGTGTGGAAAATAATTCCTGCTACATTTTAAATCCTATATTAAATATGACTAATCATTTTGGAATTTAATTTTTTTTTTGGAAAGTTGAGTTCAGTTTCACTATCCACACCCAGGGCTGATCACTGTCAAATCTGTTGACTCAAGTACTCACTTAACTTGTTGGGATTTCTATGTTTGTTTGTTTGTTTTTACCTTACAAAATAAAGTGCCTTGAGGCAACTGTGGCACTAGATATATAAAACTGAATTGAATTGAAGTAGGACTGGTCTGACAAAGTGATGTAGGCTAAAAGATCTCAAAAAGCAACACACTAAAGAAACTCAAGAACAGATGAGAAACAAAGTCATTGACACACGTGAGTCTGGGAAGGGTTACAAAGCCATTTCTAAGGTTTTGGGACTCCACTGAACAACAGTGAGAGCGTTTAACTACAAATGGAAAAATGCATTCAGCTGTCTGTGCATTGAGGCTCTCTGTGACTTGGGTTATGCAGTAGGACAATGAGTCAAAACAAGTACACCTCTGGATGGTTAAAAAACTAAAATGAAAGTTTTGGAGTGGCATAGTGAAAGTCTGGACTTAAATCAGATTAATATGCTTTGGCATCACCTTAAACAGGCCATTCATGATTGAAAACCCTCTAATGTGGCTAAATTCAAAATAATTCCGGAAAGAGAATTGGGCCAAAATTCCTCCAAAGCGATGTAAAACATTGCAAATGCAATAGTGGCACGAAAAGTTACTTTTTTACACCGTGTATTCCATCCATCCTATAAGATGTAGAAATATAAAAAAAATTGTACTTCTGAATTTTCTGAATCATTTTAACAGCCAAACTGTTAAACTAAATGTGTCCAGTTTTAAGAAGGAAGTCATGAATTGCTGAAAAAGAATAGTGTTCTGTCTTCCTTTTGAAATGTTTCTAAATATGTCTGTAATTCTTACAGGTCGGATTGTTCACAGAAATAGGTCCCATGTCCTGCTTCATCTCTCGCCACGTGAGTCAGCAAGATATTTACAATTGTGTTTAATTAGTTGTCATTTAGTGCACTTTGCAGTATTTATGTTGTTTGTAATTCATGATACATTTCTTTTGCAGTCGATCCCCATAGAAATGGACTTTGACCCCAATTCTAATCCACCCTGTTATAAGACAGTTGATGAGGTATTGTTTCATTGTTAAGTTGAAACAATAATTGTGTTACAGAAACATGTATTAAAATACATTTCTCTTCTTTGCCTTTATTGGCTTTTAAAATAAAGTTAAAGTTATCATTATTATGTGTTTAAAAAAAAGTTTTCAGCAAACTCAGACATGTGTTCACATTATAGTGAAGATAAAGGTTAAAACACAAGTGTCAGTTTTGCATTTAAGGATGTTTCTTCCTCTTATTTTTAAGGACATTGTAATCCAGCAAGATGATGAGATCCGGCTGAAGATTGTGGGAACCAGAGTGGATAAGAATGACATTGTAAGTGTTTGTTCTTATTTTTTGAAAAACTTCTTCACCCCAAGTTTGTTACTCTTCTTTAGTTAAGTACTTCATATAAACTTAAGCCGGAGTTAATTTCCTATAAATATAAAAGATGTTCATAGTTACAGGCTCTGAAAAGTTAAGGCAGTGCAGAAGTGCCTTACACCTAGTTTTGGTCACAGGATTGATTGTGCCACAACCAACTCATAGTTTATGACTGGGTTGTGGCTCTTCTCCTGAATTATATGTCTCACCTCAACATCAGTGCTGGTGTAGAAACGGGAAAAATCGAAACACAAAGCAAAGCGATCGCTGAGTTTTCTCCAGAAAGTTTTGCTTTTTTCCAACTCTTCCAGCATCTCCCTCTCTGTAATTGGGGAATCTCTGAGCTCCTGCACTAATATATTATTAAAATGGTGGTAAGGACTGACCTGCTTTTACCCTTGTGTCTTCAACCTGGGCTGCACAGGCTATGCCATGTGTGCCAGGTTACAAAAATCACACCTGGTTTATCAGGGCCAGTGTAGTGTGTAGTTGATGGCACTATTGCGCCTTTTTGTGTATGTATTTCATTACAGACAAGCATACCAACTGCATGTTGCAGGATGTGGATAACGCTGTGTGTTGGTTGAATGCCGATTGGTTGACAAGTGGGCCAAAATGGGGAAGAGAGCGACCACAGAGTTCTCCACGAATAGGAGAAGTGTGGAAAAAAACCCTCAAAATGTCAAAGATTAAAAAGTACAGCATTAAAAGTACAGACTGTAGCTGCAGTGGACACTTTTTCATTGTCTCTAGAACTCTGTTTCACTTCCTCTCGTATGTTAATTTGGTCCAACTGGCTGATCAACATCGCAGGCAAGAGTTGCCCATAGACGGGTTGCACCACCCACTTTGTACTCTGTCCCCATCAACAGCAGACATTCTTTGCCAGTCGATGTGCTGTCTGCAAACTGCCAGTGCGCTACAACTGTCTTTGTTCAGGGCATACTTATTAAAGTGTATGGTTCAACAGTCAGATCACTTGTCACATCCAGTTTACAGACGCCAAGACGGTAACAGTGAAAAATCTCAGCTCAACAAATCAATGTGGGATGCCATTGTGCCTTCATCAATCTTTTATACTTAAAACTATATTAAAACAAAGTTTTCCTTGTTTTTCAGTTTGCCATTGGATCTCTCATGGATGATTATCTGGGTAAGTTATTAGACCACAGTACATTGTCAGATGGGTCATAGATCTGCTTTTTTGTTGTTGTTGGTTTAGTTTGGTTATGATTATTTGCACATAAAAACAACAAGAACAAACAAAAATAATGGTGTATGTTGTTTTTTTTTGTTTTTTTTTAAACTTACCATCTGTATTTTGTTTCAGGTCTTGTGAGCTGATTTTCTTCTGAGGAGCAAGAAACAGTGGGACTTTATTGCGTTGTATCTCAGTTTGTCTGTCTTAATTACTATTAAGACAGACAAATTACTATTTTTCTTCTGTTCTGGTATGGAGATGGGGGCCAAGCCCTATAGGCACATCATGTTATTATGCTGTACAGCCTACATTTTTTTTTTAATGGAAATGTTGTAAGAGTGTTAACAAATTTACTTAAAAATTGCTAACGAATAGAAGTATCCATATTAGTAGTGTTTGTTATTTTGAATGCTCATCATTCCTACATATTTTTTGCTTTTGCTGTAATAAAATATTTAATTTGTTCTTACATCCTTGTGTCAGTGTATGTTTATCTCCCTGTGTTAGCTACAAATGCTATTTGTGAAGGTACTAAGTTTTTAAGTCATGTTTGGATGTTTTGAAATGTGACCAGGCAGCTTTATCCATGCCGTTCAGAAGAATTGTGAACGCGGATATTTCAAGAACGCGCACGTCATTTGGCCGTAAATACGTCAGTGAAGCGCGCCGTCGTTCTTTCTTTCTCTCGTCCTGAAGATGGCGGCAGGGGTGAGTAAGATGGAGAGATGGCCAGCTATAGTGCTTACTTTTAGGTTTCCTGCTGCAATCCGCTAAAAATCAGATGCATCTGCCCTCTTACTGAGTAGCTTTTCACACAGACATTGCTTTCGGAGTGTTTTCTAGCTTTTATAGGGGATATTTGTAAACAATACCATTCAGTATTCCTCCTAACACAGGTTAGCTGTTGCTAACGATGCATTGTAAGTGGAAGACTCCGCTCTCTTAGCTCAGGGTTGTGCCACGTTACCTTACCTATTCATCACTTTGAAAACCTCCTCCTCACATCATACGCTTTTTTTCCCTCTTTTTTTTTTTTTTTTTTTAACCTGAGGGTATCGCTACAGTTCAGTTTATTTAGTCTCAATTCTGCCGTATATTTAAATTTATTCTCCGAAGTTAAGCGACTCGGTGTTAAGGAACAGCTTATTTGTCAAGAGAGCGTTTTAAGCCACGTGAAAATAATTTATTTATTTTAGATAACTGATTAACAGAAATGCGGTATTCCGTGCAAGTCAGCATGTATTTCAGCTTCATCATGCTCCATAGCCTAATCAGCCAGATTTTAATTGGTCCACCCTTTTAATTTGGATGGGATCCTTTTATTTGTGACACTAAAACAAATTAAATGCTGCCTCTTAACGGGTTTGATAGATTGCTTACCAATTTTATCCAAGTTTACATGCCTTAAGTAGAATTAGAAAACCGACAGAAGCCTGTTCAGGACTCAGTATATACATTAGTAAAACACCAGGCTATTTCCTGAAAGTCATTCATAGGCCAATCAAATGGTTAGACATCCAGCTTGAAAAGGTGTGGTGCATATATATGCAGTTTGCTTTTAAAAACAGTTGTCTTCTGTCCTTTCAGACTCTGTACACGTACCCAGAGAACTGGCGGGCCTTTAAGGCCCAGATTGCAGCCCAGTACAGTGGTGCTCGCCTCAAAGTTGCCACGAGTGCCCCTGCCTTCACCTTCGGGCAGACGAACCGTACTCCTGCCTTCCTCAACAACTTCCCTCTGGGCAAGGTAAGTACAGCTGGCTTAATCAATTCAATGTATCAATTCCCTTAAATATGCATTTTTGCTTTGCTTTTAGAGCCTCTCTTTTTTTCCTTCCCACACGAATAAGGTTGACTCGTTATTTGTCAAATGCAACTTATGAGCTGGGATTTAACCAGTTTGACAACACACCCTTTTATGTTTCGTAGCTAACAGATCTGCACATGCACCGCTTTGTTCTCTGACTTAAAAACACATTGAATGTGTTCAAATGAGTAGTTGTGTCATTTGTAGGTACCTGCCTACCAGGGAGATGACGGCTTCTGTCTGTTTGAGAGTAATGCCATTGCTCACTACTGTAAGTCTCACATTTAATAATAATTAAGTGGCTTGAATTCTACACTCTTGTTTTAGAAAATTGCTCAGGGATGCAGTTAATTCGGTCTAGAATTTGTGATGGGATACAGCACTCAATCAGCAAAACATTTAAATTCACAGGACATTTCTTGACTCAAGGGTTTATCATCATATAGATGGGTCAGACCACATTACTAGTTATATCTATACAGTTTTACCTCTAGTGTATTAAGAAAATCTTAAAATGCTGAAGTTGTACTATAATTTTTTTTAAAAATCAGAACGACTGTGAAACCATAACAGCAACTTTCCTTTTTAAAATCTTGTGTGCGTAGTGAGCAATGATACCCTACGCGGTTCCACTCCTCAGGCGGCAGCCCAAGTGCTGCAGTGGGTGAGCTTCGCTGACTCAGAGATCATCCCTCCTGCCAGCGCATGGGTCTTCCCCACTCTGGGAATCATGCAGTTCAACAAGCAGGTATACAGCTCAGTGTTTCTTAGTTGAAACAATGGCTTCCTAGAGGACTGCACCCTGTTGTTGCACCTTGGTACTGGAAAATAAGATTTACAGTCATTTTTCTTTCTTTTTCTTCCACTGTCCAGGCCACCGAGCAGGCCAAGGAGGATGTGAAAAAGTTCCTTGCTGTGCTGAACCAACACCTGAACACCCGTACCTTCCTTGTGGGAGAGAGGGTCACCCTTGCAGACATCACCGTGGCCTGCTCCATGCTCTGGCTCTACAAACAGGTTTGTCACAGACGGCTGCACCTTGCGGTACCTTGGAGCCTAATGGCAATACTTCATCTCTGTAATGAAATTTGGGGAGGAAGTTGCACCAGAAGCCATTAACACCTCACTGTTCCCTGTAGGTCCTGGAGCCTTCTTTCCGTCAGCCCTATCCCAATGTGACCCGCTGGTTTGTCACCTGTGTCAACCAGCCACAGTTCAAGGCTGTCCTGGGAGAGGTCAAGCTGTGTGAAAAGATGGCCCAGTTTGACGGTGAGTCACCAGCAGTTAGATCAGAAGGCATACATGTTAGACAGTATGAACTCGTAGCCTAAGTGTCTGAAATGTTTAAAAGCAAAAGTCCACACCATTGTTGTTTAAATGATAGTTGGAAAAGCTGCATTCACTGCTAATATTTGAGTTATTTGCACAATTGGATTCTTCAAAAATAATAGTAATACTGTATCACTTTGACAACTGAATTTTGTGGGTAATTATCTTCCAATCACCTCGCTGGTGAGGGATCTCAGAGTAGAACCCAATTTAAGAATCTAGTATTACACCCGATCGTGCTGCCAAGTTTAAGGTGCACAATGGAGTCGGGCCATACTTCACACTGGCCCCCCCCCCCCAGCATTGTCTTTGAGGCTATTTGAAGTTAAGAAAAAAAAATAAAGTTTGCATATCTGATTTAATTCACGCCAATACTAACACAGCTAAAATCAGCCATTGTTGGGCAAATGATTTGAGGGCAGGCTCCTTCCCAACAGATACAAAACCAAAGATGGAACATGACTTTCACTGTTTTGTTCTTCCAGCCAAGAAATTTGCTGAGATGCAGCCCAAGAAAGAGACTCCTTCTAAGAAAGAGAAGGGAGGAAAGGAGGCTGGCAAGCCCCAGGAGAAGAAAGAGAAGAAAAAGGAAGAGAAGAAGCCTGATCCTGAAGAGGAAATGGATGACTGTGATGCTGTTTTGGCTGCAGAGCCTAAAGCCAAGGACCCCTTTGCACACCTGCCAAAGAGGTAGAGAGATCTTTTTTCTTTTGTGTATCCATTTCATCATTCAGAATTTGTTTCGCTGTAAGCTCACACCTTGTATGGTAATTAAAAAATCTATAATGTGGAGTCAATCTGCAAGTGTTGGGTGTGACCCTTTACCCCAGTAGTTTTCCCTAAAGGCTTCTCTGCCTTTAAGAGTGTTAATCAGTTGGTGAAGGGCTATTTCTCTATTGTGCATCTGTAGCAGTCTTTGGCATATTGATCATTTAAAACTCGTTATGTGGTTTCACATGTTGACTTTTGACATTCCTATGCTGTGGAAAGATGGTCCCCTATCATTTGGCAAGACTGTGCCCATTTAATGGCACCAAGTCTTAATCTAACAGGGGAAAATAAAATCAAGACCACATTCATCCCAGTCATCTCTGAATTCAGTGAGTAAAAGGCTGGTTCATGCTGTGGCCACAAACAGAATGTAACTTTGAGATGCATAGTTGCCCTTCAAGGTTGACTGTATATCTGTGTGTCAGCTGGCTTAGGTCTGATTAAATTTTTTTTTTTGGGGGCGGGGGGTTGACTGTGCAGACTTGTCTGCAGAGAAATTTACATTACAATTTGCAAACTATGCGTATACCCCAGGCAGTGGACTTGGAGAAGTATAAAAGGAACGACTACTTGGTCACGTCGTCTCCAGCTGTCCATGTCTGCAACAGAATATAATCAAGGCTTTATGGTATTTAAAGATTCTCTTTGAAGTAAAGATGGTGGAGTCATGTGGGTATTTATAAACTCGGGTTATTGTCAGTGGCAAATCCTGGCTTTAAACGTCCTTTTATAGTCCTGTAGGACCCACAAAATGGTTGTAGGCATTCAGTAACTGTTCCTACATTAATTTTTTTCCAGTGATCTCAATCTAATTTCTGCACCTTGTTCTCTTCACCTTGCATGTACACGGATCACATAACTCGTGTCATTTCCTTTTTTCATTTTAGCGCATTTGTTATGGATGAGTTCAAGAGAAAGTATTCCAACGAGGACACCTTGACCGTAGCCATTCCCCACTTCTGGGAGCACTTTGACCGTGAGGGCTACTCAATCTGGCACAGCCAGTACAAATATCCCGAGGAGCTCACACTTACCTTCAAGAGCTGCAACCTTATCACAGGTGAGACTCAGCAGCAGCCATTTTATATAACACCTTTGGTCTCATTAGTATCTAAAGTTACTTTATTATTATGGTTGTTTATTGGTTGGAAAGCAAACGCAGAAAAGGCTTTATTTTCTTCCCTGGTCTTACATCTTTCTTTGCTACTTCATGTGCTGGCATGAATTTCCTCCATCTGTTTAGGTTTGCTCCTATGGCCCAGGAACAAGTTGGGATCAGAGGCAGTCGTGTGCATATGGGAATTTTTCTGAAAGTCTGTAGACTTCTAAGACGGCTCTCATGTAGCCTTAAAGAGGGGATTAGAGGAGACAGTGCTGGGACTTGCTACACAGGACAGATCATTTTAAATGCATCTTAACTTGTGTTCTTGTTGACTGCAGTGGGTACTGCTGGTTTTCTCAGTCCTGGTGTAGATTTAGGTTTTAGTCTCATTTAAATCATTTGGACTGATTCTGGGTTGGAATTAGGGCTGCCACGATTTGTCGACTAGTCACGATTACGTCGACTATCAAAATCGTCGACAACTGATTTAATAGTCGACGTGTCGTTTGAAGCTTTGTAAGATCGCAAAAGACGCAGGAATAAGCAGCAGGATTTAAGAGTGTAATAACGGACTGAAACAGAAGATGGCAGCACAGCATGTACAAGGATGCCAGCTGCCGTTAAACCCCGAAGAAGAAGAAGCAGCTGTGTCCCAGAATTCATAGCGCGGCCCAGCTTAGTTTCCAACAATGGCGGTAGCTAGTTAGTTTTAATATTACTCTTATTATTCTTTCTGGGTCACAAAATAAACGTTTAACATATTTTCAGGCGAGAATGTAGCTGTGGAAACCTCAAATATCGGCTCAGTTTATCAGGACACCACATATTTTCAAAAGCGCTCCGACGTTTTCGGAGACGTCTGTTACCCACTAGCTCGATAGCTAGCCGGGGGCTAGGTCACTAGCGCCGTGAGAACACCGGACTCCCGGCAAATTGTTTTCAAACCCACCGCCGTCTTTCGCGACTCAGGTTAAATATATATGAGTCACTTAGATAAATTAAAAATGTTGTTGTTTGGCTTTTTTTTTTTTTTTTTTTTTTTTTTTTTTTTTTTTTTTTTTTTTTAGTATTTTATTTGTTCCTGAGTAAATCGGTTTGGCTGAGATTAAAGTTATAGTTTTTACACAGCTGAATAAACGTCAAGCAGACAGCTGATTATCAGAAGTGTGAGATGCTGGAGAATATACTCCGGTGTCCTGTTATATTTTAGATAGCAAGGAGTTTATTAAACTTCACCGAAACAATCTGCAAATTTCATTAAAATTGAATAAACTATCATCTTGTCTTTATTTTTAGTTAGCACCTTAAAAGCTTAAAGCTGTAAGCTAATGATAGTTATATAAGAGCAGATGCTGCTGGTGCAATAAGCTGTAGTTTTACGTCCAGTGGATGATGATCTGATTAGTCGACTAATCGCATAAATAATCGGTGACTAGTCGACTATCAAAATAATCGTTTGTGGCAGCCCTAGTTGGAATTTAATCCTGCAGTTTTTCAGGAAAGCTGATTACACCAGTTTTCAAAGAATGTGTAAATTGGGACAAACGGGCTTGGCACTGCTAAAACCATGATTTGTTTTTTAAAAATAAGTGTTAAGTACCTTTTTGTCAAATGTTAAATTGGTCATCTTCAGGTCTTCAGTGACGTTCTTGTAAGGAGTTTGGACATGTTTGAATCAACTTCAGAAACGGGTCTGTACTACAATTAGGAGAAAAGCAATTATTCCCCTGTCATTGGGCAAGGCAGTGTCCTGTCATGACACACAGTCTTAATCAGACGGGGGAAGAGAAACTGCAAGCCATATTCATCCCAGTCATCTCTGTTTTAAGTGAGTTTAAGGCTGGTTCATGCTGTGGTCACATTAAACAGGATCAGAATTGCCCCACAGGCAATTTGTTTTTTTGTTTTTGTTCTACATGTAGAGAGACAGAAGTTCCTTTAGATATGGATCAAATAGAAGATGTCCTTGACGTGTTGATAAAAATCAAAATGTCTCAAATCTCTGATTGTACCTCACAGGTATGTTCCAGCGCCTGGACAAACTCAGAAAGAATGCCTTTGCCAGTGTCATCTTGTTCGGCACCAACAACGACAGCAGCATCTCTGGCATCTGGGTCTTCAGAGGCCAGGAACTGGCCTTCACTGTAAGTATTAGATTTTAAACGTGCTTTGATCAATGTTCTGATTTGATAATATCCCCAGTGTTTCTCACATTGATTTGGGCATTTCCTCATGTGTCGAGGTGAAGTGCATGGATTGCAGCTCTGTTAGGATTAACGTTCCAGTCAGTGTTTTTAAATTACCCCTGTTTTTGGGCAAGGCAGTGTCCCATTATGACACGCAGTCTTAATCTAACGGGGGAAGAGAAACTCAAGACCATATTCATCCCAGTCATCTCTGGTTAAGTGAGTAAAAGGCTGGTTCATGCTGTGGCCACAAACCGTATTGCAGTTTAAGACAATTGTCCTTGAATAAAGACAGATTTAGTTGTGCAGGTATTTGTTGGTTACTGACCTAAGCTGACTTTTGAACTCTGTGGATTGTCATGTCTATTTTAGGCAGCAAAACATTGCTTTTGTGCAGTGGACATGTGCACACACTAAACCTTACATTTAAATTTCAAACTATAATTATTGATACTGCTGTATTTAGGCTGTTGTCACGGAAAACCACTCTGTTGTATACAGTTGTTGTGAAAATGGAAAAAAAAACCATTTGAGGAATGTTGAGATCTGGCATTCATATAAAGTGTCCCGTAGCCTACATGGTCTGCATTTGAATGCATTCTGTTATGGTTCACCTATCGCCTTGATAGGTAGGATGGAATGTGTCATCTAAAATCGGATAGTGATGTTGATGATATATTTTTGGATTAAAAGCTGAGGGTAATTAACTTGAATTCAATTTGTGACTTTCCTTCCCAGCTCTCTGAAGATTGGCAGATTGACTACGAATCATATGACTGGCGCAAGCTGGATCCAAACAGTGAAGAGTGCAAAACCATGGTAAAAGAGTACTTTGCCTGGGAGGGAGACTTCAAGCATGTGGGTAAAGCCTTCAACCAGGGCAAGATCTTCAAGTGAGAGGACACTGATAGTCAACAAAAGCACTCTGCGCTTCTGCTCTCCAACACTTAAAACCAATGGACATTGAGCCACACATGCTTACTTACCTGCAGGAATGACAGTATTTGAAGACAAGAATGAAGTTTCTCTGTGGCCTTCAAAGTGGTTTTCTGGTTGTTTGACGTGCGAAATAAAGCATTTCCCTCAATGCTATCTCTTTCTTTGATGTCCATTGTGTGTGAATTCAATCTGAATGTATTTCTGTTAAGTTTTGTTTTGAGAATAAGCAAACAGAAATATTTTGGTTTTCTTAACTTCAAATCATGCATACCAAAAACAGAAAATGACCTTGCAGTCTATGGTACAACAGTGCCCACACATGCTAATAGCCAGTGGTTAGGTTTTGAAACATGCAATGAAAAATTCAACCAGAAGAGGTCAGTAAATTACTGCATTTTGGCTTTATCCAGTTACTTAACCTTGGGCTCAGCAGGCATCTTGTGATGCACTTCTGCAGCTGATTTTGTGACTCATCAGGATTAATGTCTAGCTGTCTTGGAACATGTATAGGGCGTTTTTAAATTTCTAACTTGCAAACCATATGTGGGTTTACTATACAAATGGTAAGCCAACTTAAAACTGTAGATTCTTCAAGTCCCTGTAGAGGGCAGGCAAAGACTTAACATTGAAGGCTATTGAATACAGCACATCTGGTAGAGAAAATGGCTGGGCTGAACTCTGGTTTGAGAAGATGGGAATGTTGTCTGCCTTAAACTATGGGTTCTTGTTTTGAAGTAGTCTGTGCTCCCCTAAGGAGATGACTGAAACAAATCTTTATAGGAACTCCTCTTGGATACACGAGGGCAAGGGCCATTCACATAAAATCTGCTTTGTTATCATGTTTACGCCATGAAAAAAAAAAACACTAAACTTGATAAGCATCAATAAAATGTGTTTCAGTTTTGGAGTGGACAGTGGTTGAAAAGGCACATGGACTCCAAAGTAAAACAATTCTTTAAGACTTAGAAGTTCAGAGCAGATTTTCACATTAAACTTTAACTTGTTTAAAGCTCCAAATGCGCATGTAAATATGTAGTCTGTAAGTGGAAAATGATTTTTTATTTTTTATTTTTGACAATGATAAGTGTGCGTGCAGGGCTGATATAAAAATGTAGAGAGAGCCACACCCCAGTCCAATGCTGAAATACCATGTTTCAGAACCTACTTCTGCAAGTTGGTATTGCTAGAGTAAAAAAAGAGGAAAAGAAAGCCGGGATAACCATAATCCACAGTTTCCTGTGTGGTACATCAATTTACTTGTTTTTTTAACATCTGCCTGAATGCCCAACTCAAAGCTAAACTCTTTCTTTTGTAATGGCAGATGATTTGAATAAATTTTGTCTGTTGGCGGTGAACTGTGAGCACAAAGCTTTTGTCTTCATCGGACACACCCAACCATATGAAAGTTTGTTGAACACACTTGATCATTTGTTGTTGAAATTTCCCCACACCTGCTGCCCGGCGTTTCTTTGTTTGTCGCAGCATTGTCTGTTACAAGTGGTTGCAGGTGAAATGGTGCACCTGGACGAGCCCGTGTAATGAATGCAGATTATTCAGGCACATATTGATTTAACTTCCCTTTAATATCAAACATGTGACACATTTAGTACGCTTGACTGTGGTTTGATCACTGAAGTGTTGCGCATTAAACTTTATAACTTCTCGGGTGGATGCAGGGGCTTTCTTTCTGACGCACTCATCCACACACTCATGGGAGATGCACAGGAGAGGACTCTCATCTCAGAGTGAGTCAGATGTGTGATTTTTTTCCTACTTGCTAAGCGTGATTCAAGATCATTTTGGCGCAACCATCTTCCACCATGGTGTGGAATCAGGGAAGCCATTTTAGTTTGTTCTGTAGTCTCATGGAAATCAGAAAATGGAAATGTTCCCACAACAGCCAAGCACCCAAGTCCTTGAACACATGACTCACTCATCCTGTGGATCACGGTGGAAGAGGGCTGTAACTTGAGCAAATAACTTTGACTTCACTCGCACCACAGCGGCAGTTACAAAAGTGCTGAAGGATAACCCTTTGATTGCTGAAGGAGTGGCGTTACCAAAGCTGTTTTGTAAGTCAAATATGAAATGACTCTGAGCAGAACCCATGCAGTTTTAATCGTTTTGAGGCAAGCTTCCTGCCAGATGGAGGCAGCATCAAGTCCACACAATATGCTGTGCCTGCTTTGTATTTAGAAGCCTCAGAGTTAAAAAACCAAACTGAAGCAAGCCACGAGAACAATGAGCTGTCTTATGCTGAAGGATAACCCTTTGATTGCTGAAGGAGTGGCGTTACCAAAGCTGTTTTGTAAGTCAAATATGAAATGACTCTGAGCAGAACCCATGCAGTTTTAATCGTTTTGAGGCAAGCTTCCTGCCAGATGGAGGCAGCATCAAGTCCACACAATATGCTGTGCCTGCTTTGTATTTAGAAGCCTCAGAGTTAAAAAACCAAACTGAAGCAAGCCACGAGAACAATGAGCTGTCTTATGCCAAAGAGCAACATTTTCTCTTCCAGTCCTGCCAACCTTCCTCCCCCTGGTCTTTATTTCTTACTTGGCCACACACTCACTACTTTTTCCTTCCTCTACTGATCCTCGTTTTCTGGACATTTTTTTTCTCTCTCTTCTGTGTGCTCGCATGAGGAGGGGTGGGGATTCTTGAAAGCAGTTGGATCAGCGAGGAGCCCTGTAAGGGAGGAACACAGAGAGCTGATGTATTGTTTCACCACACAAGGTCCCTGTGTGGCTGTCAGCTCGCAGTAGGAGCTCTGGGCATGGTATGCATGTGCTGAGCATCTGGTGTTGCGAGACACACATCTGGAAAAGGGTTAGGTAGTCAGTGGAGGGCTTGGAACAGCAAGGTGAAGCAATCTGACACAGTTTTCATGAAAGGAAAGCTACCACTGACATTCCTGTTGTGTGGGTTAAGCATGTCTATGGATTATGAGTGTGTAGATTTTGTGTCTTTAAGTTATCGTTAAAGGCCTTACATGTGTCTATTTTACACAAATCTGGACATATTTACAGCTCTGCTTATTGTCACAGGCCAGCTGGCCAAAACAAGAGCACATCACTCTTGTCACAGTTGGAGGGACATCTCTGGGCGGATAGAAACAACACTCAGCCACCACATAATCCCACCCTTAGACTTTTATGGGGTTTCCCTACACTCTAGTATGTTGCTGGGTTTTAAATTCCTCTAACACACTCACACGCACACACACAATAAATTTGAGCAATAAAAATGAGGTCAGGAAGATGGATTCTTAGTCAGCACCCAGCGCGACTTCAAGTCAAATGTCCTCTATTTTTGAGGCAGGGCCAAGAATGAAAATATGAAGTTTAAAGACTGCAACACATTACAGATAGTTACACATGCATATATACATGCTGTATATCATATTATATCCTCTTAGATTAGAAATGTGACCTTGAGATCTTCTGTTTGGTGAAAGGGTCTTTTCATGGCTTTAGTGCAGTCAAAGTGTGCGAGCTGCACATTTCTCTGCAGCTCTATAGCTCTAAAACGCAGCCCTAGAATGGAATGAGGGAGGTCAAAGGTGAGTATGTTGAGGGGAAATAGCTAAAGGAGGCAGGGAAAGAAAAGATTAGATCTTTTGCAGTAGTGACGAAGCACTTCGGACAACATAACACGAAACATCCGCTGCAAGTACCAGCTTTAAGTTGAAGCAGTTATTGTCATCCGTGAAGAGATTATTAATAAGTTGTTTGTTGGTGAGTTTGTGTTGCCCTGCAACAGAGTTTGTCGGTGTGAAAGTAGAGAAGAAAGTGCGTGACACAAGTCAAGAGAGAGGTATGGAGAGAAAACAGTCAGCCCCTGCACTTTTGGACATGAAACCCCAGAGTTGCTTCTGTCTCATGTTACCAGAATCTGGAGGTGGGGCGTGTTGTCAAACTAAGCCAAACTACAATAATGCACTGCCATGACTACTAAGGCAGAAATATTGCATGTTGGAAAAACATTCAAAATAAATAAAAATGTGTTCTCTTTAATAAACCTTTATAGTTGGTTCGCTACCCTACAAGGCTAGAGGACGGTGCATTAGGAAATATTACTTTCAAATGTTAGTCATAATAGCTCCACAGTTGTGGTTTGGGTGTGTACTCAACGTTCAGTGTTTAAAATAGCCCTAGGCTATCTTCACACGAAAAAACAAATGTGCGTTGCTAGAAATGTATTTTTTGCAGAACTAAAAACAGGTACCACTGTTGTCTCACTTCAGTTCAAAACGTTCTGTTAAGAAAGAAGTCGTTTAGACTTGTATTAGCAGAGGGGTACCCCCCACTTCACTCATCTGTTCTTCATGTACTGACTTGCTGGCCGTTTACATTATACTCATGTGAGTGAGCGCATCAACATTTTTAGCTATGACTGGAATGTGCAGCTTGGGATCATATCTGCCTGCACAACGGATGGAAGTGGAGTGAGAGATCAATAGCTGAAAACAGTTGATAGTGAATAGCTGTGAGACTCTGTGAAGAAAATGATCACAGTAATCTAATCAGATTCACAAAGGTGTGCATCAGTAATGTGTCAGATCACTTGCTTAATTTTCTGGGGGCAATGCATTACAACACTTGAACAACATAAATTTACCGGAGGTTTCCAGGAACTTATTAAGCCTGCTGTAGGGTGGTGACAACAAGACCAAACGTGCGGAAGGCGTTCCAAGCATCGGGCTGTTTAGATGACTCTTCTGTGCAGACAAAAAGGTCTGTTCAGGCTGAAATAGAAAGACAAGACGGGAGGGGGATAATCATCTTCTTTAAAAACTGTTATAATACTTTGTGTAAAAAAGTGGGGCAGAGTTCCTTACTACATAACAAACTGCTTTTTGGGCATGTGATATTTATCCATACACACACACAGGGCATTGCTATGGAAACATCCCTGCAAGTACCTGCCCCCTTGCTTATTATGTTGCTATAGTAGCCATCCCAGAATAGTCTTTTTTTTTTTTTTTGACTCACTCCCTCGTGTTTGTGACTCATAGCTTGCAGTGGAAACCACAACTCGATCTGTCTCTTATTCCCCTTTTTTCCTGACATTCTCTTCTCTACCAAAGGAACAGCTTGCCATTCTGAGTCATCAGCATGTGCTCGTTTGTGCCCTGTAAGTCAGCGTGTGCATGCGAGAGAGCAGGAACTGAGGGGAATTCCAAAAAGATTACCAATAGACGAGT
Source organism: Rhamphochromis sp. 'chilingali' (assembly GCF_963969265.1). Classification (NCBI taxonomy): domain Eukaryota; kingdom Metazoa; phylum Chordata; class Actinopteri; order Cichliformes; family Cichlidae; genus Rhamphochromis; species Rhamphochromis sp. 'chilingali'. The sequence goes on from NC_137940.1 coordinate 31,087,093, forward strand.
TACTATGGTGATAGCAAATAACAGGCAGCGTGACCCGTGTGTTGCAAGATAGTTTATCTTGAGTACTGCACATTCATGAGCTGCCAGTGATTTCTTTCTAGTGTATCTCCACATAGGTACACTCTGCTCTCAATGATTTGCATACGTGGTAATACATTGCATCTGACGTAACAAATGATGCATGTGTTAATTCAGTTATGGGGAAACTTCTTAATGATGGGGTGATCAGTTTTCATTCCATAGGTTCGCTAATTTGCCAACAAGATGAAATTCAATTATCTGTGCTAATTAAATTGGTTAAATAGGTTTTTAAACAGGACTTTACCCAGTACTCAACTTGCAAAGCAATTTGAAAGGCGAGGAATTACATTCTACTTTTATTACAAGGATTTAAACTTCCCTGGCTTGAACAGTCTCAACACAGTTGAAGACAGTAGAGTGATTTTAATCTTGTTGAATTGCAGATATGTTTGGAAATAATATAAGCATTAGAATAAGCCATGTACACCGTCCTTACAGAAGTAACAGCAGGCATCATCCCAGTATTCAAATATTCCCTTACAAGTACATGGTTTGTATGTAAAAGTTCTTACCATGACAATGACAGTGTGAAGGCTAACTGCAGAGCATTATTATGAAGGTACAGCCCCCTTAGCTTTATGACAGTTTAGCATGAGCTCCCACTCACTGCTTACATTTTTGTTTCCTCATAGTACTGCTTTCATAGTATCATTTTCAACAGTAGCAGGTATCTGTTTCCTCAGCAATAGCCCTGTAAATGCATTACATATTACCTGCTCATCAAGTAACAGACAGACACATACATCTGTAGCCAGTCTGCAGCTCCACTACCATGGAACATTTAACAGCTAAGGACAAAACTTAAAAGATGAAAATTTGTGCTGTATATCCAAAGTTCAAATACAACCCCAATTCTTAAAATGTTGGGATGCTGTGTGAAATGTAAATAAAAACAGAATGCAATGACTGTCAAATCTCATAAACAAATATTTTTTTTCCACAATAATTCAAAGAAAGCTGAGACCATTACCGTTACCAAAAGTATTAGCTAATTTATGACCCCTATTTCAGTTGGGTTGGGGTTAACAAAAGACTGCAAAGGTAAGTGGCACTGCTGGAGGAATTTTTTTGCATCTACAGTTGTGGTCAAAAGTTTACATACACTTGTAAAGAATATAATATAATGGCTCTACCGAGTGTCCCGTTATTTCTAAAACTCTGATTTTTCTCTGATAGAGTGATTGGAACAGATACTTCTTTGTCACAAAAAACATTCATGAAGTTTGGTTCTTTAATGACTTTATTATGGGTTAACAGAAAAAAGTGATCACATTTGCTGGGTCAAAAATATACATACAGCAACATGAATTAGCAATTTTGGTGACTTACAAAGTTGTCAGTGAACTGAGCTTCATAGCATGGCCTCTTAACTTCTTGTGAGTGATTATGAGTGACTACAGCTGCTGACTTCTCTTAGGCCAGTTAAATAGGGCTCATTGGATACAAACGCCCACAAACGCTACAATGGGAAAGTCAAAGGAGCTTAGCATGGATCTGAAAAAGCGAATTATTAACTTGAACAAGTCAGGAAAGTCACTTGGGGCCATTTCAAAGCAGCTGCATGTCCCAAGAGCAACAGTGCAAACAATTGTTTGTAAGTATAAAGTGCATGGCACTGTTTCGTCACTGCCAAGATCAGGAAGAAAACGCAAGCTATCACCTGCTGCTGAGAGAAAATTGGTCAGGAGGGTGAAGAGTCAACCAAGAATCACCAAAAAGCAGATCTGCCAAGAATTAGAAGCTGCTGGAACACAGGTGTTATTGTCCACAGTCATACGTGTTTTGCATCTCCATGGACTGAGAGGCTGCCGTGCAAGAAGGAAGCCCTAGTTCCAAAAGCGGCACCTTAAGGTTCGACTGAAGTTTGCTGCTGATCACATGGACAAAGATAAGACCTTCTGGAGGAAAGTTCTGTGGTCAGACGAAACAAAAATCGAGCTTTTTGGCCACAATGCCCAGCGATATGTTTGGAGGAGAAAAGGTGAGGCCTTTAACCCCAAGAACACCGTGCCTACAATCAAGCATGGTGGTGGGAGTATTATGCTGTGGGGCTGTTTTGCTGCCAATGGAACTGGTGCTTTACAGAGAGTAAATGGGACAATGAAGAAGGAGGATTACCTTCACATTCTTCAACATAACCTAAAATCATCAGCACGAAGGTTGGGTCTTGGGCACAGTTGGGTGTTCCAACAGGACAATGATCCCAAACACACATCAAAAGTGGTAAAGGAATGGCTAAGTCAGGCTAGAATAAGGGTTTTAGAATGGCCTTCCCAAAGTCCTGACTTAAACCCCATTGAAAACATGTGGACAATGCTGAAGAAACAAGTCCATGTCAGAAAGCCATCAAATTTAACTAAACTGCACTAATTCTGTCAAGAGGAGTGGTCAAAGATTCAACCAGAAGCTTGTGGATGGCTACCAAAAGCGCCTAATTGAAGTGAAAATGGCTAAGGGACATGTAACCAAATATTAGTACTGCTGTATGTATATTTTTGACCCAGCATGTGTGATCACTTTTTTCTGTTAACCCATAATAAAGTCATAAAAGAACCAAACTTCATGAATGTTTTTTGTGACAAAGAAGTATCTGTTCCAATCACTCTATCAGAGAAAAATCAGAGTTTTAGAAATAACGGGACACTCGGTAGAGCCATTATATTATATTCTTTACAAGTGTATGTAAACTTTTGACCACAACTGTAGGTTCATCGGTAAAAGGTCAGTGAGATGACCTTAGAGAGGCAGAATTTCTCCCAAATAAAGATGGGCAGAGGGTCAGCAATATTCAAAAAACTGTCCACTAAGTCTGGAACAATTTCAGAATAATGTTTATCAAAAATCATAAAGTGTTTGAAAAACTCATTTATGACAGTACGATAAGATCAGCAGAAAATGTTGTGCACAAGGCAAGGCAGAAAATCAGTACTGGATGCCTGTGATCCTCGTGCCCTTAAGCAGCAGGCATGATTCTGTCATGGAAATCAGTGAATGGGCTCAAGAATACTTCCAAAAGTTATTTTTTTCTATGCAAAGATTTCACTATCCCACCTACAAATGCAGGCTAAAGCTCTGCCATGCAAAGAAGAAGCCATAATTGAACGCAATCCCAAAACATTGCCACCTTCTCTGACCCAAAGCTCATTCAAAATGGACTGAGGTAAAGTGGAAAACTGTTTTGTGCTCAAATGAACTGAATTTAGAAATGTATTTTCGAAAACATCAACATCACATCCTCTCGACTTAAAGAAGAGAAACAGTCATCTGGCTTGTCAATCACTACTCAAAAGCCTACATCTCTGCTGGTATGGGGATACATCAGTGCCTATGGAATTGGCAGCTTGCATCTGGAAAAGGCACCATCAATGCTGAAAGTTACATACAGGTTTTAGAGCAACATATACTCCCATCCCACCAATGCAATGCTAAACTGCACACTGCAGCTAATACAAACAGCATAGCTTTATGGATGAAGAATCAGGCTGCTGAACTGTCTTGCGTGCATTTCCCAGTGACTCTGAAAAATTGGTTTATGCATGTATTACTTCTAGGCTGGACTACTGTAATTTGTCATTATCAGGATGCCCTAAAAACTCCCTGAAAAGCCCTGAGTGGATCCAAAATGCTGCAGCAAGAGTACTGACGGGACTAGAAAGAGAAGAAATATTTCTCCTGTCTTCATTGGCTCCCTGTTAAATCCAGAATTGAAGTCAAAATCCTGCTCCTCACATGCAAGGTCTTAAATAATCAGGCCCCGTCTAATCTTAATGACCTAATGGTGCCATATCACCCCATTAGAACTCTTCGCTCTGAGATTGCTTTTAAAGTTAGGCTTAAAACTTTCCTTTTTTGCTAAAGCATATAGTTATGGCTGGATCAGGTGGCCCTGAATCCTCCCTTAGTTACGCTGCAATACTTCTAGGCTGCTGGGGGATTCCCATGATGCATTGAATGCTTTCTCTTTAGTCATCTTTTTCACTCACTATGTGTTTATACATCTCTCTGTATTTAATTATTTGTTATTATTAGTCTCTGTCTCTCTTCCACAGCAAGACTTTGTCCTGTCTTCCCCTCACCCCCAACCGGTTGCGGCAGATGGCTGCTCCCCCCTGAGCCTAATTCTGCTGGAGGTTTCTTCCTGTTAAAAGGGAGGTTTTCCTTCCTACTGTCACCAAAGCACTTGCTCACAAGGGGTCATATGATTGTTGGGCTTATCTCTGTTTTCTTTGTATTTGTAATCGTTTTCTTTGTAGGCTCTTTACCTTAGAATATAAAGCACCTTGAGGCAACTGTTGTTGTGATTTGGTGCTATATAAATAAAATAGTATTTAATTGAAAACATTTGATGCATCATGAAATGAAGGGCTGCTTATCTTCCAGATGACTATGGACCGTTGTTAATAGTTACAGTGCCATGAAAAGGTATTTTCCCCCTTACCTAGTTATAATTTTTGTCATAATTAAATGTTTCAGATGATCAAACACATTTTAATATTAGACAGAGATAAACTGAGTAAATACAAAATGCTGTTTTTCATTTATTAAATGGGAAAATGCAATCCAAACCCACCTGGGCATATGTGGAAAAGTAATTGCCCCTTAAAGCTAATAACTGGTTGTGCCACCCTTGGTGCCAAGAACTGCAATGTTTGCAATAACCAGTGATGAGTCTTTCACATCACTGTGAAGGAATTTTTGCCCAATCTTCTTTGAAGGATTTTTCTCATTCAGCCAATTTTGAGGGTGTTCGATCACAAATGCCCCATTTAAGATTGTCTTTTGCCCTTCTCCCCCGTCCCTCTTCTCAGCTGTTTCTCTTTCCCTCTTTCTTTCTCCCCTTCTTTCCCCCAGTCAAGTCTGTCCCGTATTCAGTAAGTGAAAATAAAATAAACAATAAAAGGTGAATCAAATGGACCATTACGGCAAGGCTGGGATGGTCAGTTTGGTAAAGTAAATCCGTTGGGCATCTTTCTTTGCCTTTAGACAACAATTCTGATGGCAAAAGAGCCAAACGGGACAGGCCAAAAAAAAAAAAAAAGAAAAAAAAGAAAAAAAAGAAATAAAGAACATGTTAACTTAAAAAAAAAAAATAAAAAAAAAGATTAGGCAGACGCATCTATTTTTGCTGAATCTCTAAGCAAATGAGGCCTGCTGTTCTTTGGATGTTGCCCTCGGTTCTTTTGTGACTTTCTGGATGAGTCATTGATGTGCTCTTTGAGTAATTTTGGTAGGACAGCCAATCTTGGGAAGGTTAATCAGTGTTCCCAGTTTTCTGCATTTCTGCATAATGGCTCTCACAGTGATTCCCTCAAGTCCCAAAGCCTAATAAATGGCTTTGTAAGCCTTTCCAGACTGATAGATGTCAGTCCCTTGGTGATCTGTTCTCGAGTTTCCTTAGATTGTGGTGTGATGGGTGTTTTTTCCCCCCCTCAAGCTTTTAGCCAACTTCACGTTGTCAAACAGGTTCTATTGAAATGATTTCTTGATTCAGCAGGTGTGGCAGTAATCAAGCCCGGGTTTGGCAAGTGAAACTGTATTCAGCTTTTTAAAAAATATGGTTAATTCATTCTCAGTTGTGGTTATTTGCATGACATCTCATTTAACTTTTTGCTTTGGCTGATACTGAAAACACATTCTAGTGGAATTTCATAAGTTCAAAGCTTGGTAAGAAGCTAAAATTCCCAGTCTAATCACTCAGCCTGATCATTCACATTCATCTAGAGTTAAATCTGCAGCAACTCTAGCGAATCCTCCGCAGCTAAGTTTGCAGCACTTGCACCAACACATTCAAGTTAGTTTTCTCATTATATTGCATCCCACTCCTGTAAGCAGAAGGTGAGGATTCCTCTCTTTAGCTCATGTGGCAGTAGTCCACATGTTCTGTATGAGTAGCCAACTAAAAAGTGGGCAAATTCGGCTCAAGTCACTTTGCTATTCAAAACCTTACAGATAGGACATATAGTGAAATCTAGCCATAGTTATAAAGGTGCAGACCCTGTCCACCATTGTAGAGGCAAGAGGGGTGTTCAGGTTAGACATTCTCTTGCCTGCAGTGGTTTTTCTTTACTAAAGCATGAACTGTGTCTGCTCAGCATTCGCAACATACCCCCATTTGTTTCAAATTTTTCAGTTGGGTCATGCCTTAAACTAACTGTGCAGATAAATGCCTTTTTTTTTTTTTTTTTTTTAAATCTCTGAGAGTCATGAGTTGTATTTAGCAAAGCTAGACCCGGATAGGTCAGGTCAGGCTTTGGTCTTTGCAATAATTACTGACGTTTCAGTTTTTCAATACCAAGTAATATGAAACTGATCAAAGTTTATGTGTGGAATTCAGGTGAGGGGGCGGAGCCTGTTTTCTTTTTTCTTAATAGGGTGATATGTTTAGCTTTGATTTTTACATCTGCATAAGCCATTTATACGGAAGTTCATTCAGTCCACTATAGTGAACCTTATATAATAAAAAAAAACCCAAACAAACAAACAAAACCCTTAGCCTCTTTCTGTTATTCCAGGAAGCTTTGGTTAGGTAAATCTCTCTTGTCGTTCACATGTTGGTGATTATCGGCTTACTGTTTCCTGTCTTGCAACTTTCAGCCTTTTGCAGGCCCTCTGCTCTCTGTTGGCCAGCCCGCGCCTCCATGCAGGCTCTTTTCTCTCCTGTCTGTGCAACTCTCAGTCTTATTGTAGGCTCTCTGCTCTCTATTGGCCAACAGCGGCTCTGAGTCTTAATGCAGGCTCTTCTCTTTCCTGCATTTTGCAACCCTTTCTTGTCTCCTATCATCTTTCTGCTGCAGGTTGGCCTCCAGTGCCCCTAAGCTGGCAGCCTCTCCTCTCTGCCCTTCAATCTCTCCTGTCTCCTTTGCCAGCTCTCAGCCTTATCACTAACTCTCTGTATCTCTCCTGTCGTACCTCAGCTCTGAGCCAAATCAAAGGATCTACGTCCCTGTCTTAGCTCTAGTCTGTCCTCATGCCTTATTACAATTTCTCTCCACCCTCCTGGCCCCCGATGGCCCTCGAGTCTTGTCGCAGGCTCAATTTCTACTCTGCTGCTTCATAAATTCATATGTTCCATTCCCTATAGATCAGATCTTCCTGCCACGGCAAGAATGCGTTCTTTTCTTTGGGTATCCTGCCCTAATACCTATCACTTCTGGGATTCTGTTCTGCTGTAATTGGCCATCGAAGTCTGACAGTCAAATACCTCAAATTGTATTTTCTACATCAATAAATCATGTTCAGTTCCTTCTAATGATCTCTCCTTATTGAAATGAAGCTTATGCATTAGTTCAATAAAGAATTCAAAATTCAAATTCAAATTTTATTTGTCACACACACACACAACCATACACAGTATGACATGGGGGTGAAATGCTTGTAGCTGTACAAGAAGATCTGTAGTCACACATCTGACTGCTTCCCAGGTATTGGCAGTCAAGGTGACGGTGACATCACTGGTCTACCCCAATCATCTTTCTGCCGGCCTTCTTCAGGCCAATCAGCTTTCACTCTGCGTGCTTTAAATCTTCCTGCGCATCCATCATTCTTCCTTGCAGACGCCTTTGTGCAACACACCTCTTTCCCCATCACCCTCTTTCCCTCATCACTGAGGCTCCATTCATGCCTCCATCTCCACCACCAGCGTCTAGACTCTGGTGGGTCCTGCCCTAATCAAAATCACAGCTGGGATGGCCATTGGAGTCTAACTGGCAAATACCTCAAATTTAATTCTATACATCAATAAATCATGTTTAATTCCTTCTCATGATCTCTCTTTATTAAACTAAACTTAACAAATATTGTCATTATACTTAATTATTTTTTGCGCACAGTATAATTGCAGAGGGTGCCTATATTAATAACTTATTAAAAAAACTTTTATTCTTTAGCAGTGCAATAGAATACAATTCTTTTAGATTTAGTGGGTGTTTTCCTTAAAGAAGTTCTTACTTCAATTTGATTTGCTTTCAGAATCAAACCATAGAAAAAGATAAAACATCCTAAATAAGTAAATAAAAAGAAACTGGCAGCAGCTGTAGGAACATAAGACAGGTCAGTGTTTGTTCTAATTATTTTTGCAGTTATTTTGAACTCATCTTCTACAATAGTGCATTCATTCACCAAAAACACAAGTGGAATTTGTGGTGAATTTCTTTTGACATTCTCCACTACTGACAATGCCTCTTTGACAATGTTTATCTCACTCTGTCTTCAGCATTGGCTGGAAAAACACTCAACACAATATCGACAATGTTGCATTGTGTAAAAAAAATCTAATGAAGCTACAAAGAACTTCTATTTGCTCACTTTCTGCGTACTGACCGCCTGCTTTTGATAAGCTCTCTGAATGCAAACCAGGCTTTTAAAATACTTTTGAGCAAACTTTTCAAGCAAGCAAAACTACAGAAAGTAATCTTGTCGTCAAATAGATGCGTTGAATTTCTTTTTTTCTCATTTTTTCTGGGATTACTGCCAGGGATGGTTAGTCATTACACTGAATACTCCATCCATCCATCCATCCATCCATCCATCCATCCATCCATCCATCTTCGTCCACTTATTTAACAGAAGTTTGAAAAAATCATAACAGAAGCATTTTGACAATGTCTCTAGAAATAAAAAGCAGCAAACATTGAGTTATATTCTTAAATGTGCTCTGGAATAGACATTTATCATATCTTGAAAATCATCTCAATACCTACAAACAAGATACTTACAGTACACTGCTGGCATGGTCTGAATCTAAGATCATAGTTTCCTTCAATATTTGTGATTTATTTTTTACAGATATACTATAAAATCTTTCTCTTTTTCCATCGTATACTACATTTTATTTGCAGCTTTCAAAGCCATTATACCATCCATTCAAATCAAATCAAATCAAAATTTATTTATATAGCACATATTAAAACAACAGTGTTGACCATAGTGCTTCACAGTCAGTAAAAACACGAGACAATTAAAACAAACAATAAAACAGGACAACAAACAATAGGTAACAACACAATAACCTAAAACAGCCAACTAGTTAGAATCAAAAGCCAAAGTAAAAAGATAAGTTTTAAGACGTGATTTAAAAGACTGGATAGACATTTAGAAAAAAAAAAAAAAAAAAAAAAAGACTGGATAGACTCGGCAGTACGAATATGTACAGGGAGGTTATTCCAGAATCTGGGTGCCACGGTTGCAAAGGCCCGGTCTCCTCTCGACTTCATTCGAGACCTAGGTTGTGCAAGGAGCATGTGATTGGATGATCTAAGTGCTCTGTTGGGATTGTATAAGTGGAGTAGTTCAGAGAGATAGGCGGGCGCTAAATTATTTAGAATTTTAAAAGTGAACAAAAGAATTTTAAAATCTATGCAATATTTAACAGGGAGCCAATGTAGTTTGGCTAAAATTGGAGTTATGTGTTCATTCAGTTTAAAAACCTGATATGTGGTTGGAAATCATTGATTGAGATCAGTCCATTGTGTATGATTAAGCCTGTGTTGCACAATCAGGTGTTCTACTCACACCTTCTTACCTATAGGCAGGTCCAAACAGCTGCTGAAAGAAATTTGATAGATTAAAAGTTATTTTGTCTGGTTGTTATGTTACTTTTATTCAGTCATATCACAAGTTACAGTTAGGCCAGTGGCATGTGACTTCCCTTATCCTGCGGGAGAAATTATTCATAACACGCACACAAACAATCACACGCAGACACACACACATACGCACACAAGCACACACACATTTATTCAACCGTCCATCCCAATCTAATCCTCTGATTTTACTCCTCTCTGCAGTCTGAGCTGCCCATGTTTTCATTGTAGTCATGGGCTGTGACTCATCGTGCGTCTGAGCCAAGCTATTTGCGCTGGTTCACACTGGCTGACACACCTAGAGCCAGGAAACACACCCATTCCCACATATCCTTGTATTCAAGTGAGTGATCTGCAACAAAACAGTGATACACAGAGGACATTGACTTTGCAAGAGCATGGAAGATATTTAGCACATTTCACAATTATCCAGTTTGAACAGTCCACATTTGAGTTGTCCCAGAGCTAACTGACTGCTCTGCTTATCTTTGTCTCCCTCTGACCTGCTGCAGTGAGTTCATTTAGAATAAAAGCAGATATATTTATAAGAAATTTATATGTGAACACCTGTATTATAGATAAACGTCATGAGTATCTGAAAAAATAACCAATGATATGATTTACTGATGAGTTATTAAATAACTGTAAACATTTAACTCCTACTGAAAAGTTTGTGAGCAGTGCATCGTTTTTGACAGGAGTAATCCTGATTGCTAGCAGACACATAACAGGAGTTGTCTGTCTGGAATCAGCATTTTCTGGTAGCTAAGACTGTTCTTTAAAGGCCACACCCCGTTGGCAAGAAAGGGAATCAAATAGGCGCTGTACTTCGAAAGTGGGTGAAATCTTATTCTGTTCAAGTTAAAACGTTAAATTCTGTGGAAAATACTATAAGCACTAGATGATTGCTTTAGTAGTTGTGCACTCATACACACAGTATACTTTAAACACTAAAGTAACGTTTTTCTTTTTGAAACTTTTGAAAAAAACTCTTTTGAAACTTCCCCTGAACATTTTTAAACACTGTTCCATCCCAAAGAGTAAAGCTTTACCCCACTTTATACACAGTTCTTTAGGATCTCTGCATGTCTTGCACATGTTTGGTGTTATTTCTCCACTTTTATCTCAGTGTGCTCACAATTACAGACATCTACACACGTCTGCGCACAAACAGCGGGCCTTCTTTTTTGTGGGAGAGCTGCACCCTGTTTTCGCAACAAAACAAAATCTGAGATCTCCTGACTCAAAGTTTCTAGTGTAGTAACATTAAAATATGCGTGTGTGCGCGCACAAGCACAAGCGTGTGAGTACCACTCCCCGGTTCACTCCCAACAAAAACAACACAGTAACTTCCTCTGTATGTAATCTATTCCTTGCATGTTGCCTTCATCTCGCTGAGTATGGGTGTGGCATATTGAGAAGGACACTGCAGGAATTTCAAAGACACTAGACACTGTTGTGAGAAGGGGAGACGCACATGTGTACACTTAAAACACACATGTGCATCCACAACCCACATATGAATTCTATTTTCAAAACTGGATGCACACATATACTCCCCCTAAAAAACCCAAACAAAAAATCCCATCCATCCATTTTCTTCCGCTTATCTGGGGCGGGGTCACGGGGGCAGCAGCCCAAGCAGAGAAACCCAGACTTCCCTCTCCCCAGCCACCTCCTCCAGCTTGTCCGTGGAAACAGCAAGGTGTTCCCAGGCTAGCCGAGAGATATAATCTCTCCAGCGTGTCCTGGGTCTGCCCTGGGGCCTCCTCCCTGCCTCCTGTCCTCCGTGAATCGCTACCTTATCGTGGTGGAGGGGTTTGTGTGTCCCAGGGATCACAGGGGCTATGTTGTCTGGGGGCTTTTGCCCCCTGGTAGGGTCTCCCATGACAAATTGGTCCTGGGTGAGGGACAAGACAAAGAGCGATTCAGAGGGAGCAGTTCACCCTCCCTGCCCTGGAGCCAGGCCTGGGGAGGGTACCCGAGGGCGAGCGTCTGGTGGCCGGGCCTTAGTCCATGGGGCCCGGCCGGGCACAGCCCGAAAAAGGGACATGGACTCATCTTCCTGCAGGCCCAACACCCGCAGGAGGCACCGTAGCCGTGTGGCGGCCAGGAGTTGAGGTCCTGACGGAGGTCCCCAGCTACCAAGACTGGCAAAAAATCCACAACCCTCCAAAATTACTGTTACTGATAAAAGCATGTGGCACAAAATATCCATAGCTATATACAGCTATGCTAGATGGTAAAAGCAGCCAAGAGTAATAAGATAAGATAAGATAAAATAACCTTTATTAGTCTCACACGTGGGAAATTTGTTTTGTCTAGCAGAAAGTGAACAGTGCAAAGTTATATATAGTTGTATATAAAATTAGAGAACACTGGAATACAATAAGAATAAGATACTGTACACAACTGTACAGAATAGAATAGAATGGAATAGAATAAAATACTATATACAATAGAATGAAATGAAATAAAATTATATATACAATAGGATAAAAATAAAAATAATGGATAAGTGATGGTAAAGGTTAGCTTGTGGTGAGCTACAAGAAACCAGCACATAAGTTATAAATTCTGCTCTGCTAAACACTGTAGTAACAGCTTTCACACTTGCATTAGTAGCGTTAGGAACGCCCAAATAAACACTTTTCGAAACATGTCCTTGAGGGGAGTACTTAAGTTCATTTAACAAAGCTGCTGGTGTACACTGGGAACAAAAATGGATGGGAATACCTTTTTTTAAAACATAGTGTTAGTCATGGCTTATCAGATGTTCTCATCTATAAGCCTGTTGGTGACACAGCCATACCCATAATCCCAGTATGATTTGTCAGAGGAACCACCCAGTGACTCTCGTAACAAGCTATCATGCCATCGCTTTGCGTGTCTGCATACCACATTGAAACATTTCATAGCTATGATCATTTAGAATGTTTTGGTTTTAATTCATAACGTTCAGTGTTTGGCTTTGCAGTACTTTTAACACAGTGGGATGTAAAAGAAGTACTCTGACATTAATCTAGGACTTTAAGCTTAACATTAGCAGTTTCACTCTAAAAATAAACTTTCATGTGACACACTCAACATACAGCACACAGACAATTACAGCAATGACTACTGCAACTACAGTTTTCAGCGTATGAAAGTGAGCTAAAAACAACAACAACCTGTGTAAAGCACAGTGAAAATGTGGAATACATTTTAATGTCCAAATTAGATGCAAAAATTATTTAATATAAATTATATTGCTACTGCAGTTCACTAGCACAGGGTGGGCCCCATTAAAGCGACAGACTTCTGTAAATCCTGTCTTGTAAATAGACACCTTGCCTTTTGTGTTTAACTAAAGGCCGTCCTCCCGAACCATTTTGGTAATGATAGCTTTGTGTCAGTTTATGTGCGGCAGTGTAAATGTTTTAATAACATGTTGATGTCATTGTCTGTCATGATAACCATTTTGTGGAGTGCATCTCTTCTTCTCTGTGTACTTCATTGTTATACTGTAGAACAAAAACTGAAGTGGGCAAAAAGCTGTTTTAAACAGAAAAATCATGATAAAAACAGTACAAGTTTCTTGCCTGAATAATTTGTTACATAGTGCTGATTACATTCGGATAACAAGAGTTTGAAAACCTGACATTTAAGTGTTGAAAGTTCTTTTTTTCAAGCAGAGCTCACTTTTCCTGTTGCATGTCTTTGCAACCATCTTTGTGAAGCAGTGGGTGGTCCCATGAACACTAAGGACCACTCCCCGTACACGGGTCCCCTCCCCTGGATTCCCCTCCCTCTGCTAACCAGGAGCCCAGCCCAGCTCCCTGTCCAACCACTCTGCTCAGCCCAGACTAGCAGCCACTCAGAAAAAAAGAGGTTAAAATCAACTCAGAACGGTGGAGGGAGGGAGAGAGAGGGGGCAGAAAACGCCCTGGAAATCTGGTTGATCAAGAAATCGAAAAAGACTGACAGAGTCCTAGCAGACTGCGAAGGCGTGACAGTGTGAAAGTGTTTTTCTTGGAGTGAGGAGAAGTGGAGAAGTTTTCAAGGATGCTCAAGCAGGCGTGAGGCTTCTAGGGCGCTAAGGCTGCGCACAGGTAAAGCTGCACACTTTTTTATTTTCTTTAATTGAAGTTAAAAGTTTTTTTTTAAACTGTTCTTTCGGTTTCTGAACTTTAACAACTCTGCTGCAAGACAACAAATCAGTCGTTCCAACTTGGCCAGAGTTTAAATAACTAACTTGCAAAGGCGTCACAGTTATCTGTCCAGCATTCTTGTTCATAGCACCAGGCACTTGCAGTGAGCGTGTTTATCATTGTAAGATTATTATGAGTTGTTTTATATGACTAGAAAACTTGTCTCCAGAGTTTTTCAAGGACTTTTTATTTTCCCCTAAGGGAATGTTTTTGCATAGGAGCATCTTGCCTAAACAGTGTTATTTGTTTTCATTGTAAATATGTAGAGTGGCAGTAACTTTGTGTGAAAACATTCATACATGATAAATATTTAATTAAAATAGAGCAGGACAGGAGATGAGGGTGTGGGTACACACCCACCACATGAATGCAGACTAGATTGAAGTTGTGCAGTTTACTAAGATGCATATAAGTCATTCATGGCTATATACTTTATTGCCTTTAGATGATTTTGATCCTTCTTAGAGATAACAAATAAGAATAGCTACATTTGTGTAGTTATTTCACCTTTGTGCAGTGTGGATGTGTAGATGTACTTTGCATAGTGAGTGGGACTTTTTCTTTTGTACAGGACCTCAATAACCCACATTTTAAAGTTATATCAAAGAGGTGCCGAAATGATTGTTGACAGTGTTGATGTTATCGCTCAGATGTCTCTCTTATCTAATCCAATGTCGTTTGCCAAGAAATGGAAGTTTAAAAAGTTACTACTACTTCCCTATGAGAGTGTACAGCAACAACTTTGGGTGTGGATCCCCCCTCTCTCCTCCCCCTTCTTTTTTTCTCTCCCTCCCTTTTTGTTTGCTGTCTCCTCACAGTGGCACACCCTTTAGTGCCAGTGAAAAAAAGGAAAACCATCCACGCTACAGACAGTTTTTTGCAGCGGGTCTCAGCAAATTACATTTAAATGTCCTTTGTGGGATACTAAGGGTGTGCTGGCGAAGACAGAAAAGTCATGATTATGGCTTTTTCTATGTCTTTTCACTGGATTCACTGTGTTGTTGGTTGGTGGTCTCTCTCTCTCTCTCTCTCTCTCTCTCTCTCTCTCTATATATATATATATATATATATATATATATATAGAGAGAGATACAAAAAGTATTATATTTTTAAATGCAAACTGCTTCCGTTTATTGGCTAAATATGTATCAGCTTTTGAACAAAACCTTTTTGGTTTGTGTTGCGCAACATGAAGTTGAAAACTTTCACTGCTGCTTGGCTCTGAGGCATATATGCATTTCATGACTTACTTTTTAAGGTCTTGAGCAGAGAAAGATTTGTCTTTGTCTATTTTACCATGGGTCTCTCAACCTGGGCTCCTGGCCAGGGTGTGCAGGGGGAGAAGAAGGGAGGAAGACAGGGAAAGAGAGTCATGGAGTGAGTTGGTGAGGGGGGGATGGGCGGGGCAGGGGGTTGAGGAGGGGAGTAATGGAATGTAGTGGTTTGGAAAGACAAGCTAATTGAAACCAGGTTTGAGGCAGAGCAGGGGGAAGAGCTGAGACTTTGCACGTTTGGGGAAAAGAAAAAGAGGCATTTCTGAAACCCTAAAGTCAGGGGATTATTTTCTTTCCCATAATATATTTAAAGCCTAAAATGGCATCATTTCAGCTGTGGTTTAAAGTAGAATCACTGCATGTAGTGCTGCCTATATTTTATGTGAAGTGGGTGTATAAGTTGAGAATCAGGAGTTCAGAAAGATCCTTTGTTTAATCTCACTTGGAAGTCAAATTTCATTGTGCTGTTGCGTGTCCTCTGCAGCTCCCTCCTGCCACACCCAAAAGTCACTTTAGAGGAGGGTTAGCGAGAGCTGATTTTTGCCCTGCTCTGCGTAGTCTTTTCTACAACGTGCACTTAACTCACACTGGGTGACCCACAGCTGTACATGTGTGGCATTTCTCAAATTGCTCTAGTCAAGGTGATTGATTATAACACAGGCTGCTTAAAGGGCCAAATGTAGTGATTGTCATTTAATCGGCATTATGTTTAGCGTTTTTAGCTTTACTTGGTGATAATACGGTGTGAATAACCAAACTAAACACGATATTTCAGGTGTAGAGTTTTGCTTCAAGAGAGGGTGTGGACCTTAAACATAATAAATTTGAAGCGTGATTTATATTTCAGCTGCTCAAACATTCAGAGCTGCTCCTAACCGCCCCAAAGCTGAAATGCTCGTCAGTTAACAGGGCCTCATCTTGGCCTGGGGTGGATACTGTTTGTCTAAATACTTGCTCTGTCTACCAGTGCAGCAGTACAGAGGGTACATTATTTTGTCACCTAGCAATGTAGGTCACTTGGAATTCCAAAAAGCACACCTTGAAATTTTAAAGCTTCATTGATCACATTTTTCTTTTTCTTTCACTCCGATGTTGCGGCTCTTCTCACCCATGTGACAACCAGCGTCGTTAGTAGGAAGAACTGGAAGAAGAGCATGCCGCATGACAGTTTGGAGCCTTGACAGTGTTGAGATGCTTATCGCAGTTCTCTGCCAGCGCAACTGCGTATTCTCGCAGTGTTGACTGACAGCACAGGCGCGAGGAATGGTGTTACTCATATGTTCCAGTATAAAATGCAAGGAAACTGGTCTCTGGCATGCTTCCTCTGCTATTTCCTCATGGGTTTGTTGAG
Source organism: Rhamphochromis sp. 'chilingali' (assembly GCF_963969265.1). Classification (NCBI taxonomy): domain Eukaryota; kingdom Metazoa; phylum Chordata; class Actinopteri; order Cichliformes; family Cichlidae; genus Rhamphochromis; species Rhamphochromis sp. 'chilingali'. Next base: position 31,103,570 of record NC_137940.1, read on the forward strand.
CGGGTGGTTGAAGAGGTGGGGCGGGGGGTGTTCAGTAAGCTGAAAGAAAGCGTGGTGGTTTCGAACAAACTATAGCGTATCCTTTTCACACTTGGCTTTCATTACGAAACCAAGCATTCCGGACGACTCCGTAGACGCACACCCTGGATATTGGTTGGATAAAACAATGCAAAATGTATAGAGTGAGAAGATTTTCAATGAGCAACATTTTTCTTCCCTAAAGTTGCAAATAAAAATTTAACCATAGTGTGCAATTTCAGAACGTCTTTCTAGGCAATCCACCCAGCAGCCACGCCCTTCTCACTCACCCACTGCTGGAATGTTTCAGTGTGTACTCAGTATTCTCTGTGGAGCGCCTATCATTAGCTTGTCTTGTTTTTGAGAAACAGTTATTTTAAATTTGCGATGAAATAGTCACAATAAGTCACAAATAATTCTGTGGCAACCACGCACCTGCATGCAATTCAGACTATTTCACTGTAGATTTTAGCAATGTGGGACCTTCCCAAGCATGGAGCTCAAAAAGGGCGTGAATCATTTCTGTCTGATAAAGCAAGAACTCGCACCAGTACTCCTCCAAACATCTCCTATATAAAAATATCAAAAGCCATCTGTTACTAAGCACTACTTGGAGATACATGCCCTAAATGTCAGGGCAACCATGCTTGGAATGTAAACTGAGAAATACATTCAACATGGTTTTTCTTTATCTGGCACAAGATATTCGAGGATGGAACTCTCGTGTGGTCTAAATAGAAGTGTGAATTGAAAGTACAATCCTGATGCTCTGTTTATGCTTCAGGTTCTTACAGCAAAGGAAGTCTCACATCTATATATACATTCTGCTGCTATGGTTGCCACCTAACTCCTACTCATAACCTTGTCCCCTGTTCCGTGAATGGACTTGTATTTGCTCTCATTCAAGCAGCAGCTGAATATATTGCCATGTTAAACTAAGCGTGGCAATTTTTTGGCGTGACCTGTTTAATGTGTCAGTAAGCCTCTTGTGATGTTCTTTTTATATGGCTGATCTGTTCAAACTTGGCGCTTCTCTTTGGTCTAACTTGTTATGCCAGTTCAAAATTTACATCCTAGCTGCTTGATAGTCATGCCACTGAAACTATTGTTGGGCATTAGCCCAGGATCACTTCTCATTTAATAGCAGAACAGATCTTAAAAAATAGTTTGAATAAGCTTTTTTTTTTCAAATCAAATCAAGTTTTTTGTCTATAGCACAGTGTTACATATACAATCTCAAAGGCAGTTCTTGGTGTAATAATAGGAATGCAAAAAATAGGAATGCAAAGGAACAGGATCTCTAAAAAACCTGTAAGAACCCTCGAGAGAGGAAATTAAAACTGAGGTCTTAAATGTCTTGGTGTGTAATAGAGAACAAGCAGTTATGACAGAACTGTGCAGAGCTTAAAAAGTATGTGAAAATCAAGGCAAAGCTGAAGTATGCTTCAAATGCAACCCCTCATTTCTGATTTTTTAAGAGCAAGAGAGGAGGATTTTAAGAGTTTCTTCAATTTTTCCATTTGGTGCATGACTCCTGCCAAAGTCACAATGGCTTAATCAGAAGCAGGCCAAGTTAGCGTCAGTGGGCAGGCTTTAGTCTTATGTTGGACTTGTGGTTTGCTTCAGGGCTATGTGGACTATGGAGTGCAGAAAACAACCAATTATTTTGACTCTCGTTCCTTTTATACACGTCACACGTGCACGTCCTATCTGCTTTTGTGAAGGAACATTGAAGGCCAGATACTGCTGTCTTCTTTGGTATTTCTTCGCTTTTGCTGTGTCTAAATACAATGCAGCAGGGGGGGAAAGAGAGTCTGTTTTGTTTTGACAACAAGACTGATTAGGTCACTGGTCTTCTCTCCGTATCTGCCTTGCTGTACTGAGGTCTTTTTATCTGCTCATAATCAAATTTTATCAGAGCTCCACTCTGTGTGATACACTCTGAAATTGAGCCTTAATCATTGTCACATTGCTCCTCTTTTCTCATTACTAAATTGATTGGATTTGGCAATCAAATTGGTAGACGGACTAAAGCTGCTTTGATCAGTTTCCAGAATGTATTGACCTACTTAAGCACAAAGTATGAAAGTTAACAGTCCAGGTTTGGAGGCATGTCTCTTTTTAAGTGATGGGGTGATGAGCTGGCTGCTGTTTACTGCGTCAGTGAAGCGCATGTTAAGCCAAAAGACACCAATGTAACCTCTCAATGCACATTTGACACACGTCTTAGGGTGCCATCACAGATGCACTGCTGACTTAACGTTGCATTTTTGCTTGTTTGAGTGGAACCTGGAGGTTGGGGGTGTGTGGTGGACTCATTGCAGGTGGGTGGGCACCCAGCTGTGTGCGGGGTGGGCAGCACAAAATAAAGCTAGAGTTAGTGTCAGAAGGAGGACATTTCTTTGGAGTTAGTCACTGTAGAAGAGGTTGGGCTTTCTTCCAGCTGGCCTGAGGGCTCTATCAAGGAATGTGTGACTGGAGGCCTGGGTGGGGCTGTGCACTGTGCTACTCCCTCTGCAAGTAAAGCTGAGAGGCAAAGCGACACGATCTGTGTCGTGGACTGTGGTATGGTACTTCTGGGCACTGCGTGTTTTTATTTGCTTCCTTCACTGTTTGTTGACCACATTTTATCTTCCAGAAATACCTGCAGATGTGCTATGTGTGTGTGGTCTTACCAAGACACTGAGTAAAGAGGGTGGGGCAAACTGTCTCATATATTTTGATTTTGTTAAATCCGATATGCCTATTTCGTCATTTTCTATCATGACGTTGTAGCACAACACCTAAAAGCTTACACATATAATAACTTTATCACTAAGGCAAACACAGTGTCACATTTTCTTTAGTCTACCTTGTTGTATTCTGTGACATAACAGTCCGAATCAGTAACAGGGGCATGAGTATACACAGCTGCTGTGGTGCAAGTCTCACTTCACACATGTAATGCGAACCCATTACTGGCTGGTATTTTATCTCAGCTATGTATTCTATTGGTGCAACAGAAAACAGGCCAAACTTTACTACGTTTTTTAAACTTTGCATCACTGTTAGGGGCTTTGTTACATTGCACAGGTATTAAAATCTGACTGTTCCATCTCACAAATATAGTAATGAGCAGTTTAGGTTATTGAACATAAAATGTTGGGAAGGGGGAAGTTAATGATGGGGTTGAAGAAGAATTTTCCTGAAGGGCATGTTCCCACTGGTGCTGCATGTCTCTGCGCACATCAAGTCTGGTTCTGTTTGTACTGAGACTGACAAAAAGAGGGCTTTGTTTCACAATAACACAATAATTGGCATAAGACCTGTAAGATGTTGGGCTAGTTACAGCACGTGTCTCACATTTTCAGCTTTGCCTTGATTTTCACAAACACAAGACTGACTTAGTGTAAAGAATGATGCTCAGAATTTAAATGATAGATTCAATTTAGGCAACAAACTTTGCTGCTATATTTGCTATTATTGCTTCGCATTTCTGCCTTTCTGTTGTGGTTTGATATTTTTACAGTCTTCCATGAAGCAGTGAAACTAAGGCAGATCAATGCATTAGCATTTTTAATAGTATACTTCCTCTCTGAATTCCTCTATAGCCAAATTTTCTTCATTTTTAATCAATTTCTAGCAAACCTACTTGTTGTAGTTTGGCTAGTTTAGAGACAAACAAGTGGTTAAATTGATTTAAAAAGACATATTTCCTTACCAGTGTCAACACTGCTTCCAGCTACTTGTTGGTTAATTATTAAAGCCTCTTAAGGTGATGATTGATCAGCATCAGTAGTCTACTACATTAGACTACTTTATAAACGTATCTAAAAAGAAGTAAAGGAATGAATACCTGTGATTAAGTCTAGTCATGAAAGTAAAAAGTGCAGGGGCTTTTTTGTAAATATTTTCTTATGCATAAGTATGGTAAGCTTGTAAGCTTCTAAAGTGAATCCCCACTTTTTCAGTTCTGCCTTTCCCATCTCTTAATGTGTAGGCTAACATTCTATAGCACAGCTAAATTTCATCACTTAGTACTGAATCCTACCACAGCATTTGACTTTATCATTCATATGGAGATGCACCTCGTAACATAGCAGGGACTTCTATGTGGAAAAGACATGCATAGCTTTTTGTCATCTGTCAAGCATGTGACTGAAACTCAACTTTACATAGCAACATGGAATGTTATTGCAAAAGAGAGCAGCAAAGGTTTCTTTGCTGTCTTAGCAATACTTAATCTGTGTACAAATCATACTAATTGTGTTTTTTTTTCTCAACAGAAGTCAAGAATACAAGAACAGAAGCAATAAACTGAAGCTCCTTGGCTTTGCTTGAGCAATCCAAGGTAAGTGAGTGCCCTTAAGTATATTGGAAACGATACAAAGAAAATCTATGATAGACTACATAACCATCACTTTGCTCAAACACTAACTAGTCAGTGTTACCACAGAGCAGCATCTATTTTATGGTCAGACTGCAAACCGCTTTTGGAATGTTTGCTGCAAAGCCTCCAACGTAACTGGAAGGTCATGCCGCCGTCATTCAGCTGTGAAAGGCCTGCCTTGTGGAAACCTGATACCTGGGTGCTTCTGCTCCATGTGTCTCCTTTTGGTATCCCGTCCCTCCTCCCAAAGTGACCACCTGCTTCACTCAAGTCCCTTTTCCCTTCTTGAGAAACGACCATGTCAAGAGCCCGCCAAAGATAATTTACTTCTTTTGTGTGTAGGGAAAAACTAGCAGTACTTTGACTGATTAGTGTTAAATCTGTAGGCCAATGATACTGTATAAATGATCCATATCCAGAAATGCTCTGTGGTTGCATTCGAGGTAACAGAAGCTTTTGTTTGTCTGGCTGGCTGCTCATATCCCCTTCTGGACAGACATACCAAGCCATAATAAAACATGACAGACAAGCCCGTTGATCTACCTTCGTATTTGGCATTGGATCAGCGGTACTCAGGCACGTTATAGAAATGAAAGAGAAAGAATACAGAGCTGAATGACTGTCATGTACTGTCAACTCCTGGAGTCCCAGACCATTTGCTATGATTTCAAGAACAAGGGCTCATTCATTTGGCATATGTTTATAATCATAAGGTCTTTTTGGGTTAATTGTTAATTTTCCTAATTTAGTTTATACTTAATTACACTACTTTCTAAGTTTATCTTAAAATAAGCAAAGAAATTAATAATTGTGATTAAGTTGAGTAATGACAGTAAAAAGTGCAGGGACTTTTTGCAAATATTCTCTTATGCATATCTCTGAACTTGTAAGCTTCTGAGGAGAATCCCCACTTTTTCAGTTCTGCTTGGATGCCTTTCTTTAATGTTCTATAACATAGCTTGACAACACCCCCCCCCCCCCCTTTTTAATTGCCTCACTTTAATTTTTTTTAACATACTCTTTTCCTTATATCTCTTTCTGTGTGTTTCAAATTCCCCCTTGATTTCTGTTGCATGCCTCAGCTTCCCCCCACAGCTTGCTGCCAGAAATATGTCAGAACGTCTAGGACACAATGGCCCAAATAGTTCAAACATGGTAAGCCTGTGTGCTAGGCCAAAATCAAAATATTTATCAAAACTATATGATTATGCTTGAAAATAAACCTTTGAAGGGATAAAGGGATAGTTGTGTCCCACGATTATGCGTATGAATGTGGATGCATTCTTAACTTCCCACCCTGTTTTTATAAACCCAATAATATTTCTTATGCTTTTCCCCTGTGAACATTTTTTCTGAACAATTATCTCATCTAGCAGTAATCTGTACAATGCCAATAAGACTAGCAAAAGAGAAAAACAAGATCATGTGAAAGGTTTGTCAGTTATTTGGGTCTGTTTTTATTGACTGGATTAGGACAGGATATATTCGGGCAAAATGAGCTGTGTTCGAGCCCATGGGGAAGACAAATTCCCTTTGATTTCTCCCAAATGCTGTGAGTGTGGGATCTGAAGGACACTTTAAAGATTTTGTAAATGGCTGCATCAGTTGGCCTGATTTGAATTTGCTCTACCCAAGATAATTAAATAAAGCTGTGTTTTTTGGTACTGTTTTTTTTTTTACCCCTTCAGTTTTCACACATTTCAACTATAACTGATGCATATAATGTTGCAGCTTGAGGTCTTGATAGATTCGTGTTTCAAGGTACTATGAGGCCATGCGGAAAAGCACAATGTGATAGAAAGAAGGGAGGAGGACAGATGAAGCAACAAAGTGAAGATCAGGTTTTATATACCTGCAAGCGGCTGGAATCACCTTTGGAATGAGCATTATCCTATTCTCCGGCATAATCATGCTCAGTGGCTAAATGCTATTTTTTCAAAGAATTTTAATTTTACCTCAAAGCATTGCATGCTTTCTTCAGTATTCCCAACCATGCAGATCCAGTCTATTTATTGACTTGTGTTAATTTGCAGAGGGCTTGTTATGTGACCTAGGACTGGCATCAACAGACTACAAATAACTGAGACAATAGTTCATATTACACAGAACTGTATGCACCACCTAGATCTGCAGTCTTAATTTGGACATTGCAGGAAACACCAGAACTGTTTTCTTCTAACGATCTCATTTGTTTGAAACACTGCATTTTAGCTGCATGGCAGGAGTGGTATATGGCTGCTGAATAAGTGATGCATATTACAAAACCTCTTAAAACTGTTGCTTCTTTAGCTTCGTCTCAGGTTCCTCTTGTTTCCAGCAACTTGTTATCTTGCATAACAGAGAGGCAGTATCAGTGAATGAGGAAGGGATTCGTGGCCTGTGTGGTAACTATGTTCTTGACTGTGGTGTAAAATTATATTAATTTTTCTGCTAATATTATTATTTCTAGCACATTGACATTAACATTAAAATACATATATTTGTAAGGTCAGACAAGATTATCAGTCTTATTTTTTTTCCAAGTTATTATTCCTTAAATCTTTGTTTTTAATCATAATCACAATAAACACAGGAAACTAATCACCAAAGTGACTCATATCCTGTTTCATTCATCACAACTATGAATAGGCTTTTGCCATTTTCTGTTGGCCGATAGAACCTTTGTTAAATCCTCCTCAATGGTTACAGTAGGCATTTGTAGTGATTGTCTCACTGAAATGACTGTGGTACTAGAGCTTTGCTACTGTCTTGTGGTGCAACATCATTAATCAAAAAGTACTTCCAATAGTGTTGTCACCAATCACATTACATTCTCTCGAATTTAAAAAAAACAAACAACAACATAAAAATCCCTTTCTATTGGTAGAGACACATCATCGTGGAACAGCTTTGTATATTTCGAGGAGTGGGTGGTGGAGAGCTTGGTACTAACAAAACAATAGGTTCTGTGTTCCAAAAAGGAGAGTGGGTATTACCAGTCAGCATGTTTGTGGACACATGTCTAGTAATGTTGTCAACAAACTTTATCATTGATGTGATGATCTTTTTACATTGCAAACAGCGATAGTGACAGTTGTTGAAAAGCTAAGCATGAATTTCAGTTGGCCTAATTTAAAGTGATATAAATATGGTAAATTTGGTAATTATTTGAAGGTATAATGTATACCTTATGTACTCTGATGGCCTCACCCAACCTAATGTGTGCTACTACAGCGTAAAGAGGTAGATCATTGTCATCAGCTTTGTAAAAACTTTCAGCTGTAGTGATAAAAAAATTAATAACAAATCTATGGTTAATTGCTGAAAAGGAATTCATAGCTCTTGTTATTGAACAGAACTACAAGCTTAATGTGGGATCCTATACAAGGGTGCAACTGTTTTCCTATTAGATTAGTGTTTGTGGTTGTACATCTGTATTAGAGTAGTAACTCTTTTAGGTGATGTATTTGTTACCATACATTTCTCCACCTTGGTGTGTTTTTGGTTTTTTTCTTTAAATAAAGTACCTGTGACCCTCACTTTTGTTTCTATTGATGTTTGAGTTGATCTGTACGCAGGGGATTTGGCTGTTTCCTCAGGGCAGGGAGTGGTCTGACTTCAACCAAGTTTCCAAAACGTAGTGCATCCTGGAGGGAAGGGAAGGCACTTATAGTTAGATAGGCTATATTGTCTGAAGGAGTTTTAACACCATCTAGTGTTCACTTTTGGGTCTTTTAACCCAGGCTCCTTACAAAGTGGGATGTGGATAGAATTTGTTCAAAGTCTGTCTTTTGTTTTTGCAGGAAAACAAAGAGAATTTGTGCTACAACGAGGCTTGAATTGAAGAAAACAAAAACAAGGTATTTTAGGAATTTAAGGTTTAAGACTAGTATTCCATATTTTATGCTGTAAAGAGTTTTTGCCAACTAACTATGATTTTTTTCTGTTGAACCTGCTATTTTTATGGCTATGTTTACAGATGGCTGACGAAGAGGAGACAAGGGAGGTACTCTTTCCAGATTGGGAAGGTGCTGACAAAACTGGCATGACCATTGAACAGACAAGTGGAGGACAGCTCTTTGTTAAGGAGGTGAAAGGAGAGTCACCAGCAGCACGGTCTGGAAAAGTATATGAAGGTAACAAATTCAGTTTTTGTTCAAATATGTAGCTTTCACCAAATGTTTAGTAAGATGTGCACGCTGACTTTTGCTCTTTTGTTTTTTTGTGCTGCTTCCACTTAAATCATAGGTGACCAAATTGTGGGTGCCACTATCTACTTTGAAAATATGAGTTCTGAAGAAACAGCAGAGCTACTAAAGACACTGAACAAACACAAGGTTGGACTGAAACTACAAAACAAAGGAGACAAATCCCCTTACTACTCACCGCTGAGCACACCATGTCGTTCACCAGTCAGCACCCTTACATGGGAAGGAAAGACCCGCTTTGGAGATTCCAGTCCAGATATCATTCTTGTAAGTTCTTTTTAAAAAACAAAAAAGGGGAAAAAGCCCCCCAAACAAACGAAAGAAAAACCAACTACATTATCACTCATATGTCTGCAGGAAAGCTAGTGGACTAAAACAGGGTGTGCTGTAACACTTGCATGTTTGTGTCATTCAATCAACAGAGTGGGGATGATGAAGATTATAAGCGAATATACACAAGAAAGATAAAACCAAGGCTGAAATCTGAAGACCTTGCAGAGGGAGTGGATGTTCGCACGGAGCGGCACAGCAGCACAAGCAGCGATGGCAGCACAATTACTACCATCACTCGTCGTATCACTACTTACACAGTAGATATGCCAAGTGGCATAAGTGAGCAACTTGAACTTTCAAGCCCAGACGTCAAAGGGCTAAGGCACGAATCTGGAGATGGATCTTCTCATATCAGAATCTCACATGGCAGCCCTTCAGGTAAAATGGGAGCAGAAGAAGGTGTTTTTGAGTCAGGCGACATAACTTACACTGGGCCAAATATCACTTCCACTGTGACACGCTGGGGCAATGGTGGGGTTCAAACTACAACGCATATAGGAGAGGAAAAAGAAAGAAGTGATCTTAGATTTAAGGTTCCTAGCTTTGGAGTAACAGGTAGTAAATGCCATGAAGGCACTGAAACTTCAAGAGGGAGTAGTGAGCAAGGAGATGAAAGTGTTCAGGATTCAGAAATGACTGTGACACTAAGAGACAACAAAAACACTGCTGGCAGCCATGTTACAGCTGGGTCAGGGGGTGCTGGGATAATTTCAACTGACGAAAACGGAGGGTCGGGTAGACTGTCTTTACCAGGAAAAGGAATGAAAATTTTGACTGCAACCACAGAGAAAACACAGATGGGAAGTTCAGACAGTACTTTAGATGAGAGGACAAAAGTTAAGATATCTGGAATTACAATCAGTCCCCTGCAGACGAAAGGATCAGGTAGTACTGACATTCCACATATCAGAATAGGAGGGTCGACAGATACTGGTGCAAATTTGAAAGATGGCAGGATAGAAAAATCAACAATAACATTAGATAATGTTACCTCGGGACTTTCTTCAAAAAAATCTGAACTGGTCATCAAAGGAGCCGGTGTTCAGATCAAGGGCCCCAGAGCCAACACTGAAGGGTCAGTTTTGAGTGTAAGACATTCAGAGTCTGAAAGTGACATCGGAAGTGCTGAAATCAACTCTAATATTCAAATCAAACTCCCAACAACTGATAGCAAATACAAAATGGATGTTAATGTTCCATCCATATCTGGGCTGAACAAGGTTGAGGGAAAAGGTGATTTAACTGGTGAGAGAAAAACAGCAGGACTGAAATTTGACATTAAAGGTTCAAATACAGACACTGAGAGGAAAGAGGGAACAAACGCTCATGTACAAATTCCTGAAGCTGACATTAAAGCAATAAAACCTTCTATTGACAGTAAGGATGTAAAAATTAAAGGACCCAGTGTTGATATTAAAAGAACACAAGTAAATGTCACAGTGCCTGCTGCAGAATTTGGAGTTCCAAAAGCAGAGCGTCTAGATGTTGATCTAAAACTTTCCAAATCCAAAACTGACACCAAAATACCTAAAGTTGAAAATAAAGCAGGGATAAAAGGGGAGATAAAAACACACGAGATTGATGTCAAAGGTCTAGAGATAAACCTTCCCAGGACTGGTATTGATGTTAAAGCACCTGATTTTGATATTACAGGACCGCAAGTGGACACAGAAGACCTTGATGTGAATCTCAAAGGATCAAAAATAGAACTACCATCATTGTCGGGAACTAAACTGAAAGATTTGGACATGAGTGTGAAAGGTCCCAAAATGAAGGGAAATGTTGATGTACCAAACCTTGAGAGGGATATAAAAACTCCAAAAATGAAGATTGAAGGAAAAGAAATTGACAGTGAAGGCCAAACCAGTGGACTTATTATGTCCAATATTAAAATGCCATCTCTTTGCATAAAAGGTCCAAAGCCTGAAGGTCAGGATGTGAATATTAACCTTTCCAAGACTGAAATTAATGTTAAAGCACCTGAAGTCGATGTATCATCATCACGGGGACCCAAATTGGAGGAGTTCAACAACACTGTAAAAGGGCCAAAACTCAAGGGAGATGTTACTGTATCAGCTCCAAAGATTGAGGGAGACCTACAAGCTCCAAAAGTGGACATTGAAGGAAGATATGTTAATATTGAGGGCCATAAAGGAGGACTTAAAATGCCCAAAGTTGAAATGTCATCCTTTGGTGTGAAAGGTCCAAAGGTTGAAGGTCCAGATGTTGATGTCAGCCTTCCTAAAGGTGATATTGAAATCAAAGCACCCAACATTGATATTAAAGGAGCGGACATTGATGTTGAGGGTCCGAGTGGAAAGATCAAAGGACCACAATTCAAGATGTCAGGTATATCCGGGCCCAAAGTTTCCATGCCTGATGTGGATTTCAATCTGAAAGGCCCCAAAGTTGAAGGTGAGGTGGATATTCCAAAGATTGAAGGAAAAGTGAAAGCACCGGGAGTTGACATTGAGGGACCGAAAGTTGACATCGAAGGTCCAAAAGGTGGATTTGAAATGCCCAAAATTAAAATGCCAACATTTGGCTTTAAAGGTCCAAAGGTGGAGGGTCCAGATGTTGACATAAACCTTCCCAAAGCTGATGTCAATATCAAAGCACCTGAAGTTGATATTAGAGGACCAGAAATAGAAGGCCCTGATGCCAAACTCAAAGGACCCAAATTCAAACTGCCATCACTGTCAGGACCCAGCCTACCAGATTTTGACATTAATTTGAAAGGCCCAAAACTCAAGGGAGATGTTGATGTGTCCGCTCCAAAGATTGAGAGAGACATAAAGGCACCCAAGGTGGACATTGAGGGACCAGATGTTGACATTGAGGGCCACAAAGGAGGACTTAAAATGCCCAAATTCAAAATGCCAGGCTTTGGTATGAAGGGTCCAAAAGTTGAAGGTCCAGATGTTGATGTCAGCCTTCCTAAAGGGGATATTGACATCAATGCACCCGACGTTGACATTAAAGGAGGAGACATTGATGTCGAGGGTCCGAGTGGAAAGATCAAAGGACCAAAATTCAAGATGTCAGGTATGTCCGGGCCTAAAATTTCCATGCCTGATGTCGATTTCAATCTGAAAGGCCCCAAAGTTGAAGGTGAGGTGGATGTTCCAAAGATTGAAGGAAAAGTGAAAGCACCGGGAGTTGACATTGAGGGACCAAAAGTTGATATTGAAGGTCCAAAAGGTGGATTTGAAATGCCCAAAATTAAAATGCCAACATTTGGCTTTAAAGGTCCAAAAGTAGAGGGTCCAGATGTTGACATAAACCTTCCCAAAGCTGATTTCAATGTGAAAGGACCTGAAGTTGATATTAAAGGACCAGAAATCGAAGGCCCTGATGCCAAACTCAAAGGACCCAAATTCAAACTGCCATCACTGTCAGGACCCAGCCTACCAGATTTTGACATTAATTTGAAAGGGCCCAAACTCAAGGGAGATGTTGATGTGTCCGCTCCAAAGATTGAGGGAGACATAAAGGCACCCAAGGTGGACATTGAGGGACCAGATGTTGACATTGAGGGCCACAAAGGAGGACTTAAAATGCCCAAATTCAAAATGCCAGGCTTTGGTATGAAGGGTCCAAAAGTTGAAGGTCCAGATGTTGATGTCAGCCTTCCTAAAGGGGATATTGACATCAAAGCACCCGGCGTTGACATTAAAGGAGCTGACATTGATGTCGAGGGTCCGAGTGGAAAGATCAAAGGACCAAAATTCAAGATGCCAGGAATATCTGGGCCTAAAATTTCAATGCCTGATGTGGATTTCAATCTGAAAGGCCCCAAAGTTGAAGGTGAGGTGGATGTTCCAAAGATTGAAGGAAAAGTGAAAGCACCAGGAGTCGACATTGAGGGACCAAAAGTTGACATCGAAGGTCCAAAAGGTGGATTTGAAATGCCCAAAATAAAAATGCCAACATTTGGCCTTAAAGGTCCAAAGGTGGAGGGTCCAGATGTTGACATAAACCTTCCCAAAGCTGATGTCAATGTCAAAGGACCTGAAATTGATATTAGTGGACCAGAAATAGAAGGCCCTGATGGAAAACTAAAAGGACCCAAATTCAAACTGCCATCACTGTCAGGACCCAGCCTACCAGATTTTGACATTAATTTGAAAGGGCCCAAACTCAAGGGAGATGTTGATGTGTCAGTTCCAAAGATTGAGGGAGACATAAAGGCACCCAAGGTGGACATTGAGGGACCAGATGTTGACATTGAGGGCCACAAAGGAGGACTTAAAATGCCCAAATTCAAAATGCCAGGCTTTGGTATGAAGGGTCCAAAAGTTGAAGGTCCAGATGTTGATGTCAGCCTTCCTAAAGGGGATATTGACATCAAAGCCCCTGAAGTTGACATTAAAGGAGTGGACATTGATGTCGAGGGTCCGAGTGGAAAGATCAAAGGACCAAAATTCAAGATGCCAGGGATATCTGGGCCTAAAATTTCAATGCCTGATGTAGATTTCAATCTGAAAGGCCCCAAAGTTGAAGGTGAGGTGGATGTTCCAAAGATTGAAGGAAAAGTGAAAGCACCAGGAGTCGACATTGGGGGACCAAAAGTTGATATTGAAGGTCCAAAAGGTGGATTTGAAATGCCCAAAATTAAAATGCCAACATTTGGCCTTAAAGGTCCAAAGGTGGAGGGTCCAGATGTTGACATAAACCTTCCCAAAGCTGATGTCAATGTGAAAGGACCTGAAGTTGATATTAGTGGACCAGAAATCGAAGGCCCTGATGCCAAACTAAAAGGACCCAAATTTAAACTGCCATCACTGTCAGGACCCAGCCTACCAGATTTTGACATTAATTTGAAAGGGCCCAAACTCAAGGGAGATGTTGATGTGTCCGCTCCAAAGATTGAGGGAGACATAAAGGCACCCAAGGTGGACATTGAGGGACCAGATGTTGACATTGAGGGCCACAAAGGAGGGCTAAAAATGCCCAAATTCAAAATGCCAGGCTTTGGTATGAAGGGTCCAAAAGTTGAAGGTCCAGATGTTGATGTCAGCCTTCCTAAAGGGAATATTGACATCAAAGCACCCGAAGTTGACATTAAAGGAGCAGACATTGATGTCGAGGGTCCGAGTGGAAAGATCAAAGGATCAAAATTCAAGATGCCAAGTTTATCCGGGCCCAAAATTTCCATGCCTGATGTAGATTTCAATCTGAAAGGCCCCAAAGTTGAAGGTGAGGTGGATATTCCAAAGATTGAAGGAAAAGTGAAAGCACCGGGAGTTGACATTGAGGGACCAAAAGTTGACATCGAAGGTCCAAAAGGTGGATTTGAAATGCCCAAAATTAAAATGCCAACATTTGGCTTTAAAGGTCCAAAGGTGGAGGGTCCAGATGTTGACATAAACCTTCCCAAAGCTGATGTCAATATCAAAGCACCTGAAATTGATATTAGTGGACCAGAAATCGAAGGCCCTGATGCCAAACTCAAAGGACCCAAGTTCAAACTGCCATCACTGTCAGGACCCAGCCTACCAGACTTTGACATTAATTTGAAAGGGCCCAAAATCAAGGGAGATGTTGATGTGTCCGTTCCAAAGATTGAGGGAGACATAAAGGCACCCAAGGTGGACATTGAAGTACCAGATGTTGACATTGAGGGCCACAAAGGAGGACTTAAAATGCCCAAATTCAAAATGCCAGGCTTTGGTATGAAGGGTCCAAAAGTTGAAGGTCCAGATGTTGATGTCAGCCTTCCTAAAGGGGATATTGACATCAAAGCACCCGACGTTGACATTAAAGGAGCTGACATTGATGTCGAGGGTCCGAGTGGAAAGATCAAAGGACCAAAATTCAAGATGCCAAGTTTATCCGGGCCCAAAATTTCAATGCCTGATGTAGATTTCAATCTGAAAGGCCCCAAAGTTGAAGGTGAGGTGGATATTCCAAAGATTGAAGGAAAAGTGAAAGCACCGGGAGTTGACATTGAGGGACCAAAAGTTGACATCGAAGGTCCAAAAGGTGGATTTGAAATGCCCAAAATTAAAATGCCAACATTTGGCTTTAAAGGTCCAAAGGTGGAGGGTCCAGATGTTGACATAAACCTTCCCAAAGCTGATGTCAATATCAAAGCACCTGAAATTGATATTAGTGGATCAGAAATCGAAGGCCCTGATGCCAAACTCAAAGGACCCAAGTTCAAACTGCCATCACTGTCAGGACCCAGCCTACCAGACTTTGACATTAATTTGAAAGGGCCCAAACTCAAGGGAGATGTTGATGTGTCCGTTCCAAAGATTGAGGGAGACATAAAGGCACCCAAGGTGGACGTTGAGGGCCCAGATGTTGACATTGAGGGCCACAAAGGAGGACTTAAAATGCCCAAATTCAAAATGCCAGGCTTTGGTATGAAGGGTCCAAAAGTTGAAGGTCCAGATGTTGATGTCAGCCTTCCTAAAGGGGATATTGACATCAAAGCCCCCGACGTTGACATTAAAGGAGCTGACATTGATGTCGAGGGTCCGAGTGGAAAGATCAAAGGACCAAAATTCAAGATGCCAAGTTTATCCGGGCCCAAAATTTCAATGCCTGATGTGGATTTCAATCTGAAAGGCCCCAAAGTTGAAGGTGAGGTGGATATTCCAAAGATTGAAGGAAAAGTGAAAGCACCGGGAGTTGACATTGAGGGACCAAAAGTTGACATCGAAGGTCCAAAAGGTGGATTTGAAATGCCCAAAATTAAAATGCCAACATTTGGCTTTAAAGGTCCAAAGGTGGAGGGTCCAGATGTTGACATAAACCTTCCCAAAGCTGATGTCAATATCAAAGCACCTGAAATTGATATTAGTGGACCAGAAATCGAAGGCCCTGATGCCAAACTCAAAGGACCCAAGTTCAAACTGCCATCACTGTCAGGACCCAGCCTACCAGACTTTGACATTAATTTGAAAGGGCCCAAAATCAAGGGAGATGTTGATGTGTCCGTTCCAAAGATTGAGGGAGACATAAAGGCACCCAAGGTGGACATTGAAGGACCAGATGTTGACATTGAGGGCCATAAAGGAGGACTTAAAATGCCCAAATTCAAAATGCCAGGCTTTGGTATGAAGGGTCCAAAAGTTGAAGGTCCAGATGTTGATGTCAGCCTTCCTAAAGGTGATATTGACATCAAAGCCCCCGAAGTTGACATTAAAGGAGCTGACATTGATGTCGAGGGTCCGAGTGGAAAGATTAAAGGACCAAAATTCAAGATGCCAAGTTTATCTGGGCCTAAAATTTCAATGCCTGATGTGGATTTCAATCTGAAAGGCCCCAAAGTTGAAGGTGAGGTGGATATTCCAAAGATTGAAGGAAAAGTGAAAGCACCGGGAGTTGACATTGAGGGACCAAAAGTTGACATCGAAGGTCCAAAAGGTGGATTTGAAATGCCCAAAATTAAAATGCCAACATTTGGTTTTAAAGGTCCAAAGGTGGAGGGTCCAGATGTTGACATAAACCTTCCCAAAGCTGATGTCAATGTCAAAGGACCTGAAGTTGATATTAGTGGACTAGAAATAGAAGGCCCTGATGCCAAACTCAAAGGACCCAAATTCAAACTGCCATCACTGTCAGGACCCAGCCTACCAGATTTTGACATTAATTTGAAAGGGCCCAAACTCAAGGGAGATGTTGATGTGTCAGTTCCAAAGATTGAGGGAGACATAAAGGCACCCAAGGTGGACGTTGAGGGCCCAGATGTTGACATTGAGGGCCACAAAGGAGGACTTAAAATGCCCAAATTCAAAATGCCAGGCTTTGGTATGAAGGGTCCAAAAGTTGAAGGTCCAGATGTTGATGTCAGCCTTCCTAAAGGGGATATTGACATCAAAGCACCCGACGTTGACATTAAAGGAGCAGACATTGATGTCGAGGGTCCGAGTGGAAAGATCAAAGGACCAAAATTCAAGATGCCAAGTTTATCCGGGCCCAAAATTTCAATGCCTGATGTGGATTTCAATCTGAAAGGCCCCAAAGTTGAAGGTGAGGTGGATATTCCAAAGATTGAAGGAAAAATGAAAGCACCGGGAGTCGACATTGAGGGACCAAAGGTTGACATTGAAGGTCCAAAAGGTGGATTTGAAATGCCCAAAATTAAAATGCCAACCTTTGGCTTTAAAGGTCCAAAGGTGGAGGGTCCAGATGTTGACATAAACCTTCCCAAAGCTGATTTCAATGTCAAAGGACCTGGAGTTGATATTAGTGGACCAGAAATCGAAGGCCCTGATGCCAAACTCAAAGGACCCAAATTTAAACTGCCATCACTGTCAGGACCCAGCCTACCAGACTTTGACATTAATTTGAAAGGGCCCAAACTCAAGGGAGATGTTGATGTGTCCGTTCCAAAGATTGAGGGAGATATAAAGGCACCCAAGGTCGACATTGAGGGACCAGATGTTGACATTGAGGGCCATAAAGGAGGACTTAAAATGCCCAAATTCAAAATGCCATCCTTTGGTATGAAGGGTCCAAAAGTTGAAGGTCCAGATGTTGATGTCAGCCTTCCTAAGGGGGATATTGACATCAAAGCCCCCGAAGTTGACATTAAAGGAGCAGATATTGATGTCGAGGGTCCGAGTGGAAAAATCAAAGGACCAAAATTCAAGATGCCAAGTTTATCCGGGTCGAAAATTTCAATGCCTGATGTGGATTTCAATCTGAAAGGCCCCAAAGTTGAAGGTGAGGTGGATATTCCAAAGATTGAAGGAAAAGTGAAAGCACCGGGAGTTGACATTGAGGGACCAAAGGTTGACATCGAAGGTCCAAAAGGTGGATTTGAAATGCCCAAAATTAAAATGCCAACATTTGGCTTTAAAGGTCCAAAGGTGGAGGGTCCAGATGTTGACATAAACCTTCCCAAAGCTGATTTCAATGTGAAAGGACCTGAAGTTGATATTAGTGGACCAGAAGTCGAAGGCCCTGATGCCAAACTCAAAGGACCCAAGTTCAAACTGCCATCACTGTCAGGACCCAGCCTACCAGACTTTGACATTAATTTGAAAGGCCCAAAACTCAAGGGAGATGTTGATGTGTCCGTTCCAAAGATTGAGGGAGATATAAAGGCACCCAAGGTGGACATCGAGGGACCAGATTTTGACATTGAGGGCCACAAAGGAGGACTTAAAATGCCCAAATTCAAAATGCCAGGCTTTGGTATGAAGGGTCCAAAAGTTGAAGGTCCATATGTTGATGTCAGCCTTCCTAAAGGGAATATTGACATCAAAGCCCCCGAAGTTGACATTAAAGGAGCTGACATTGAAGTCGAGGGTCCGAGTGGAAAGATCAAAGGACCAAAATTCAAGATGCCAAGTTTATCCGGGCCCAAAATTTCAATGCCTGATGTGGATTTCAATCTGAAAGGCCCCAAAGTTGAAGGTGATTTAGATGTTCCAAAGATTGAAGGAAAAGTGAAAGCACCAGGAGTTGACATTGAGGGACCAAAAGTTGACATCGAAGGTCCAAAAGGTGGATTTGAAATGCCCAAAATTAAAATGCCAACATTTGGTTTTAAAGGTCCAAAGGTGGAGGGTCCAGATGTTGACATAAACCTTCCCAAAGCTGATTTCAATGTGAAAGGACCTGAAGTTGATATTAGTGGACCAGAAATCGAAGGCCCTGATGCCAAACTCAAAGGACCCAAATTTAAACTGCCATCACTGTCAGGACCCAGCCTACCAGACTTTGACATTAATTTGAAAGGGCCCAAACTCAAGGGAGATGTTGATGTGTCCGTTCCAAAGATTGAGGGTGATATAAAGGCACCCAAGGTGGACATCGAGGGACCAGATGTTGACATTGAGGGCCACAAAGGAGGACTTAAAATGCCCAAATTCAAAATGCCAGGCTTTGGCATGAAGGGTCCAAAAGTTGAAGGTCCAGATGTTGATGTCAGCCTTCCTAAAGGGAATATTGACATCAAAGCACCCGGCGTTGACATTAAAGGAGCAGACATTGATGTCGAGGGTCCGAGTGGAAAGATCAAAGGACCAAAATTCAAGATGCCAAGTTTATCCGGGCCCAAAATTTCAATGCCTGATGTGGATTTCAATCTGAAAGGCCCCAAAGTTGAAGGTGAGGTGGATATTCCAAAGATTGAAGGAAAAGTGAAAGCACCAGGAGTTGACATTGAGGGACCGAAAGTTGACATCGAAGGTCCAAAAGGTGGATTTGAAATGCCCAAAATTAAAATGCCAACATTTGGCTTTAAAGGTCCAAAGGTGGAGGGTCCAGATGTTGACATAAACCTTCCCAAAGCTGATTTCAATGTCAAAGGACCTGAAGTTGATATTAGTGGACCAGAAGTCGAAGTCCCTGATGCCAAACTCAAAGGACCCAAGTTCAAACTGCCATCACTGTCAGGACCCAGCCTACCAGACTTTGACATTAATTTGAAAGGCCCAAAACTCAAGGGAGATGTTGATGTGTCCGTTCCAAAGATTGAGGGAGATATAAAGGCACCCAAGGTGGACATCGAGGGACCAGATTTTGACATTGAGGGCCACAAAGGAGGACTTAAAATGCCCAAATTCAAAATGCCAGGCTTTGGTATGAAGGGTCCAAAAGTTGAAGGTCCAGATGTTGATGTCAGCCTTCCTAAAGGGAATATTGACATCAAAGCCCCCGAAGTTGACATTAAAGGAGCTGACATTGAAGTCGAGGGTCCGAGTGGAAAGATCAAAGGACCAAAATTCAAGATGCCAGGGATATCTGGGCCCAAAATTTCAATGCCTGATGTGGATTTCAATCTGAAAGGCCCCAAAGTTGAAGGTGATTTAGATGTTCCAAAGATTGAAGGAAAAGTGAAAGCACCAGGAGTTGACATTGAGGGACCAAAAGTTGACATCGAAGGTCCAAAAGGTGGATTTGAAATGCCCAAAATTAAAATGCCAACATTTGGTTTTAAAGGTCCAAAGGTGGAGGGTCCAGATGTTGACATAAACCTTCCCAAAGCTGATTTCAATGTGAAAGGACCTGAAGTTGATATTAGTGGACCAGAAATCGAAGGCCCTGATGCCAAACTCAAAGGACCCAAATTTAAACTGCCATCACTGTCAGGACCCAGCCTACCAGACTTTGACATTAATTTTAAAGGGCCAAAACTCAAGGGAGATGTTGATGTGTCCGTTCCAAAGATTGAGGGAGATATAAAGGCACCCAAGGTGGACATCGAGGGACCAGATGTTGACATTGAGGGCCACAAAGGAGGACTTAAAATGCCCAAATTCAAAATGCCAGGCTTTGGCATGAAGGGTCCAAAAGTTGAAGGTCCAGATGTTGATGTCAGCCTTCCTAAAGGGAATATTGACATCAAAGCACCCGAAGTTGACATTAAAGGAGCAGACATTGATGTCGAGGGTCCGAGTGGAAAGATCAAAGGACCAAAATTCAAGATGCCAAGTTTATCCGGGCCCAAAATTTCAATGCCTGATGTGGATTTCAATCTGAAAGGCCCCAAAGTTGAAGGTGAGGTGGATATTCCAAAGATTGAAGGAAAAGTGAAAGCACCAGGAGTTGACATTGAGGGACCGAAAGTTGACATCGAAGGTCCAAAAGGTGGATTTGAAATGCCCAAAATTAAAATGCCAACATTTGGCTTTAAAGGTCCAAAGGTGGAGGGTCCAGATGTTGACATAAACCTTCCCAAAGCTGATTTCAATGTGAAAGGACCTGAAGTTGATATTAGTGGACCAGAAATCGAAGGCCCTGATGCCAAACTCAAAGGACCCAAATTTAAACTGCCATCACTGTCAGGACCCAGCCTACCAGACTTTGACATTAATTTGAAAGGGCCCAAACTCAAGGGAGATGTTGATGTGTCAGTTCCAAAGATTGAGGGAGATATAAAGGCACCCAAGGTGGACATTGAGGGACCAGATGTTGACATTGAGGGCCACAAAGGAGGGCTTAAAATGCCCAAATTCAAAATGCCAGGCTTTGGTATGAAAGGTCCAAAGGTTGAAGGTCCAGATGTTGATGTCAGCCTTCCTAAAGGGGATATTGACATCAAAGCCCCCGAAGTTGACATTAAAGGAGTGGACATTGATGTCGAGGGTCCGAGTGGAAAGATTAAAGGACCAAAATTCAAGATGCCAGGAATATCTGGGCCTAAAATTTCAATGCCTGATGTGGATTTCAATCTGAAAGGCCCCAAAGTTGAAGGTGAGGTGGATGTTCCAAAGATTGAAGGAAAAGTGAAAGCACCGGGAGTCGACATTGAGGGACCAAAGGTTGACATCGAAGGTCCAAAAGGTGGATTTGAAATGCCCAAAATTAAAATGCCAACATTTGGCTTTAAAGGTCCAAAGGTGGAGGGTCCAGATGTTGACATAAACCTTCCCAAAGCTGATTTCAATGTCAAAGCACCTGAAGTTGATATTAGTGGACCAGAAATCGAAGGCCCTGATGCCAAACTCAAAGGACCCAAGTTCAAACTGCCATCACTGTCAGGACCCAGCCTACCCGACTTTGACATTAATTTGAAAGGGCCCAAACTCAAGGGAGATGTTGATGTGTCAGCTCCAAAGATTGAAGGCGATATTAAAATCCCTGAAGTAGATGTCCACGGTCCCAAGATGGACATTGGCTCTCCACAGGGAAAATTTTCAGGGCCCAAGGTAAAGTTTCCAACAATAAGTGGACCCAAAATGTCCCTGCCAGATGTTGACATCAATTTAAAGGGACCAAAGTTGAAAGGAGATATGAAGGGGGATTTTCAACTATCAAAACCTGAAATTGAGGGACCAGATGCTTCAATTGATATTCCAGAAACTGGTTCAAAGAAAATGAAATTCAAACTGCCAAGGTTTGGTTTCAAGGGTCCAAAGCTAAATGCACCAGACAGTGAGTTGAAATTGCCACAAGGCGACATCAACCTCAAAGGAAAAACTGGCAGCCTTGAGGGTGTTGACCTTGATTTGGAACTGTCTACACCAAAAGCCAAAGGATCTAAATTCAAAATGCCAAAATTTGGATTTAAAAGTCCAAAAGTTGAAGGTCCAGATGCTGATATAAATGTTTCAACACCTAAGACTGAAATAGAGACACCGGAAGTGAAAATAGAAGCACCTGATATTGACGTTGAGGGTCCAAGTGGGAAGATCAAAGGATCAAAATTCAAGATGCCAAATATCTCAGGACCAAAGATTTCCATGCCAGACGTAGATTTCAAACTAAAAGGTCCTAAATTTGAAGGTGATGTTGATATACCAAAGGCTGAAGGAAAGATAAAGGTACCTAAGGTGGATATAAAAGGCTCAGAGATTGACTTGGAAGGCCCAAAAGGTGGACTGGATATGCCCAAAATTAAAATGCCAACATTTGGTTTCAAAGGTCCAAAGGTTGAGGGTCCAGATGTTGACATAAACCTTCCCAAAGCTGATGTCAATGTCAAAGCACCTGAAATTGATATTAGTCTACCAGAAGTTGAAGGCCCTGATGGAAAACTCAAAGGACCCAAGTTTACACTGCCATCACTGTCAGGACCCAGCCTACCCGACTTTGACATTAATTTGAAAGGGCCCAAACTCAAGGGAGATGTTGATGTGTCCGTTCCAAAGATTGAGGGAGACATAAAGGCACCCAAGGTGGACATCGAAGGACCAGATATTGACATTGAGGGCCACAAGGGAGGACTTAAAATGCCCAAATTCAAAATGCCAGGCTTTGGTATGAAGGGTCCAAAAGTTGAAGGTCCAGATGTTGATGTCAGCCTTCCTAAAGGGGATATTGACATTAAAGCCCCGGAAGTTGACATTAAAGGAGCAGACATTGATGTGGAGGGTCCGAGTGGAAAGATCAAAGGACCAAAATTCAAGATGCCAGGTATATCCGGGCCAAAAATCTCCATGCCGGATGTGGATTTTAACTTGAAAAGTCCTAAACTTGAAGGTGACATCAAAATTCCAAAAATGCAAGGAGAAATAAAGGTACCGGAAGTAGATATCGAAGGTCCAGAGTTTGATGCTAAGGGCCCCAAAGGTGGATTTGAAATGCCCAAAATTAAAATGCCAACATTTGGTTTCAAGGGTCCAAAGGTGGAGGGTCCAGATGTTGACGTAAACCTTCCCAAAGCTGATTTCAATGTGAAAGGACCTGAAGTTGATATTAGTGGACCAGAAATCGAAGGCCCTGATGCCAAACTAAAAGGACCCAAATTTAAACTGCCATCACTGTCAGGACCCAGCCTACCCGACTTTGACATTAATTTGAAAGGGCCCAAAATCAAGGGAGATGTTGATGTGTCCGTTCCAAAGATTGAGGGAGACATAAAGGCACCCAAGGTGGACATTGAGGGACCAGATGTTGACATTGAGGGCCACAAAGGAGGACTTAAAATGCCCAAATTCAAAATGCCAGGCTTTGGTATGAAGGGTCCAAAAGTTGAAGGTCCAGATGTTGATGTCAGCCTTCCTAAAGGGGATATTGACATCAAAGCCCCCGACGTTGACATTAAAGGAGCAGACATTGATGTGGAGGGTCCGAGTGGAAAGATCAAAGGACCAAAATTCAAGATGCCAGGTATATCTGGGCCCAAAATCTCAATGCCTGATGTGGATTTCAATCTGAAAGGCCCCAAAGTTGAAGGTGATTTAGATGTTCCAAAGATTGAAGGAAAGTTCAAAACACCTGAACTTGACATCAAAGGTCCCCAGGTTGATATTGAAGGTCCAAAAGGTGGATTTGAAATGCCACATATTAAGATGCCATCTTTTGGCTTTAAAGGTCCAAAGGTGGAGGGTCCAGATGTTGACATAAACCTTCCCAAAGCTGATGTCAATATCAAAGCACCTGAAGTTGATATTAGTGGACTAGAAGTTGAAGGGCCTGATGGAAAACTGAAAGGGCCCAAGTTCAAACTGCCATCACTGTCAGGACCCAGCCTACCAGATTTTGACATTAATTTGAAAGGGCCCAAACTCAAAGGAGACGTTGATGTGTCTGCTCCAAAGATTGAGGGAGACATAAAAGCACCCAAGGTGGACATTGAAGGACCAAATATTGACATTGAGGGCCACAAAGGAGGACTTAAAATGCCCAAATTCAAAATGCCAGGCTTTGGTATGAAGGGTCCAAAAGTTGAAGGTCCAGATGTTGATGTCAGCCTTCCTAAAGGGGATATTGACATCAAAGCACCCGACGTTGACATTAAAGGAGCTGACATTGATGTCGAGGGTCCGAGTGGAAAGATCAAAGGACCAAAATTCAAGATGCCAAGTTTATCCGGGCCCAAAATTTCAATGCCTGATGTGGATTTCAATCTGAAAGGCCCCAAAGTTGAAGGTGAGGTGGATATTCCAAAGATTGAAGGAAAAGTGAAAGCACCGGGAGTTGACATTGAGGGACCAAAAGTTGACATCGAAGGTCCAAAAGGTGGATTTGAAATGCCCAAAATTAAAATGCCAACATTTGGCTTTAAAGGTCCAAAGGTGGAGGGTCCAGATGTTGACATAAACCTTCCCAAAGCTGATTTCAATGTGAAAGGACCTGAAGTTGATATTAGTGGACCAGAAATCGAAGGCCCTGATGCCAAACTCAAAGGACCCAAGTTCAAACTGCCATCACTGTCAGGACCCAGCCTACCAGACTTTGACATTAATTTGAAAGGGCCCAAACTCAAGGGAGATGTTGATGTGTCCGTTCCAAAGATTGAGGGAGACATAAAGGCACCCAAGGTGGACATTGAGGGACCAGATGTTGACATTGAGGGCCACAAGGGAGGACTTAAAATGCCCAAATTCAAAATGCCAGGCTTTGGTATGAAGGGCCCAAAAGTTGAAGGTCCAGATGTTGATGTCAGCCTTCCTAAAGGGGATATTGACATCAAAGCCCCGGAAGTTGACTTTAAAGGAGTCGATATTGATGTGGAGGGTCCGAGTGGAAAAATCAAAGGACCAAAATTCAAGATGCCAAGTTTATCCGGGCCCAAAATCTCCATGCCGGATATGGATTTCAATCTGAAAGGCCCCAAAGTTGAAGGTGAGGTGGATATTCCAAAGATTGAAGGAAAAGTGAAAGCACCAGGAGTCGACTTTGAGGGACCGAAAGTTGACATTGAAGGTCCAAAAGGTGGATTTGAAATGCCAAAAATTAAAATGCCAACATTTGGCTTTAAAGGTCCAAAGGTGGAGGGTCCAGATGTTGACGTAAACCTTCCCAAAGCTGATTTCAATGTGAAAGGACCTGAAGTTGATATTAGTGGACCAGAAATCGAAGGCCCTGATGCCAAACTAAAAGGACCCAAATTTAAACTGCCATCACTGTCAGGACCCAGCCTACCCGACTTTGACATTAATTTGAAAGGGCCCAAACTCAAGGGAGATGTTGATGTGTCCGTTCCAAAGATTGAGGGAGACATAAAGGCACCCAAGGTGGACATTGAGGGACCAGATGTTGACATTGAGGGCCACAAAGGAGGACTTAAAATGCCCAAATTCAAAATGCCAGGCTTTGGTATGAAGGGTCCAAAAGTTGAAGGTCCAGATGTTGATGTCAGCCTTCCTAAGCGGGATATTGACATCAAAGCCCCGGAAGTTGACATTAAAGGAGCGGACATTGATGTCGAGGGTCCGAGTGGAAAGATCAAAGGACCAAAATTCAAGATGCCAAGTATATCTGGGCCCAAAATGTCCATGCCAGATATGGATTTCAATCTGAAAGGCCCCAAAGTTGAAGGTGAGGTGGATATTCCAAAGATTGAAGGAAAAGTGAAAGGACCGGGAGTCGACTTTGAGGGACCGAAAGTTGACATTGAAGGTCCAAAAGGTGGATTTGAAATGCCCCACATTAAAATGCCAACATTTGGCTTTAAAGGTCCAAAGGTGGAGGGTCCAGATGTTGACATAAACCTTCCCAAAGCTGATTTCAATGTCAAAGGACCTGAAGTTGATATTAGTGGACCAGAAGTCGAAGGGCCTGATGGAAAACTGAAAGGTCCCAAGTTCAAACTTCCATCACTGTCAGGACCCAACCTACCAGACTTTGACATTAATTTGAAAGGCCCAAAACTGAAGGGAGATGTTGACGTGTCCGCTCCAAAGATTGAGGGAGACATAAAGGCACCCAAGGTGAACATTGAGGGACCAGATATTGACATTGAGGGCCACAAGGGAGGACTTAAAATGCCCAAATTCAAAATGCCAGGCTTTGGTATGAAGGGCCCAAAAGTTGAAGGTCCAGATGTTGATGTCAGCCTTCCTAAAGGGGATATTGACATCAAAGCCCCGGAAGTTGACATTAAAGGAGCGGACTTCGATATCGAGGGTCCGAGTGGAAAGATCAAAGGACCAAAATTCAAGATGCCAGGTATTTCCGGGCCCAAAATCTCCATGCCTGATGTGGATTTCAATCTGAAAGGCCCCAAAGTTGAAGGTGAGGTGGATGTTCCAAAGATTGAAGGAAGAGTGAAAGCACCGGGAGTTGATATTAGTGGACCAGACCTTGAAGGTCCTGATGTAAAATTGAAAGGGCCAAAGTTCAACCTTCCATCACTTTCAGGACCAAGTCTACCAGACTTCGACATTAATTTGAAAGGCCCCAAAGTTAAGGGAGATGTCTCAGCTCCAAAGGTTGAGGGAGACATCAAAGGCCCCAAGATGGATATCCAAGGTCCAGAGATTGACATTCAAGGACCCAAAAGTGCACTTAATATGCCCAGTATTAAAATGCCATCTTTTGGTTTGAAAGGTCCAAAGGTTGAGGGTCCAGATGCCGACATACACCTTCCCAAGGCCGATATCAATGTAAAAACACCGAAAGTTGATATTACAGTGCCTGAAGTTGAATGTTCCTATGCAAAACCAAAAGGACCCAAAATGAAACTTCCATCATTGTCTGGACCTAAGTTGCAGGGCCCCGACATTAACATTAACATTCCCAAACCCAACAATGAATTTAAAACATCCGATATTGGAATTGACCTAAAAGGGCCTAAAGTTAAAGGTGAAGTGGATGCATCGGTGCCCATGTTTGAAAGTGACATAAAAGGTCCAAATGCTAACATCTCTAATGATGATGAAAAGACTGCTGTTACCTTTCCTAAGTTTAAAGGTCCTAAGTTTGCAATGAAAACCCCAATTCTCGAAGAGTCTAAATCCAATATCAAGATGCCCAGTACAGCACCAAAAAGTCTCAAAACAGAAGTTAGTTTCCCAGACACTGACGCAAGTGTTGATGCCCCTGATATTGACATCAATGTAAAAGGGAAAAAAGGAAAATTTAAACTTCCAAAAGTTAAAGGAAAGGCAAAGAAACCTGATGTTGACATAGAAACACCATCAACAGAAATCAATGCAGACATAACAAACAGTTATGCTAAAGGAACAAAAACAAAGAAGTCTCGGTTTGGAAAGCTTCATTTTCCTGATGTAGAATTAGATATAAAATCACCAAAACTAAAAGGAGATGGATCTTTATCTGCCATTGATGGCTCTGGCAGTCATAGTGCAAATGTTAACTTGGAAGGGTCGAACATGAAAGTAAAATCTTCTAATATTAAAATGCAAAGCGGGACTGATTCAGAAATAAACG
The DNA here is from genome assembly GCF_963969265.1 of Rhamphochromis sp. 'chilingali'. Lineage (NCBI taxonomy): Eukaryota > Metazoa > Chordata > Actinopteri > Cichliformes > Cichlidae > Rhamphochromis > Rhamphochromis sp. 'chilingali'. The sequence goes on from NC_137940.1 coordinate 31,131,002, forward strand.
CAAGTGCTTCAGGAGGAAGTGCAAGTGGTGGCCTTCAGTACCCAGAGGGTAAAGTCACATTTACCAAAATCACAATGCCAAAGTTTGGCATTGTGTTGCCACAGGTGGAAACCAAAGAAAGTGGAGGAAATATTGAATCAGAACCTGCAGCTAGTGTAGACATCAAGACAGAATCTCCATCTATTAGTTGCCAAGTCAGTTCTCAAAATATTGAGGTTCCCAGTCCAGAGCTGAGACAAGAAGGCAAAGTTAAGGTAAAGATGCCAAAAATTTTTGGCAAATCAAAAGCGAAGGGCAGTAGCGTAAGTGACCTTCACGGATCAGAGGCAGAATTAAGTAGCAGTGGAAAAGCAGGTAAGACCTCTAAAGAGCTAAGTGTACATTCTGGGGAAATGATGGGTGGAAAAATAGAATTAGAGGGTGATCCTGGACTGGGTTTGTCAACTAAAGGCAAATCGGCCTCACTTGATCTTTTTAAGAAATCAAGACATCGATCTTCCTCTTTCAGTGATGAGGGGGGAGTTAGTTCTCCTTCAGCTCAATTAGAGGCTGAAGGTGGTGACATTTCTTTAGATCTCGGAAGCAAGGTCAAGGGAAAGAAAGGCAAGCTTAAGTTTGGTACTTTTGGAGGTTTTGGTTCAAAGTCAAAGGGCTCATATGAAGTGACACTGGGAGATGACAGTGAAGCACGAATGGAGGGGAGTGCAGGTGTTTCGCTACCTGCTAAAAAATCAAGACTGTCTTCATCCTCTAGCAGTGATAGTGGTTCAAGAGGTGGTTTCAGGTTCCCCAAAGTTGAGCTATCAGTTTCACCCACAAAGTGATAAAGAGACAAATTAAAACCTCAATTGCAACCAAATGTTTTCTCCTAATATTGAAAATTGCTCTTTGTTTCTTTAAAACCTAAGGAGACATGCACAATCATCTCAGTGTGGTTAATTATGAATATCTTTTAGTAATCAAACAGAAGTGCATGAGATTGTTTAAAATCCCTTCAAACTGTAAATAAGATTAATTTGTAATAATAAATATTGTTTTTTGTATATAGTCCAGATTTAATAAATATATGCCATCTCACATCAATAGTTTGTTACAGGGTTTTCTCACTGTGTTCTTTTTCATTCTATTAAATAAATGTTAATGAATGGTTGTGGTATATTTGTGTCCAGGGGTCTATTGCACAGAACCAATATGTTTTTTTTAAAGATTAAAATGTTGTTTATTCACTCAAATACAGTTACCTTTTTAAGTAGGGAGTGATTTTATTTTCAAACTTTAATAATATATAATCAGTAAGTAAAGATGCCTTTTTATAACACATTGTAAAGAGTGATAATGTATATACCAATACTGCAACTGTTTTTACATTTTCAAGTGCTGTCAGTAGTATTCTGTTCATTTTAAACAAAATGTATTTGCTTAAATTTGCCGTTTACCACAAATATTCATTTGGTTCAGTTATTTTAAACAGGATCTCTTTCCTAATCATGTGTTATTGTCACTCATTAATGGTCTGTTTAATGATTTTATTTCATTCTGTCACTCTCTCTCTTTGTATACACACCATATGCTTGCATTAAGTGTCACAAATAGTACCCCCTTGATGTTAATTTGTTTGCATACAAATTCTTTGTTGATAGACAAAGAAATAGTATTGACTAGATGCAAGAGAGATCATTATTTGGGTCTATTTTTTTGTGTGCAATCTGCCAAATAAACTAAATAAAAAAACTTTTTGAATTCAAAGTGTTTTAAAAGAAAATCAGTATATGTTGCTATTTAGGGTAACACAACCATTCACACGTATGGGCAATTTAGAATCGTCAATTAACCTAACCCCACTAACGGCATGTCTTCGGACTATGGGAGGAAGTCGGAGTACCTGGAGTGAACCCACACAAACATGGGGAGAACATGCAAATTCCACACAGAAAGACACACACAGAAAATATATTTCTAATAGTGTTTGTTTAATCATTATAATAAAAAAAAAATCGTAATAAGGGTGAATAAAACATAATGAAACAGAGAGTAGTTTTTACAGATATGTAATATCTTAACTTGCTTATATACTTCATTGGAAAAGCTAACAACTGAAATTCTTATCTTCGTAGGGCTCTGTATCTTTTTTTTATTCACCCAGCGTTCACAGGTCTGACAGATCACCAGTTTTGTTGGGGTATTAAAGCAGTTCAGCTATTTAAAAAAGGAAATGTCAACTTTTACTCAGTTACATAATTATTATTACAAAATCCTGCTCCTCACATACAAGGTCTTGAATAATCAAGTCCCATCTTATCTGAATGACCTTATAGTACTGTATCACCCCATTAGAGCACTTCGCTCTTGCACTGTTGTTCCTAGAGTATTTAAAAGAAGAATGGGAGGCAGAGCCTTCAGTTTTCAGGCATCACTTCTATGGAACAAGTTTCCAGTTTGGATTTGGGAGACAGACACTATCTCTACTTTTAAGATTAGGCTTAAAACTTTCCTTTTTGCTAAAGCATATAGTTAGGGCTGGATCAGGTGACCCTGAATCCTCTCTTAGTTATGCTGCAATTGGTGTATGTTGCTGGGGGATTCCCATGATGCATTGAGTATTTCTTCTTTACTCACCTATGGCTCTGGCTCCCTTTTATCCTGTCTTCCTTCTCTCACCCCAGCCAGTGGCAGATGGCCACCTCGCCCTGAGCCTGGTTCTGCCAGAGGTTTCTTCTTGTTAAAAGGGAGTTTTTCCTTCCCACCGTCGCCAAAGTGCTTGCTCATAGGAGGTCATATGATTGTTGGGGTTTTTCTCTGTATGCATTATTGTAGGGTCAACCTTACAATATGAAGCATCTTGAGGCGACTGTTGTTGTGATTTGGCACGGAATAAATATAATCGAATTGAATTAGAGAGTTGACAGTAAAATGATTCTTATGTAATTATTCTTATATATTCTACTGATATACTTAAACTATAAGTTACATTAATTTAAAAAACACAATAATTAAAAAAAACACCTATGTCACTGATAAGTTGCTGAAGTGGAAGCTTAGCTTCATTATTTAGTTAACAGTAGTTTTTTTTTTTTAAATAATGGAGGGTTTTGCACCAAATGCCTCCTGTCACATTTAGTTTATATTGGCTTTTGCCAACTCTGTTAATTTAAATTGCATTGTGTCGACCAGCTGAGGGAGAGAGAGTCAACAGATTAGCACATATATATACTATATATATAATGTACTTCCTCTACCCCCCCCCCCCCCCCCCCCTTTTTTTTTGTTTTTTGCACATGTCGAGGAGCGTGTCAGGTTACATTTCACTGTGTGTTATACTTGTATAACTATGCATGTGACAAATAAAGAACCTTGAACCTTGAACATATACTGTACAACTCAATATCACTAAAACAAAACAAAAACAAAAAATCTGACTTTTATTTGTTTTATATCCATTATATATAAATTCAAATATTTCCAACTTTTTTTAATTTTTATTTTAATTTAAATTTTAAATACGACCCGCAAAAAAAAAAAAAAACTTTAGTAAAAATGATGAGCTTTTCAAAAATTGATGTAAAAACAAAACACAACAAATTTATACCTGACTCCAGAGTTCTTAATTCAAATTTAGAAGGTCTGTAATGTGTCTTCAATTTTTATTACTAGTTTGGAGTTATTCTCAAAATGAAGCTTACCAAAGTACACACATTTACTCTTCAACAAAACCAAAGGCCTTTTGCATTAATGAAAAAAGTAAATAATTGCAGACCTGTGTCACTGCTTGTGATACTATGGATTGTACAGAAAGCAGAAATATATAATAAAATAAAATAAAACTGTTTTACTTAAAAGCTCCTTACCTGCCTCAACTGTGTTTCACAAAACACCAAAAACAAACAAATAAGCAAAAAATACTGAGGTTTTACTTTTAGGGGTCTCTTTCCCCATTTTCCTTTAAAAAAGCCCCCCCCCCCCCCCCCCAAAAAAAAAACCAAAAAACAAAAAACAAAAAACAAAACAAACAACAACAAACAAAAAAACAAAAAGCAAAAAACAAACAAAAAAACCCAATTACATTAACTTATGCAGCACACCTTAACAAATCAAACACAGCTACAACACTGTAACATGTGTTGACGCTGGTAGTAACCTATTATGCTAACATGTATTATCATCTGGAAGTAGCATTTGTTCAAAGAGTTCAAATCACAATGCCATATTTATCATCTAGCAACAAAAAATGGAATTATATACATTTTTATTAATAATGAATAATGAAAAAATATGAATAATGAAGAATTTTTTCCATCTTTATATTTAACACTTTAAAATAGCTCAACACTGTACTGAAACACTGCAAGTGAACTTGTGTGGTAAAACCAAGTATCTATTTCACTACTGATGTACTATACCCCATGTTTCTGGGTTTGTAGCCTCTATAATTACCCACATCCTCACCCAGTAAGACTTACTTACTTTTAACCTTGTGGTTTATATCTTATGGGGACCAGTCTTAAATTCCGGTTAATATTAAATCATTAACCTTTATGATATTGAGTATGGCCATATAAAACTAAAATGTGACTACACCCCCCAGTGGTTGAGTTAAAATACAACATCACTGATACTGATTATTCTTCAAAACACTTTTAACTTGCGTTTTTGTAATGATATCACGAGGACTTACGTTATTGCAAGATGTTTTAAACCTTTTTTTTTTTCATATCTGACTATTTTATTTAATGAGATTAGAAATACAATATTTATAAATATATACTATAAATACTTAAAATTTACTGGTAATTCACAAAAATACCATGTTTAATGGTTTTATATAATAATTGTAATATGTTATAGTTAAAAATCTATGACACATTAAATTTCATCAACACAAACGTAACAGACGCCTCTTATTGAAAAGGGCTTTGTGAAAGCTTTGCTTTAAACACAGGATAGGACCTGGTTGCTTGAATGCAGTTGTTATTGTCGTACAGAGGAAGGAAATTATCAGGAGTTTCCTTCAAAAGAGGAAAGTGCCCCTTTCCTTTCTGGAGAAGCAAACAATTCTGTAGTGAAAGAGTTTGAGCAGTCATGAGGATCATCCCTGTTGGCCATTCATTTTAAAAGATCCTTCCACCATTGGAATGTTGAGGAATATACTTCAAATCAGTTTCTCAGGTAAGAAGAAAGATTACTAAATATTACTGTTTTGTAGATATTTGCTGTAATTTAACTCACACTGTCCCTTTTGCCAGATGATCGTTTTGCCAAACAATATAAACTGAAAGCATAAATTAGTTTAGATGCAAGAAGGGCCAATCATAAACAAGACGTATATTGCAAATATATGTTTTATGAAGTTAAATATATTTGTGATGAACATATGGAAAGGTAAAATATGTGAAGTGAATGTTGAAGAAATGAAATTATTCACAGACTGCCTATTGAAAGACCTTTGTCTTTCCTTTGCCAGACAGAACTAAATACTGTGTTCAAACCTGTCTAATAATTTCCTAAATAGTATGCCATAGTCCATATGTTTGCTATACAGCAGTCTTGTCTGCTTCTTCAGCCATAAAATCACACACTAAACACAATTTTCTGGCTTTCATAGTAAGTTGACAACCGAATTTCCTTTCTACATAAACTGAGTTAAGAATGTAATAGCAAACTATTAGGTAGTCTTCTGTTTTAAAGGTTGAAATCTCTATTGTGTGGAAAATCGAAGTGGCTTTTGGTGTGTGCACGTATAAGTGTACTTTCATGATTGTCATTTGAGTGCTTGTAATGAAGAGAGAACATAGTGTGTTAGTGTGTGTTTTTTTATGTTTTGATGGCATTTTCTTTGATTGGATCTTGGTAGTCTCTGCCCAACAAATCACATCACACATGTTGAGATACAAGCTCGTTCTTACATTTTCAAAATAAATAATTAGCTAGCATTCGTGATACATAATTAGATAGCAACAAACAAAAACAAGCAAACAAAGGAAAAGATCAAGGGATTTCAAGGAAGGCATTACATTAATTTAGTAGTTTGAATTTTTACACAATTTAATGTAATATATATCATTTAAGACATTTGACTGTCTGATCTTAATGTGACTGCTGCTCTAAACCGACCGCTTACATTCAGTGACTGACTAGGCATGCAGCTATGGTATGTGTAGTAGGGAGACAGATGTTGGACGATAATATAGTTGACCACGCCAATCTGGCATCTCACATTTCATGTGTTGTGCAGTGTACAGCTAGACTGTGCCCTTGACTTCTGTGCAAACAAAAGCAATGACCCATTGCGATGTCACTGTGCATTATAGCATACTTGGACTTTCTAATGTATTTTTTCATTAAGAATCCATTCTGTTGTCATGATGCATTATTGGTAGCATTTTGAAAAACTGTTGGATTGGATGTTTTATGAGACTTTTTTTTTCACACAACTGTTTTAATATTCCTTTAACACATCTAGTCAGGATACAATTCCCCACATCTGCACCTTGATTTTAAAAAAAATATCTTATAAAACATTAAATCCAGCTTCTAGACTAAGATGAATTAATATGTGGAGAATATATTTGCAGTGGAAAAGGGAAAATTTAAAGTTTCACTGAGTCCTGTCTAAGCTTCTGCATTCAAATTAGGAGAAAATCACTGTCTGATGTATTCAAGTAAGAAACTGTCTTGGAGAAAGTTGCATAGTGTTTTGAAAGCTTCATCTGTAAGGATATATGGTAGAGGGTGATGAAGAAGAGTGCCGCAGGTAGTTCTAGCTTGCATGCTAGTTCGCTTTCATGTTAAACTGCAAAGGAGAACATTCATTTCCAGCACTGTTTTGCTACTGAAACACACAATTGCACAATGTAGTTTTTGTTGGTACACATCAAAAGTTGTTTTTTCTTATAAAAATGACTCTTGTCTTGTAAAGTACATTAAAGGGTAGTGAAAACCTGGAAATTTGAATATACTGATGCAAATCTGACAACATATTTAAGGAACTTTTAATCCACAAAACCTTAATTTTAACTAGAGATGGACTGATCCGATATTACGTATCGGTATCGGTCCGATACTGACGTAAATGACTGTATCGGATATCGGAGAAAAATAAAAAATGTAATCCGATCCATTAAATATCAAAAAAGCACCTCACAAAACTTTCGACAAGGCGTAACTCTCCTCATAACCGTAGCACGTGGGAGCAGTGTGGTGATAGAGCGGCTACCAATCCGGCATTTCATCTCCGAGGAAGTGATCCCAGAGAGAAGTAAAGCAAGTGTGTAAGTTCATCTCTGAATGTTTGTAAAGCATTCCCGCGTTAAGCTTAACAACCGATATATGGAGCGACTGCCTCTTCTCTCCCCCTCCGTCTTCTGCTGCTACTTCAATCATGAAACTGATCAGTGATCAGCTGATCGGCTTTTCTGTCGCGAGTCCGTCTCTCTTGTTTGTTTATCTCCCAGAAAGAGGACACCAGCGGCTGAATAACAGAAGCACGTTTAAGCTTGATAATCTGTTGCTAGAATTTATTTAATATTACTTTCTAGACCAGGATTCTTTTCTACGTAGCTGACGGCTGGTAACTGTGCAGGGGCGGATCTAGCAAAGTTTAGCCAGGGGGGCCGATAGGGCATTAACAGGGAGAAGGGGGCACAAAGACATACTTTTCTTTCTTATTCTCATTTAAAATGTTGAGCTTTTATTAAATAATTATCTGAATCTTACACCCAAAGTTTTACTCTGATGTAAAATGAATAGAAGTCCATTACTGTATATAGTAACTATTAAGTCTAATATACCCTAGTAAGCTATAGTACTTTTTCCTTTGGGAAGGTACCATCTGTGCAGTCTGCAGTTCTGTTGAAGAACGATGTTGAATCTATTTAATTATTCTTGAAAAATAATTTATTTCTGTGCAATTATTTTCACACTGCATCAAATTAAATTTGATTACTTCGATTAAGCATCATGAGGTGGAGGGTGGGGGGTGGTTCCTTATTTTTTCGTTTTTATTTTTTTTTTGCTGGGAGTTTTAGAGCCCTATTAGTTAGGTTGCTTACTCTTTAAAATACCAGAATAGGGAGGATGGAGTAGGTTTAAGTTTATTAGATTGATCAGTATTGCTGAACTATGAAATATTTTGGGTGCAGTGCATTTTTTGCATACAGGTATAACAGAATAGCTTTAGTGTTTTGTTTTGTTTTTTTGTTGTTGTTTTTTTTAACTTGAGTATGAACTTATACAAAAAGCAGCAAGATATTAAAAAAACAGTTTTATTGATTAAAAAACACACTATATCGGATTCATATCGGTATCGGCCGATATCCAAATTTATGATATCGGTATTGGTATCGGACATAAAAAAGTGGTATTGTGCCATCTCTAATTTTAACAGATGAAAAGGTTTGGAGAAATCATTTTGCAAGTTAACTTTAGTGTATGGCTGTATGTTTGATCAGAGAAAATGCCAAAGCAATTAAGAAAAACTAATACAATATTGTACATGGCAGACCTCTGTTTTGTTTCTGCAATACATGTATTTTCCTTGTAAAGGTACATTTAGCTGTGTGCACTGATGGTAACTGACAGTGGAATTTTATGGTAGATTTAAAGACTCAAAGAGCTTGTTTTGAAATAGACAAAGGAAACAGACTAGAATTCTTAATCCTTTGATAATGTCATTGGCAATGCACAACCTCCTAGAGCAATATATTTAAGCATATTTTAGAGGTAAAAAGAAATTTAATATATGTGCAACTGCCCCAACAAATAACCCATATTTTAGCTCGAGCTGATCAAGGAGGATAAAGGCATTTTGAGAGGGTTTCCTCTCACTTTTTTGAGTGAAGTAAATATTGGGCATAAATACACAAAGACATTGCTGCATTATCATTTTCATCTATTTCACAGTAGTAAAAGTGAAACTTGTTGTAACTTTGTAATACAGCAATAAAATCTGTGAAAATAGTAGTGGGAAGCTAAGGTGCAAAACATTAAATCTGACTGAGCTATTCCATTGCAGAAATACATAAAACATCCTGATCCTATTCAGATAAAAAAAAAGGTGTTATAAAGTATTCACCACTAATTTTCCTAGTTTACAATGGGTAACAAATGAAATAAAAAATCTATAAATGCTGTCCAAACATATACACTGTTGTTCTGTCACTTTTACTTTGAAATATGTTCAAGTATATGTTAGAAAGGAACAGTAAAATATAATGCCTGACTGCGGAAGAAGGTTTGTAATGACCTTGAAGGCTCATCAGTATGTAGTCTTTTCACTTGTAATTATAGGGGGCTTTCAAGACAGTGAAGGGGAATATATTTTTTCTGCATGGGCACCTACATTGACACATTCTCCCATGAGATTCTGTTTGATGTGAAAATGGCAGACTGCATAAATGTGTGTATTAGTGTGAAATTAATTTCTCTGCCATTTAACAGCGTGAGGTGATATGTGGTGCTTATTTGTTTGAGATTAATGTATCTCATATTTTCTGTTTATAGACAAGCATGAATGTGCATCCACGTAGATTAATGTAATAAGAGCCCCTGCAAATGATCCTAGCATGTAGAACTAGTATATAGTAGTTAGCTAGCTTCCTGTGTTCCTCATTCAACAAGCAGTGATTTACTTTGTTATGGTGTGACCTCATCATCTAGGTTCTACGATACCCCACCTCCACCTCACAGCAAGAGCAGCCAGCTCACATACACATACAGAGAACATACTCATGGTCACACACAGAACAGAATCGAAGGGGTCTATGCAGAGCTGGAGAGAAAGAGAGAGAGAGAAAGAGCGAGAGAGAAAGCGAAACAGACGAGGCGAAGGGGAGGGAGTGTGGATCATGCATGTGCATTAACTCAGCACAGCAGCAGCAGCAGCAGCAGCAGCAGCAGCAACAAACAGAAACAGCAGCACAGGAGGAAAAAAGAGAAAGAAAGACAGAGAGGGGGAACTGGAGGGAGGGTTGTAGTCTAAGGCACAAGAACAATAGCTGCAGAGGACTGCTTTCCATCTCCACTAAAAGAACAACGGAGGAGTAATAGAAGGAGGAGGGGGTGGTCATGATAGTAATGAGACAATAACGGAAGAGAAGAGGCACACTGTAGTCAGTGAGGACTGAAACCAAGGCTCTTCTCTTCTCTGCTCTCCATGTTTTTGGGGACTCAACGTTCCCTTGCCTTATTCTCCAAACCCAGAGGAGGATGTCTGTGTCAGGGAAGAAGGAATTTGACGTGAAACAGATCCTCAGGCTTCGCTGGCGCTGGTTCAGCCATTCATCCCAAGGTTCGGCTGGTGGAGGAGGCGGTGGGGTTGGTGGTGGAGGAGGTTACATTCAGCAGGATGGCCTGGACCACAGAGGAACGCCTGTCCAGGGACGACTGAAAAGTCACTCGCGGGAAAGAGGTGTTGGAGGTCTCCGGAAGACTAACAGCCCAGTACACAGCATCTTGGCACCAACGCCAGGCCCCACACCTGTCTATGTCAGAGCAGGTCATCAATCATGGCATCATCAGCAGAGCACCATCCAAGGTTCCCAGGCCAGCGAAGATTCTTCAAAGAACAGTTCTTCTCCCAGTACAACAAGGAAAGATGACACAAACACTGGCCAAGAAGATGTAAAGAGTTCCACAGAAGACCCTGCAGAGCTGGAGGCCAGAGAAAGGTATGACTGTTATTAGGTGTTAGAAATTAGGAGACTGTGTAAAGTGCTATAACGGTCACTTTTGATCATATACTCAGTTAGCAGACACTGGTTATGGGATGCTCTTTTATAAATACATGATTTCTTCAGGTTTCACAGTGAAAATATAGCTACTGAATAAAATAAGCAACTGAAAAAAAAAGAAATATTACACATTAGGCAGTATCCCCTTGATTAAATTTTTAAAAAGTGTTTGTTGTTATCAGTAAAAAAAAGAGAACAACCCAACTTTAAATAATAAAGATATAACAGTCATACTTAAAAATGGCTAAACATTGTGAAACTGCATTTTAACTTAAATATTAGCTGTGCCATTATGCATGTAGATCCTCTAATTATGCAAAGATTAAATGAACTGCACAGCCATCATTTTCCAGTTTACTCAGGCTATTCAGCTTCTACCATGGCTCACCTGGGGACAGCTCACTCTCATTGTCCACAGCATGTTAGGCAGGATGAACCAATAAAACATCCTTTTAATTATTCATTGAACTGAAAGCTGAGGCTTTTCCTGCTCCTCTGACTGTGTTGTGGTCCAGGTTACATGCACAGTATTCCTTTGAAAGAGTGTTTTTGTTTTAACAAGGCACACTATGGCATTCTACTATAGAAATATAAAAGGATAGCCGGAAGGAGTGATTACATCACATAACAAGTACTGGACCTATAAAAAGAAGAAGCAGTGCAATCGCATGAATTATCTAGACTGCCGAGCACAACTACATCCACTTTATGAGCTAAAAGCTATTCAAGCTAGTGGCTGGTATATGATGTTTGATTTATTTTCTAGCAGAATGTTATTACAAATCCTATACTGAAGTGAGTTTTACAGCTATAAATCCTTCCCCCTGCCTTTTCATGTTGTGTTTTTCCTCTGACTTCCATGTGATCCTACAGCTTCTTCCAGGAAGTAAATAGGTTAGAGTTCTATATGTGTGTTGCTGTGTGTGTGTGTGTGTGTGTTTGCACGCGTGCACACACTGTCTGGCAGAAGACTAAAAGCACGTCATATTAAAGATGAAAAGACCAAGTTTCCTTTTATCTCGGCTGTGACATTCTAAGGTGAATTGGTCCTTAAGCATTGCTGATTTCTGTACGCTTTTGTTCTGTACACCTGGTGAGGAAGTGAACAATGAAAGTAAACCTTCCCCTATGTTTTTGTACAGAGCTCAGTGAGAAAAAAGCACCTAATTCCCAATACATAGTCTCTACCTACAGCCAAAAACGTGTCAATATGAATTGAATAGATATCACAGTCAGTGGATGGTTTGGTTCTCGGGGAAGAACATGAATAATTCTCAGCTAAGGTACAGTTTTGGAATCAATTCAACATCCTGCACTGTGTGTTGGCATAATTGGCAGATGTTCATATTTTTTGAGTCCCTATGTGTGAAAAGTGCATGCATAAAAGATGTGACTCACAGTAAAAATGTGTAACGGTCTGGCTCTCGGGGACCTTGAGTTCATGCTGGTCATGTAAAATACAGCACAGTCGTCACATTCACACGATTTTGAAATATTAAAATGGTTCTGTTTTTGTTGGAGCATATACTCTGCTCTTATGTGTTTGATTGTAGCCTTATTCATTTAAGACATTATCATGACTTATTTTACATTTTGTTTTGCCAGCCTAACCTGTGAAAAATCGAAACAGAACACGACTCTTCAGTACTGACAGACATTTCATCATTTCCCATGTTAAAATTCGCCCTGTGAGCAAATGCTTTATATGATGACGAGTCCAATATTTTTTGATCATTCAGTACAATAAATAGTTGGAAAGTAAAATTTAGTCGTGAGCAGTTATTGCAGAAATAAATAGGTGCATTGCATAATGCCACTTTTCAGTCACGGCTGTGCTTAATGGAAATACACCAACTCAATAACTGTGAAGGAGTACTTGCTGGAAATGACTTTGGGATGGATGTACGATGTAGCCTGGTGAATTACACCAGTGGCTGTGTCACACATCATGGCTCACATGTTCATCTGCAGCTAAGCAGATGTATGGATGTCACTGAGATATGCACATTCATTTACTCTACCAGCTGGGTGGCCTTATTATGTCTCACATCATAAATCCTTGACACATAATTTGTGACAATCCCTCAGGCTGAATCTCACAAATGAGTTCTGCTGGCAGTGAAAAACACAAAAGTTTGGCCTTTTGCTACAGCTAGGAAATACCTGTCAGTCATTTTGAGATATATGCCACTCAGTGACTAGTTTTCATTCATATAATGTCTTCGTCCCACCATTTTCTTTCATTCATAGTAGAATTCAACTCAGATTACTGTCAAACTGAATTATCTGGGAAATTCAATGAAAACTGTGCACCTCTTGTGGCTGTATATTTACAAGATTATATGTAATGTTGTTATACCAAAACATATAGAAAGACAAAAAAAACTGACACATGCAATGAGTATTTAGATAATAACACAAAAAGTCAGTGACACATTTATGCTGTGGTTACAAAACATTTGCTGTCCAAGTTACTTCTACATACTGTGTGTGGAAGCTATTGAATCAAATGTAGTGTAGTAAATGGGTTGCTGTTTCCCACACTTGCTCTTAATGCCCCAAATGCTGCATCTACATACTATATATTTGCTCTGTCCTCGTGACTCTCATCCAAATAGCTTCTTTCTACAGTTGACAGAAAATATATGGCAGAAGTTAACCTGAATGGAATGGAAACCCTGACCTTTCCCACATAAACACTAACAGTGGCTTGAGTCAGCGTGCTGTTACTATGAATGATATCTCAATTCCCTCTCCACCACCTTGGAAAAGAAATACCACCACCTTACCCCCTGTCAGCAGCAGTAATTCAGATATTTGTCCAGTTCTTCATAATGGCACAAGGCTTATTAGGTCTATGTGTGACACATCCAGTTGATGCATCCTTAAGATATTTGTAAACTGCAAAACACAAACTTTCTGTTGTAATCTTTAAATTACACCCGGAGGGTTTAGGTGATTGTGTTATTGCCTGTAATAAATTGTGAATGTTGTTTGCCCAATCAGCGTTCTGTATGCCAAAGGCAATCTTAGATGGAAGCTAAAGATGAAGCCAGAATTAACATAAAAAATTTCTTTGTGCTTTGAGCAATACTGAGAAGACACGCATTATGTGCCGCCCACATTTGGTAATTTCTGTTCAAATGAGACATGAATTTTTATGAATTTTCCGTGGATACCATAGAAGGGGCCATGACTTGGTTCAGCAGTTTCACTCATAGCACTTTGCACTGAAATAGATTAAGGAGGTGCAGACTGCGATCAGTTTTATAATTATGACAGACTAAAATATAAATCAATCACAATATGCACAATTACATAGCATTGGTAAGATTTAGGAAAATGCCACGTTTACCACATTTAGTGGCCCCCTTGTAAAGTATAGAAACTTTAAAGTTACAACTATAAACATTATATAACAAGTACCTTTAAATATCCAGTATATACAAGGTTCCATTGAAATGGTAAAATGGTAAATGGTCTGTATTTGTATAGCACTTTACTAGTCCCTAAGGACCCCAAAGCGCTTTACACATCCAGTCATCCACCCATTCACACACACATTCACACACTGGTGATGGCAAGCTACATTGTAGCCACAGCCACCCTGGGGCGCACTGACACTGCTGTAAGATCACTGACTAATTTATTTAGCCACGAACATCAGATTTATATAAATTATGCACAATCCACAATATGACATCCTCATACCTTATGCAAGTTAACCTGCCACCAGCAAAGCAGTAAGGAGATTTCTGCTAAGATCTGCACATTTTTTCACTTACAGGATGCCCCCAGCTCCTAATACACACATGTGCATGTGTTTCTACATTTGTGAGGACACTCATCTCTTACCCTTTTTGTTTTCTCTTGTTTTGCTTTCATGACCTCTGGGATCACTGAAAATATTTAGGGAGACAAAATATTATTGCTGTGCCCCCCCCCCCCCCCCCCCCCCCCCCCCACACACACACACACACACCCACACACCCTTCTGCTAACTGCATTCACCCTGGCCCATTCGACTACAGTCAGAGCAGATTTCACAAGCTATGGTGGTAATGGGTATGCCCACAATAACAATGGCACAGGAAGGAAAAAAAAGACATCACCAAAAAGCTGCAATCTTCAGTGACACGGGGGAAAAAAAGCAGAGAGAAAACTATATTTGTGCAAAAATATCATCTCAGTCTCGATGCCTGGATCAAGTTATTACAGCCAGTGTATAAAATCTTTCCAACATAAAGCCCAGTGGCAGTATACTGACTGTCAGAGTACAGAAAGAAAAGGATCTCATTGAATATATAGAGCTGGCACAAGCTGTATTTGTAGGAATTGTTGGATTTTCCACACAACTCAAGCTACTCAGTAGAATTCTGGGGAAAATGGCTGCTCTAATCCATTTTCAAAGATTCATTTCACATTTGGCACTCACATAGAGAGATGGAGTTGACATCAGTTGGAATAAGAACGAAAATTTCAACAACATATCTGACACATAAATTTATAGCTAAAAAGGTTTAAAAGCTGATGACAAAACTACATAAACAGTCTAACAATCCTTCAGGTATTTTAAATGACCTGCTGTCTATTATTATTTATTCATGTATTGTTTGCATGTATTTATCTGTATCTTGTGGTCAAAAGTTACACAATTGGGCTACAAGTCCTGACAAATGCAATAAATATTGCATTGCCTCTGCCTCACCTGCATAGTGGAATTTTTAAATATGCAGTGTCTCAGAAGCAATTAGTCACACTGTGGTGTGATAGCTCTGAGAGGGTGTGAGGAGCATATGACAAGACTTGGGTTGATATGTGCTCAGTGAAGGAAAACTGATGTAGTATAAGGTGTGATGATAAATAAGGCAGAATCTCCAATTCTGTTCTAGTTTTTCTTATTGTGTTTTGTCTTATTATTTAACTTCTTATAGTTTTGACTTTAAGTAGATGCAAAAAAAAAAAGCTTCAGTTTGTACAGTACAAAAGAAATCTGGATGCTCGCTGACAATGCGGCTTTATGTGGATTGCTTTGTAGTGTGCCTTGTGCAATGTAGAGCATTGTCTGTAGGGCAGCTTCTTTGGAGATGGGTGTTCTAGGGTTTTAGTGCCTCTATAAAAATGGGCTATACCTGTGATGATCCAGCCCACTATTGGAAGTAAAATATACACCTCAGAGCAAATTTACTGCTCCCTAGAATGTGATACCAAAGCAATTAGTGTCGGAGAGATTGGTAGGCATGAAAAATCCTTACAGCATGCCTTGGAGCCAATACAAAGGCAATGCATCTCAGTTTTATGGCCCAACTGTTTATTCAGTCTTGTTTGGTGTTCCTCTCCGAGACTCTGGAGTCAGTGGGGAATATCATGACAGGGCAATAAATTACATTTGAATTTAGCATAAAGTCTCCCAATAAAGCTTAGACCATAGGATATGGTATAACTAGTGTGCTGTATAAACAATGCCTGGATGGAAAATGTTTTAGCTTTTAATAGTGAAAGAGGAGAAAGTCACACGCTCGGCTGAAAATTTTTATGATATTAATCAGGATGTCAATAAAACGCCCTCCATCTTTCCTGCAGTATCAATCCCACTGCATGCCAATATATTGCTCTGCCAAGCTTTACAGGGTTTTCGGTTCATTTGTATTGACAAATCTGTAACTTCACTGGTTTATGCAGCTCTCATATCAGCATATGAGTAGTAATGAGCGGGGGACATAAAGTGTTGCTTAAAATAGCAGTGACATTTTTTTTCTTGAGCACTATCAGTCTTTACACAGTAGAAGCGCCATGAGATGACTGTAAATTCCCCCAGAGAGACGGCTTGGGTGTTTATGTAGCATAACAAACAACTCTAAATGTCATTGAGTAGACTTTTCCTGTGAAGGACACCAAAGCGACTGGGCTGCAATATTTGCCATGAGTGTGAGGGATTACTCGGATGCCTATAAAACAGCATGTAATCTAGCAGCCTATGGGGACGGGGACTCAGCCTTACCACAATGCTGTGAGGAACAGGCTGGTTCACTTGTTAAGTCGCTGTTTTTTTGGAAAACACACATGCACACCCAGATATGCAGAGGCACACAGGAACAGACAAAAAGGCATGCGCGCATTCTCGCTGCAAAGCTGTTGCATTGATTGTGCTGCTGGCTTGTCCCATTGGACTGCAGTGCTTAGTTATCCACTTATGTGTGGAGTTTAGTCCATAAGAGTTTTAATTTCAGCTTAGAGTGGCAAGAAAGATGCAGATTCACTGCAGGGAAAAAAGGATTCAGGAGTGCAATGTGTCCAAATAAGCTCTTTTGTGTCGTTGGTAATTTGCTGTTTATCTTGCTGTGTACAGCTATTTAATTTTGTTTTTAGTTCATATTTGGACAGATAGAGTTAACAGCAAGTGAGAGTAATACACTTTCTTGAATAATTTGTCACAGCGCTGCTAACTTGTGTTTCATGTCTTCTAGAAATGGAGTCGCTGCTCCTACATTGGTATTAGATTTCATAAATGACAAAATCATGCAAAAAAAATAAATAAATAAACAAAAGCAAATAATAAAAAAATCCAGATGAATGGCTGAATTAAACAGATCACAAGCAGATCCAATGAGTGAACACAATGGATCTGCTGATACGTCTATTCAGCAGCATATTTTTTCCCCATTTAAAACTAGTAGATTAATGTTTTTGCTTTGTTCCCTAGGCAGCTTTTGAAATTTAAAAAAAAAGTCTCTTTTAATTTTCTGATGATGGGAAAGGTATACAAACTCTGTGTTCACTGGTTTGCATCCTAATTTCTATTCCACTGTGATCTAATTACACCATTGCCCAGCCGTATTCCTGCATTACAGCTTATTCATGGACAAACCCTGTGATCCATTGCATGATGTTGTCAATATTGGAGCCCTTAGTTGAATGGCTGAATTAAAGAGATCACATGAAATCTCTTGAATGCTAAGAACCATTGTGTTCCCTCAGTGGATCTCCCTGCATATTGTGTCAGTTCATCATAAACAAACAAACAAACAAACAGACAAACATTTAAACATGCCTAGATTCCATACCTATAGGGAGGGGCAAACTATTTTTAATGCTGTGTTAAAAATGCAACATGTTGATTATACCGCACAGACTGTAAAGATACTGCAGTCATACAGTCAGGGTTAATTGTTTTTATATTTTTAAATTACACCACGTCTTTTTTCTTCCTCTCTCTTTGCTCTTCTTCCACAGGTTGGTTCTGAGCACCTTCTCCAGAATGAATACCAATTCCTCAGATGAGTTTTTCCAAGCCACAAACCATGCGGAACAGACATTCCGGAAAATGGAGACCTACCTCCAGCACAAGCAACTGTGTGATGTCCTCTTGATAGCAGGGGACCACAAGATACCGGCTCACAGGTTGGTGTTTGTGCCTCTGTCTGCTTTGATTTCATTAATTACTTACTGCTTTAGATCAGAGTTAAAAAGAAGCTCATCTGGATGCACTTCGTTAAGATAGCAATGCAGGCAGTCAGACTTTGGTCTGGACCACAGTTTGCAATAAATTTGGTCAGTTTGATCTATATGGGGGATAATTGGATGAGCTTTGAAATTCAAAGAAAGTCTCTTCTGATTTTCCGGTGACAAGAAAGGTATGCAAACTCAATGTTCACTGGTTTGCATTCTAATATCTCCTCCGGTGTGATCTAATTACACCATTGCCCAGCCTTATTCCTACATGGACAAATATTGTGATCCACTTCATGGCATCTCTTGACTGCTGAGAACCATTGTGTGGATCTGCTTGTATGTCTATCCACACGGTATATTATGTTAAGGATCTGGTACGTTCCACAGTGCCAGAAAAGAAGTATCTTAGTAACTTAGTTGCCTGAATTTTTATAGCTGGATTTTTAAATTCTACTTTCAGATACAATCATGTAAAGCAAAGTTTAAACCATAAAAATCCATATTAGAAACCGTAAGCGCGTGTGAATGTATGCTGACTGATTTATTCATTCACATTTCCTTCATGAATCCACAAGCTTGTTGCTTGAGCTTGCTAGACAAATTAGTTAACATAATTACAAGTCTGGCCATTGTAGCTATTAACATAACATACTGTATGTGGGATAAAATAATTTATCACAGGCTGACAAAGTGGAATCATACAGTGGTGGAAGGGGGCTATAAATCACTGTAAAATGGAATAAGTACACTGACAGTACATTATGAATATGGTGTATTGAGTCATGTGAGGCATGCTGTTTGTTAGGAAGCAGAGCTTCATTTGGGGGCATTCTTAAAACCACAAGACCATAGATCTCCCACCATGTAACCCAATTCATTGATCTTTTTTCTTTATGGCAGATTGGTCTTAAGTGCTGTGTCGGACTACTTTGCTGCTATGTTCACGAGTGACGTGAGAGAGGCAAAGCAAGAAGAGATAAAGATGGAGGGAGTGGATCCAGAAGCCCTCAGATCCCTGGTTCATTTTGCCTACACTGGTGAGTGCTTATAAAGACATTCACTAGCCCTTGTAAGTAGTTATGAGACTTCTGAAATGCAGCATGATTAAAATGGATCAATAAGACAATTCATCATAGAGCTGGCAGACTGGGCAGGACTTCAACACAAAATTGCTTCTTTTTTTTAAACTGGGCAAATGGCTGTTTGGGAAATATGCTTTAATCAAAATATCCACTTTTTACAGTTTAAAAGTTGTGTGGTAAAAATCATAATAATGGCTATCCTTGTAAAAGATTTTAAGTGATTTCATTATTAATGCTATAATTTAGCTGTTGATGCCTTTTATTTGATTCAAATGTTAATCGCAAAACTGCTTCCATGCAGTTTCGGTCATGTGTTGTTTTTCATGTAGTTTCCATGTTGTGACATTGCAGGTGTCCTTGAGCTGAAAGAGGAGACCATTGAGAGTTTACTGGCAGCAGCTTGTCTCCTCCAGCTTTCACAAGTCATCCAGGTTTGCTGTAACTTTCTGATGAAACAGCTTCATCCCTCCAATTGCCTGGGAATTCGTTCCTTTGCAGATGCCCAGGGCTGTGTGGACCTGCTTAATGTGGCTCATAACTACACCATGGTAGGACTATGAACAGAGCCAGACCACATTTTCGTGGTGGGCTGCATTATTCAGATCATAATAAATAATGGGATTGCACTCATCATTGCGCGCACGCACACACACACACACACACACACACACACACACACACACACACACACACACACACACACACACACACACACACACACACACACACAGGGGATTCTTTAATCATAAAAGACATAACTTTAATACGAATTTTTAAAAAATTTAGTTTCATTACTGTGCACTCACAGGAAGTAATAACCAACCGAGTTCCTGACACCGCTTGTTAGGATTTATTTGTTTAAGATATGCAATTACTCTACATTTCTGTGAGAAATATTCCTGTTGGATTAGGATTCACCCACATGTTCGTCAGATAATTTCTTGCTGGTCATGCAGAACTGACAGCACAAGACAGGCGTTATCTCCTAAAGGACATCTGCTCACTCTGTTTACACAGTCCCCATCCGAGACCAGGAGGTTAATCTAATCATAAAACTGCACAAGAGGCCCAGCTTCCTGTTCAGTAACGTCAGTAATGAGCAGGGATGTTCGGGCTTCCTGGAAGACTATCCTCTATCCCCTCAGCTGAAGATTTTTGTTTTGATAAGCTTGTTTTTTCCCATTGCAGCACGGCAGCTTCTGACACCGTTTTCCTTCATGAAAGAATACTTTAATGTTCAGTATATACACGTTTAATATTATATAGTGTCATATTGCAATATTTTTCCAGCTATAAAATACTTTGATTTCCACACAGGATTTCAATTAATACTTGACAATTTCGGTTTTGTAAATGAATTCTGATCTCAGGAAAGAATAAAGAGCAGTCTTTGTTGCAAACCAGTGCAAATTAAATAGTAATCAAAAGTTTTTGGAAGGTAATTTTCCCAGCCTCGCATTAGTTTAAGTATTAGTTTTTCAATTACTCTTTCAGTTAAATCAGTTAATATCCTGTGCCGCTGGTCTCGTTTTCTGAGGAGTTTACTTGACTGCTGTGAGTCTGCCAGTATCTACAAACACATCCTTTTAAATGGTTATGAAACAAACTTGGCTAAGCTTTCAATTTTGTTGTAAGCTCTTCAGCATTTGCAGTTACAAATTTATTGGTTTAACGCAATGTCAAAGATTGAGCTGGATTGAGTTCCTCCCTTCTCTTTAGCACCAGAGATCAATAGATGTCCCTCATTTCATTAAGGCTCTCCTTGCTAAGCTCTTAAAACCTGCCCTCAAAAGATAGATCGGACTAACACTGCAATGTGTTGCATGTTGATGATCAATAGCATGCTTGTTTCTGGTTTCATGCTTTCTACAGTGAACACTCGATTTGTTAAAGATTATAATGATGAATCCTTTACTGCTTTGTTTAAAGCATAAACAGTGCAGAAAAATGGCCAAATGTTGGACATACCATAGATGCACATATGAGCAGGAATGTTTTATATATCATCTCTAATGGAACTGCCCAGAGACAAAGCCCTTGAAGAGGTAGCCATGCAGTGCTTTAATATTGCCTGGGCTTCTGGCCAATAAATGGAAGATTAATCTTTAGAAAGGCAATAGAAAACAGCTTCCATCAAACTTGGAACTGGACACACCATTGGTGGGATTGTAATGGAGGTTTCCAGAGCCTGTTTTTCATTAAAGACTTATAAAGGCTTATTGGTATCATGTATGATCAGCAGAAAAAATGCCATATTAGCTTAAGAGGAGGCTTTTCGGAGCGAATGCTCTATACCAGATTGATTTGTAGTCTGTTGTTATGTGGATCATTTTATTTACTGAACTAAGTTAAACAGATGATGGCTTCATCTGTTCTTTGGAAAGAAATAATTTGAGAAATGGAGAGCGATTCACTGCGGTTATCGGTTATTGGAGATAAAGACCTTCAAACTGGCACTCTCTATCTCTCTTCACGTTCATTTTTCTTCACCTCTCTGTCCTTGTGCCACTTGGACCTCAGAGATGTAGAAACATACACAGACACACACAAAATGCTGCACCAAGCGTACTCCTCGGCTAATAACTGATGATTATCTGTCTCCTCTGCGTCTCCGCTATGTTCCAGGAACACTTCCTCGAGGTCATTCAGAACCAGGAGTTCCTGCTGCTCCCCACAGCTGAAATTGTTAAGCTGCTCTCCAGCGATGACATCAATGTTCCTGATGAAGAGACGATCTTCCAAGCTTTGATGATGTGGGTGAGGTATGATGTCCAGAATCGACAACAGGACCTTGGGGTGCTTCTTGCCTACATCCGCCTACCCCTACTTCCTCCACAGGTGAGACAGCCGATCAGGACTGTAAGTCGCTTATGCTTGTGTTAGAGCTTGTGACTGATGATTCGGATGGTACAAGTCAGCTTGGCTTCATTACAGAAGGTGTGATTTGTGATCTTTGATACTCTGTCCAGGTTGTAACTCCTCATTTTATAACTTTGTTAACTTAAAATGAATAATGAAATGAATAGAAATAATAACTAACACGAACACAGTTCATGTGATGTAAAATTATGCTGTATTTCTGCAAGTAAGCACTGACTTACAACTTGGTCATCTTGATTTAAATAACCTAACAGGAAACAGATAAGCATTTTTGACAGATATGAAGCATGAACATATCTGTTTTTTTTTAAATGGTATTTTATTTTCACTGACAAATTTGCTTTCCAAAAGTAATTATGCTCAAGTTATTTTTTTTTATTATCAGTATGCAGGAAAGTAACCTGCAGCATTATTGTTTGCAAAATGAAAAATATGTGGAAGATATGATACATAAGGTTTTTCATCCATGGCTTGGGAGATGCCATTTGCTGCGAGGCAAATAAACAACAGAAATGAATCATTGTTTTTTTTCTTCTTCTCAAAACTGGTAAAGTTCTTTTTAAGTCTCGCAGGCATAGCGGTATCAATGAATAAATGCAAAAATATATGAAAGTGAAATGTCTGAGAAAACCCACATAAAAAGCAACTTCACTGCAGTTTCTGTAATGTGCGGAAATGTAAGAGTGCTACTATTTCTCAGAATAGAAAGAAAAGTTTAGCTCTTCTGCAGTGCATTTACAAAAAAGAAGTAAAATCATTAAAATACAGTGTGTTTCATATGTCTTTGCTGTTTTATCTAATTGCAATAATTTATATAGTGACTTCCTTTAAAGTAATAGTTTGATGATAGACAAAGATTAGATAATTTTGTTTTTGCTTTCACCCCATTTTAATTAAAACATATCATAATCTTAATTTTCAATGCTGTTTTGCAGTTATATATATATATGACATCTTTTCCAAAGGGATTTAAAATCTACACATTATATTACAAATACCATTCCACAAGAGAGATTTCTATAAATACCATAAACATTAGAAATTTTCGGCACACATTATAATGCAGCTAATTTTTATTTTCTTGAAATATAGCTCCTTGCAGATCTGGAAAACAACAAGATGTTCTCTGATGATCTGGAATGTCAAAAGCTGCTAATGGAAGCCATGAAGTATCACCTTCTACCTGAAAGACGCCCAATGTTTCAGAGCCCAAGAACAAAACCTAGGAAATCCACTGTTGGTGCACTTTATGCTGTCGGAGGAATGGATGCTACCAAAGGTATCCGACATAGCAACTTACTGAAAAGACTCTGAAGATGGCTTTGCCAGATGTATAAAAAAGAGAGAGCTAGCTTATACACAATTGTTCTAAGTGTATGGCAACACAGGTTATCTAAATTGCGGTATTTTGTTTTATTTCAGGCTCTACCACCATAGAGAAGTATGACTTGCGAACAAACACTTGGGTCCAGGTTGGAGTCATGAATGGGCGCCGGCTGCAGTTTGGTGTGGCAGTGATAGATAATAAGTTGTACGTGGTTGGAGGGAGAGATGGACTGAAGACGTCCAACATGGTGGAGTGCTATAACCCCATCAGCAAAGTGTGGTCCACCATGCCCCCAATGTCAACACACAGACATGGGCTTGGTGAGTGATTGGCATATAACTGGCCAACAGCATATTGTTATTTACATTGGCATTCATGCATTTTTAGTAGCATTATTACTATGTCTGTGTTCTGAAACTTACTTGCCTTTCCATGCACATACATGGAAAGAAAAATGTAGGAAAAACATGCCATACTTCTTTTTCAAATGGAAAGCTATAGGTAGGAAGAGCAGCAGCAAGCCTTCCATACAGAACAGAACAGGAAGCAGTGATAACAGCTCTGATGCTGGTTAAATCAGGCACAGTATAAAAGGAGGACCTAGGGTAGAGGTGGGTTGCAAAGTAGCTTGCAAATGCCCAACAACTGTAGGAAGTTAAAAAAAATATAAATAGCACATTGCATATGAGATTTCCCAAATGAAAGCATTTCATCAGCTGAACTCTTTGCTACTGTAGGCTGGCACTGAGATCATCTTATCTGCAAGGACTGTGGTTGAATTCAACTTTGTGACTTTGTCTTGAATATTATGCTGCCTAATGCCAACTAACTGGAATGATCATTTCATTACAAACTGCAACCCATCAATTTTCAAAAAAAAAAATTCATTAACTGCTTTTATTTCATGATGAAATTTTTTTTTACAAAGACATAACACATATGGTTCTATATGTTTCAGGTTTCAGCTCAGTTAACCAAGCAGATTTTTTGAAACACCAAAGAGGATACATATTTAGTAAGGTCACAATTGGTAGGCTGTTAAGAAATTTTTTTTTTTTTGACATATACCTTTGATATTTTTTCCATCCCACTATCAAAGCTTGGCAAGCTGTGCTGGCCCTGCTCTTCCTTACCCTTCCCTGCCCAATAAATCTCATATCAGAAGCATTTTGATTCACAGTTGAAACACGTCTGGGTAACAGAGGAGGGAGATCTTGTCAAAGCATTCAGCTCACTCACACAGTGTGGTCGGAGGTATCAGCAAGCCCAGGAGATCACACTGTACAGATTACCTGCGCTGTCTTTGATCTTTCACGTACCAAATATCTCTTGGTGCTTTGCTTATCTTGTGCATATTTTCATTCTGAATATGTTTTAACTTAGTGTCTACCAACATCCCCGCATAGCCATTTCCTGCTGTGTGCTTTATGGGTAAAGAAAAGGAAAAAAACGTGTTGTTTTTTATCCCCAACCCACAAGCCAGTAATAAAAAGAAGCCTCACTACAAGACCAGTTTTCATTTGACAGTGTTTATGTCACTCGAGGTTCTCTGAATGCGGTCTTGTCCTCATGTTTCCTCTAAATAATTGAACTCTCACCAAAGGAAATAAGTGTTTTCATATAAAAATCCATTGTGCTAAAGCACCCTCTGCATTGACGCTGGTGGAAATAACCATTCCTATGTGACTGGGGGACGAGGAATAACAAAGCAGTTTTATAGTCTTCCTGTTTTCTGAATAGCTTTGGCCAGCTGGTTGACTCACTCTGCTCTGTTCTAAAATGAGAAACGTATCTCTGCTCAGACTCTCTAAGAATAACATTCACTTGGAAATCTTTGGACTTCTTTCACTGATTATTCTCTTAGATGTTTTAAGGTTTCTGTGTTCGAATACCTTTTTCATGTAATTTTGGCAAAAATGTTTGTTTCATTTAACCTCAGTGAGGTAAACACATGAACATTTGAAACAATATAATTATGCAGACAAAATCACACATGATCAAAACACGCATATAAAATATTAAATATTCTCTTTATTTCGTTATATTTATAGTAGCAAATATTTATAGCGTTTGATTTTTTCATATGCAGTATCTAATGGGACAATTCATCTTATTTATCTTTACAGCATTAATTGTTTGGATAGCATTCATTTCTTATTTCTATTTCTGCAGGTATTGCTGTGCTGGAGGGTCCCATGTATGCCGTAGGAGGCCATGACGGCTGGAGCTATCTCAACACGGTGGAGCGCTGGGACCCACAGGCCAGACAGTGGAACTACGTGGCCAGCATGTCGACACCACGGAGCACTATGGGAGTCACAGCACTTAATGGAAAGTAAGTTGCTATGACCCCCATCTTTGTCTAACCTGTTTGACTATCCCATCATAGCCTTTTAATTAAAATGTGCAACCTTAAACTTTAATGCAAAGTGTGCTATTGTATTTCCGCTTGTCTGCCTCTGAAGCCATTGCCCTCTGCAAATTAGTACTAAGAAGGCAGACATTTGCAGGCAATTCACACTTAAAAAGGAAGTCTAATTGGAGTATGCTCTTTTTTTAGGGTGCTGCCGTCCATAAATTCTACTTTTCTACTTGACTGAAGTAAACTTGCATATAAGGATAGCACAGTTAGTCTTTATTCCTGCACCTCTTAGTCAGTTTTAGCTATTGATTTGCTGGAACAAATGTTTTTGCAGGCAGTAAACTTGCAGCTGGATTTGAGCATGAAATAAAACAAGTATGGTTGTGTAACTCACAGTGCAGTGGTCCAGGAAAAGCTGGAGCACAGTATTAATGCACTATTAGTTCGACAACATTATACTTCCTTTGTGGTCTGCGTCAGATAAACTCCAAGGTGGCTGTGCAACAGTGCAGCTCGGAGCAAAGGCTGCTCTGATTAGTGTGGTAATTTATACAGTATAATCTAGACTCCATAAATGCAAAACACTTGATGTATTTGTATGTATTAAATACCTTACAACACAATTTAAAAGTAAATTAGGCAAATAACAGACCAGCTTTCGGCCTAATTTGAATATGTTTGTGTGCTGAAGTAGAAAAGAAGCTGCTGCTCCTTTGAGCTACAAGCTACATTTAACCCACTGATGTTATCTTTTCTTATCTAAGAAAACTATCTTTGAAAAACGTTCTGCTCAGCACCGTATCATCTACAATCTGTCTTACTATCACTGTTCTGATAATGTTTAGATAACAATTCTGTTTCGAAGCACGCAGCGGCTACTCATTTGTCGAATATTCGTTCATAATTTTGCTTAATTTACTCGAATCTTTCAGACTATTTGCAGTTGGTGGTCGAGATGGAAGCTCCTGTCTTAGGTCGATGGAGTGCTTTGATCCACACACCAACAAGTGGAGCATGTGTGCACCAATGACCAAGAGACGAGGAGGAGTGGGTGTAGCAACATACAACAACTTCCTGTACGCCGTGGGAGGACACGATGCCCCTGCTTCCAACCACTGTTCTAGACTCTCCGATTGTGTTGAGAGGTCAGTAAATGCACGTCCTCATCTCCAGAGTACACAGAAGACAATGGTGTGTTTGGACTGATGTTCATTGAACTCAGTAATGGGTGGGGTCAAGTTAGGAAAATTTCTCAAAGGAACAAAAAGGAATTCCTCTTGATCCCCACCCTGTTCCTGCATTTGGAGACATGTCTGCATTACGCAATACCCTATTGTAGAGACCACTGTTGCTACACATGGTTTTACGTTATAGTATCTGGCACCATCTGGTGGCCACAATATCCTCTTTAGTCCAAACCTGAGGTAAACCCATTGGCGTGATTTAAATACACGTAACTGTTTTTTTTTTGTTTTTTGTTTTTTGTGATAAAATACAGATATCATTTTTTCTAGGACATCACATTTTACTCAGATATTTATATATATATTCCCTCTTGTCATGGTGATGCACTGGTCAGTACTGTATAACTTTAGAGGTTTATACCTACTGGTTGAGTAGGTCCTTTCAAGAGGCTGAAACTCCAGATACACCCCTAGTACAAAGAACAACTTTACTGTTCTACCCACATGTTTCAGCCTGTAGCTGAAACAGCCTGTAGCATTCTGGTATTATGCAGTTCTTCCACGGTGAGTGTGTCTCACAAAGATAAAAGGTTGTGCAAACAGAGTAGAGATGTCTGGCACAACTTTCAAGGTACACAGAGCAGAGCAAAAGTTGAAAGCGGTACAGTGTTGTTCTTCCATGAAGAGCAAGTCTAAAAAAGATAAAATGTTGCAAGGCTACAGGCTGAAATCTGCTGGTCAGGCAATAAAGTTGTTCTTCATACCGCATGTGTTGCTGGAGCTTCAACCTCTTTAAACTTTTGTTCTTTTCTTTGCACCTTATTAGCAGATGAAGTTGTGAGTAGAAGTTTTCAGTCTTCAGTCTTCCTCCTACAGTCCAAACACACATTTGGTAGATTAAGTGGTGATTATGTACTTGTGTATATGGTAGTGTGTAGTTCTCTGTCTCTCTGTGTTAGCCCTGTGACCTGTTCAGGATGTACCTTGCCTCTTTAACTTTGCCAACTGGGATAAGTTGGATGAGCCGTTCGATATACATTGTTACTGATGTACTTTTAACAAGCAGCACACAATACTTAATAATAACAACCACAATTCACACTTTTTTCCCATAGTGGACGGATTTTTAAACATTTGAGTGACTGTTTTGTTCATAAGCATAAAAAGTAAATCAAATGATGCCTCTTAACTTCCAATATGGACAAACAGATGAAAAAAAATCTTTCTGTGGAAAATTCTGTCTGATGAGTCAAGTTCTCCCTGGACCGAGCATCTGCCAGCTGCTTTTGGAAAGACAGCTTTGTCTTTTGCTTTAATGTTTCACTTTAGTTCTCTGTGACCATTCAGACATCTGTGATTAAACAGGAGGAACATAAGGCCGTTCCAATTAGTGGGGATGAGATGCTGTTAGACTGACTGAGTAAATGAACTTTTAGAGAAAATGTTGTTTCGCCATACTGAGTAATGTAATGCAAGGCCAGTTGTTCAACCAAATATTTTAATTACAGGTATGACCCAAAGACGGACACCTGGACCACCGTGGCTCCCCTCAGTGTTCCCCGGGATGCGGTTGGTGTTTGCCTGCTGGGTGACAGACTTTATGCAGTGGGCGGATATGACGGCCAGTCGTATTTGAACACTGTGGAGTCCTACGATGCACAGAACAATGAGTGGACTGAGGTAATTGCATTAACTCAATTTAATGAAACTGCAAAAACAAAGTTATGAAATATATTCCTACTATTTTAGATTAGAAAAAGTATGAAAAAAATCCAGCGGAGAAAAATAAATAGTTTAAAAAGTTATAAAAAGAATAAAACTTTAATAGAACTGCAGATATTTTGCTAGAACAGTTACAACCAACATCACCGCTTCAGTTAAATCTGAAGTGACTGAATCCTATCAATATTTTATAGTTGCTTTTCTTTTTGCATGTTTTTTTGGTTTAAATCTTGACCCTTTGACCTCCTTACCAGCATGAAGTAAAACAGGATTTTTTTAAAAAGCCATCCTTACATGAAAGACTGATGTGTACCTCTCTGTCTTCCTGTAGGAGGTCCCTCTTAACATTGGCAGGGCAGGCGCCTGTGTGGTGGTGGTGAAATTGCCTTGAGCGTTTTGTCTCAAAACAGCATGGGTAACAAATGAGGGAGCAGCAAAGAAGAGTGGACAAACAAAACAACAGATCAAGGACGGTTCCTTTGAGAGTCATGCTTTTATTTTTTCTTACTTTAACTCGCCTCTCCAGAATTTTCAGAGGGAAACACAGACAGAGCCTTGCCCATAAACCAGTGTTGCTATCATTAGTGGACATGCCTGCCCACTGGGAAGGACTTGTTCAGAAACTGGAATGCACTGCACATTCTTCACATTCTCGACCAATCAAGAATTTTCATAGACTCGGCCAAGCTGCGGAGAATCAGCGCCAGGCCTTTGTTGTACGGCTTTGTTATACTAGTTTTATGAAAAGTGATGTGAATGTCTGCAAGATTACATTTAAAACTTACAGTCTGAACAAATAAGCCAAACTCCAGGTTAGTTTACATTTCTACGCAAACATTTCGTACCAGTACCATCTCACACAATATATTTTTGGGATTAAATCTCCATTTATAGCCACTATAATGAAAATTGTTGTAACAAATAGAAATAACTGTACCAGTGTCTTTCCTCATGGGTGGTCAGAATCACTTCTGAAGCATAGGAGACCACTGTGAACACTGAGGGTTGAAGTAAAGCAATGAAATGATCTTTTTTTTCTGAATAAAATATTTAGACGTTTTATTGCTTTTATTTTGCTTTTTTTAAGCCTGTAGCTAAAAAACACCAAAGTCATTTGCTTGTTTTAGATGTCTTGTTACTAGTTACATGTTCTAAAGGTTTACAAATTTGTGAATTACAGAAAAATATATCACATTGATATTTCACATTGCTGTACAGATTTTTGTGAACTTTCTGAAATGACATTTGTGTTTATAGGATCATGCCTAAACCAGCGCCCTCAGATCACTACAGTCATTGCTGTTCATTTGGCTTCCTTCCTGGGCATGCTAGCCGAGTGAATGTTTCGTTTGATTTACATAATATTATATATGACGATCATTACCGTCCTGTCTGTATTTTTAAGGATATAAGACCTTCTGAGTTACATAGATCTTTTTTTTTTTCATCACAAACCCTTGCAGTGGAATCAGGTGCATCTAAACCAGCTATGTGAATCTATGACAGCTTTTATTTTACACGTTACCTGCAGCACTAGGAAACCTGATTGCCACAGCACTTCACTATTGCAAATGTTTCGAATTTTTACATTTGTAGTTGGTATATCTGTTTAGAAAAACGAAACATTACGACCTTCTTCTTAATAATTTGTAA
Organism: Rhamphochromis sp. 'chilingali'; assembly: GCF_963969265.1. NCBI lineage: Eukaryota > Metazoa > Chordata > Actinopteri > Cichliformes > Cichlidae > Rhamphochromis > Rhamphochromis sp. 'chilingali'. The sequence continues at coordinate 31,161,388 of NC_137940.1, forward strand.
CTGTAATTCGAACACGTTCTGGGGCCAAATGCTAATGTTTTTATCATAATTTTGTACAGCATGAGAACCAATAAATAAACTGACTTCAGTCTTCTCTGCATGATCAAATCCATGTTTAGAGTTGTGGCCCCACACCAGGCACATTTTCATTACTCTTGTTGTTCTGCTTCAAGTAAACATAACCGATTCTTTGACTAAACAGGCTTGGAAGCTGCTTTGATGTCTGTCAGCGTTAACCTTAGTTTTGTTTTCGCTGCAGTGCCCTCTTCTTAAATCAAGCAAGCATGTTTGTTGATATTGCTGTGTTTTTTCAATCTCCCATCAACAGAATGAGGACCAAATGCTTTTGCTTGCCTTTGTTTTTTCCCCATTGTTTACCCTTCAAATAGTCCCTTCAACCCACCATCCTCTAGCTTGTTTGGTAAGATTTCAATCACTTTCGCATACATAATATTGGCTTATGTGTCCACGTGTGCACTTTTTTTTTTTTTTTTTTAAATTTTCAGGAACCTGTTGGTGATTTTAAAATACACAGCATATTAGACACATAACAGGAAAAAAATCCCTTTTGCACTTTCCTTTTTTTCACGTAATGTAAAGATTAATCGTCTTCTCTAGCTTTCTATTTTTGTTTATCTGCATCTTTTCCTGCCAGAGCTCATGAGGGAAATCAATAAAAGGATAATAGCTTTGATCTAAACTCACCTCTCAAAGTAAAATGTGGAATTCCTCAGTATATATCTGTACATTAATTTGAGATGCAGTGCTGTGGAAATATGGGGCCATGATGATTAGAATTACTTTATTCAATTTGGTCCTGCGAAGATTGCAACAAGATGCAAATATACAGAATTCTGTATACTCATCTCATAGTTTACCTCAGTATTGCCTAATCTTTAACAGCACCGTCAGACTAAGCTGCTTTACCAAGTCAATCTAGTAATAGGTTAACAGCTGCAGTACACACATGGATACACACTGAATTGGCTACGTGACTGAACTAAGATCCACTGCCTCAAATCAAAATTTAATTCTAGTTTCAAGGGCCCAAGAAAATGTGTTTGTGCCACAACATGTTGCTGAACACCTCTGGAAAAATATATAAAATATTAAGATCCCAATGGGTGGAGTAGCTTGACTGTTTCTGAGCTCAGCCGAGATTCGTGCAGATTTCAATGCAGATTTAAACAATGAAATGTTTAAATTCGCATTCATTTAGCTGAAATGCAATGTTTAGCATTTTCACGCTGCACATTTCCATGCTGACTCTACTCGAATACATGCTTTGTTGCCTGGTTCCTCTGCTTCTGAAGCATTGCGAAAGAGCCGATAAAACATGTATGACTTATAAAATGTACTTAAAGCTCTGAGAAAAAGAAAAGTGGATTGTATGCACCATGAGAAAGCACAGCACAAGGTAGTAATGGGGGATCAGTTTGCAGTGCACATGTTCCAAAAAGCATTTGCAATGCAATATTTAATTCACTGTTTTCTCAATGAGGTTTAGAGACAAAATATGGAATATGCATCCCTTGCTTGAGTTTTGTTCCACCAGTATCTTGCACGCATACTGTAGGCTCTTGTACGGTGAGGTAATTCTATCATAAATTATCAAGAGAGGGTGCTGTTGCACTGCAGAGGATCTACTTACTAAGGCTAATGGCAAATCAAAATCTCCAATACCATTACTGTTCATAATAAATGTCAACCGGCATTAAGGATGCCAAGGACAAATACTTGAGCTAATAACCCTGCATAATTGTTGAGACATGATGATGAAATGTTTGGAAATTGGATGTTAAGGCAACTTGTTCTCTTACCTTCGAATGAGCGTTTTGCTGAGTTTTAAGGGGAGCTTGAAGCTTCTGAACGAGATGAGTTCTGACTTGTCAGGTTTTAAAAGGATTTTGGCTTCACAAAAGTTTGAACAATGTCTCATAATTGTGTGACAAAGCTTGACAGACTGTTCTATTTTTTTCCTTTAGGTCTGTGCCTAGCTTTTGGGGATATATATATATATATATAGTTCTAGGACTGAAGAAGCAGCTTTCCCTCATATTTTATTCTTTTTGTGACAGCAAACAGAGATGGAAAGGGATGGGAGAAAGATGCAACAACACAGCATGAGTTGCAAACATTTTACTATATTGATTGTTGGTTGTGGAGACAGAGTATGTTTACAAAGTTTCTTTCTTATATAATAAGTATTTTTTGGATTTAGGGGACATTCGAGTTCTTGTAAGTCATAAACCACTGCATCACAAACATAAAATCTTACACAGAGAGAACTGTGGATTTCGCCAAACACATTTTTCTCCAGAGAAATAATTTTACTGCATAATTGTTTTCTGTCAAAATATAGTCTGATAACTTCAGAACGAATCAGTTAGCCTAATACTAAATGAAGAATTTCTGGGAAAAAAAGAAAGGATTTTGACGGCTTATATGTCAAAACACAGTGTTCTTAAAAGACTGAGAATGAAAAAAAAAAAACAGCATGCGAGAGATCTTCACCATGGGGACTAAAGACTAGATGGATCCCTCTACAAGTGCCACAACAAACTGTCAACTTAGAATAAGATTGTCCCGTCAAGCGTGCTTAAATAAGCCTGTTAACATGGCACTTTTGACATGTTGCAATGGAGTGCCATGTCAGGCAAAATGGTATGCCTTCTCTTCCCAGGTGATGGCAAATTGATTTTACACTGCAACAATTTTTTGTCAAACGACTGAATTCAGCAAGAGACGATGTATTTAACACATCACACGGGCAGCAGGACAATATCTAACCGCTGAGATGTGTGTTCATTTTCAGATAACAATCCAGGTGAGCTTGAAAAATCACCCGCTCGAGAATGCACGTACGCTACAAACTACAGCCTTTTAGTGACGCTGACAGTGATAAAGTAGTTAGCTGAGCTTTTATGAGTCCAGCACTGATACAGAGAGTGACAGTTGCTTTTCAGGCTGATCAAAGGCAGCAGACAAGTGCTGTAGAACGTTTCTCCCTCTATCCTCCCCCCAAACCCTGTCTCTATCTAATGATAGTTGAATACATTGTCATCTCATTATCTTTGAAGAGGGGAAAGATCCCTCCCGTATGAGTGGGCACTGTGTCTCTTGCCATCAGTCGGGCCCTAAAATTGGTGAAGCGCATTCCCGTCTCATTATGTTGAGTGAGAAATATCAGACACATCCCATCTGCCTAACGCCTTCCACACACATGCTGCCATGCTTTAGCCATACAAGCTGGTACTGTTATGCTATAGTTCTATAATGCAGATATGAGACGGGTTCTCTAAGTGGATTTGGACAGCGCTGTTAAGGAAACCACTGCATGGTTAACTGTCTCAGTCCACCAACTTTCATGGGTGTCTTTTTTTTCTTTTTACAGCAATAACCATCAAAGAGCCCTTGACTCTTCAAAATGCTTCTAGGGTGCATCTCACACCATCACTGATATTGTAGCATTTTGTGTCGTTTACTTCTTAATGGATTTTTTAGTACATGAAAGACAAAACACATTTACCTCCAATAAATAACACTTTTGCCAGTCCCTCCTGCAGGCCCTCCTAATTCAGACACACACACACACACACACACACACACACACACACACACACACACACACACACACACACACACACATATATATATATATATATATATATATATATATATATATATATATATGTATACATGTACATACATATATATATATATATATTAGGGGTGCAACGATATTCGTATCGATATTGAACCGTTCGATACAGTGCTTTCAGTTCGGTACGCATATGTATCAAACAATACAAAATTTTTAATTTATGTTATCAACTGTCCTTCTGACCGATGCTGTCTGTGTTGAGCGCTCAGTGGATCTGCGCTCGACAGTGCAGCCTAGGCGGAGTAGTCGAACGCAGATTCACTGAGCGCAGGGCAAGCTAGTGAGACAGAAGTTAAGCTCTCCTTTCAACATGGCAAATTGAACCTCCCCCACCCTCATTCAGATCTGGCGTTTGGAACTATTTTGGTTTTCATGTGACGTATGACCCTGAAGGTAAGCGCGTCATGGACTAAAGTAAAACAGTATGTTGGATGTGCCACGCAATGCTCAATTACATGGGTGGGAGCTAGTGTGTTAGCGCAGTTAGCTCGTTAACGTGTTGGCCGTCCAGCAAATGTCCTAGTTCTTGGTTCCACTTGTCTCTTACCCGTGACTTCAGTGGAAATTTCAAATTCAGGATCTGACACAGACTGATTCATGTCCTACACAGTTCTTACAAGTTCATAGAAATTTCTGTTCAATTAGAACCAAGTATTTGAGTTGATGATTGTAATTTTTATACAATGTTGTAATTTGTGTTTCAACAATTTTTTGATTAATGTTTTGTTTCCGTTACAATATTATACATTAAAGTATAATATTGTAACGGAAACAAAACAGGAAACAAAACATCAATCAAAAAATTGCTCTCTTTTTTATTCGGGCTACTTAAATTTATTTTGGACACCCAAAAACTGAAGAGTCCCTGCCCGAAGGGCTATCAGGGATTTTGAAATTTTGCAAGCCCTGAGATATTTTTATTTTTTTTATTACTTTTTTGTTTCACAAACATTAAATTTAAAAACTGTACTTTTGAGTTAAAATATATATTTATAATTTTAATAAATGACAAATTAAAAAGGCATGAACATTTTTTTTTGTATCGAAAAAATATCGAACCGTGACACCAAAGTATCGAACCGAACCGATCCGTGAATTTTGTGTATCGTTGCACCCCTAATATATATATATATATATATATATGTGTATAATTGTTGGAGAATTAGGACACAGCGACAAGCTTCATGGACAGATAATGACATCTTCAAATTAAGCAAGTTTTTCAATCAGACCTAGATCGCATACCTTGGTGACTATTGTATAATGAATGAAAGGCACTCAAATCAAAAAGTCAACAATAACTTGACACAAATGCCAAATTGGTCCCAGATTCTCTTGACTGACTCTAACAGATGTCATGGGCCGATTGCCAAAACATCTTATCGTGGACACAGTACAGTGAAACCACAACACTGATCTACATGATGGATGTCAGATCAAAATGAATCCAGCCATGGTTTTACCAGCTTTGAATTCATGCATGGGGAAGCCTGTCAGGGGCGAGAGATGATGTGGACGCTGGCTCTCACTGTTTGTCAAGATTTTACAACCCTCCCCCTCGCTACTCGTTTGAAGCTAGTCATCTGCTGTCTAGCAGCTTGCTGCCAATACGCCTGAGAATCTAGATTCAACATTTACGGACTTCTCACAGGAATGAATGCAATTAGACTGTTTTGTGGGTGTAAAGCATCCCTTTGCATACACCATGCAATCTATCATTTTAATGGGCCTCAACTTTCCCAGGGAACACACTTTAATTTGGTAACTGCACTTGTATATTCCTTATTTTATGTGTCTAATGCAGACAGCAAACTAGTCACCCATCAATGGCACATTTTTTTCACAGCAGTTTTGCTTCTTCGGAAGCTCGTATGGCATAAAGAAATACAAAACCTAACGCAGACCTTTGAAAGTTGAGCATCAAATGGTGTTTTGACATCAAATGGAATAATGAGAAAACATCAAGACCTGAAAAAGATCACATACGCAAGCAGCTCAATTCTTTAAATGAGATGTGTTGTTTGTTTTCTGACAGATACAGACATGAGAACAAAGTTGCTCTGTCCAACTCACTTTCTAAGTCTTTGCAGTAGCCATAATTCAGAGAACATCATGTCCACTTCAATAACACAAGCATAGCTCCTTGAAGGACACACACAATATATATTTTAACAGCTTTTTTCCTTATAAATCCTTGCAATAGGAGAAAAAAACCATCTAGCATTGCTTGTGTGCCACTCTTGTGTCTGCTATGCCTCTTACCCTATATGATCTTTCTCTGCACATTACTGCTGCCCGTGCAACGACCGCTTACGAATTGCCTCCAGAACTAAATCACTTCCTTTGTCAGACACGACTGCCTTTCTTTCCCAGACCCATTGCTTACTGCTATTGTTAGTGAAGATGAACAGCCCACGACAATTAAAGGTGTGGACCATTACTTCTGCTGTACGGAAGGTTAGACCTTATGCTTTACAGCCTGAGGGAGAACATCGGCATATCGTCATCTGTCATCCAGAGCCATAATGGAGAGTCTTGGAATGGATAAAGAGCCAACAAATGTCCAACACCCTGCAGACTTTGGGTCAGGCCTATGTGGGTTTGTCAGAGCTGAAGAATAGAGGGTGAGATTATAACAAAAACTTGACAAAACTCAGTTAAAAACATGTGGCCAACTGCAAACAAAAAACGGAGGTGGCAATTGTGCAGCAATTCTACATGTGCAACACAACAGAAATGTCCATGAATTAAACAGATAAATACTGTATGCTCAGAGTTTAGCTAACAGTCTGTATTTTTGATGCAATCAAAGTCAAAAAAAGAAAAATGTCACTCCCAGAATCTGAATCCCGATCTTAATTCTTAAAACCCCATTATCTTAACTCACATACATTTTACCTACAGCCTTTAGAGTTGTTTGAAGGCATCTTTGTCACTGTTTCCTTGGAGACAAAAGGCAACTAATTTGTTTTCTGTAGAATAATTAGTCAACTACTCTTCAAGTCAGTGATAAGTAATGAGTTATTGATAGGATTTAACCTAAACAACACTGTTGGAAATATGTTTTCTTACTCTAAATTAACTTGCAGCCTTTCTAAACTGGTTTCCCTTAAAATCACATGTTCCTTAATACTCAACACTTATATAGTATGTATTTACCAATTATATTTACAATGTATTATAAGTGAATCTTAAAAATTGCTTCTTTACTGCATGGAGAATAATTTGGAAATGTGCAGCATGCCTTGAACAGACCTCACTGCAAGTATAAAAGAAGAAACTATTAATGATATTAATGCTTGGTTTTAACTCCCATAACATCCACAAAAGGTTTCTGAACATGAACAATTCAAAATGAATATTAATAAAATGCTAAACATTAGTTTTAAAAATAGTAAGTTCTTCACAGATTGTTGTGCTGCTAATACCACCTTCCTATATTTAGAGATATATCAAAGATGAAAAGCTGCTGGGTACAAAAAAACATGCTGTAAACTGAATGCTTCCTGCTTTGCTGCTCGGTCTAAATGGAACCGATATAATTCCTGACATAAATATCACGACAGTAGGGGAAGCGCAAGTTGTAGAAATTCATGTGTGTGGCAACACAGCGAGTCATCTTTGAGAAACAAAAGTTTACAGTGGAAACCTACATGACATATCCAACTTGTTAGTGATGTTTTCTTCTGGTATCATCTTTCTTACCAGCCTGTTGTGTTTTTCTGCAACTCTTCCCAGATATTTTTCTTTGAAGGAGGGTAAGAAATTGGTATAAAAGCTGATGTTGTTTCCCTTCAACAATAGTGGCTAAAGCTGCTGTCTTTGTTTTGCCTTTCCATGGCTCACACACATAGAATCAGACCCATGCAGGCACACAATCAATCAATCAATCAATCAATCAATCAATCAATCAATCAATCAATCAATCAATCAATCAATCAATCAATCAATCAATCAATCAATCAATCAATCAATCTATCTATCTATCTATCTATCTATCTATCTATCTATCTATCTATCTATAAATTAATTAATTTTATTTAAATTATAAATTACATTTTATTTTCACATAAATTGTAACTTTTTTATTTTATTTTATTTATTTTAACAAAGCAACAACAGCACAAGACAAGCACACACAACATGAAAAACAGGACAAGCTGTAAAAGGATAAATGATGGATAGACTGTTTGGCATCAGGATGTAATCAAATAAAATTAAATAAAAATAACATAATAACAGTGATGCATCTTATCCTTATATACATATTATTCTGCACATATATAAACAATACAAACATATTACAGTACAAACATAACACATTATATGGGCACTGAAAAAGACAAATACGTGAAAGTGATACAAGTGTGACAGTTCTAAAGTAACAACACTGTGCAAGTGCTGTAAAGCTATGTTGCAAAGCCCAGTAATTCAGCTGTAGGGAATACTCCTAAGAACCTAGATGGGGTCTGAGCAGAGGCATACCAGGGTTGATTTGATCAATTTTAAAACATTTTGTTTCTTTCTTAACCCAAGGCAATAAGCATCATACTGGTAAAACCCACAGAGCAGTCATATTGCCAGGAGGATTGCCCACGGTGGACAAAAGTTGAACCTTTCTTATCCTCCTATAGCCTGGTGTCTGAATCTGATAGCGTATGTATGCAGATAACAACTTCAAAAGATTAATTCTCTTCTTACTAGACATTTTTCTAACAGGAAAATTTCTTGTTCTCAAAGTAGCTTAAGCCTTTTGTTACATAGCCTTTAGCTTCATAAGAAACTTTCCCTTCAAATTCATCCTGAGGCTCATTCCTGATACCCCTGTTTGAAATGCAGAGGTGTTAAATTATTTAGGGTTGAATCTGTATTTTATTTTAGAATGGGGCTGGAAGGAATACTAACTAATACTTAGTTACCAGCTTTGAAGGCCACTTGGAATGAATGTAATACAAAATATTGTCCTTGTAAACAGTGGGTTTACACACCTGATCATTACATAACTTAATGTTTCCCCTGACTGCCCCTAAGCACAACCTATTTTAGAAAGAGAAAGTGTGAAGAGAGTGAGCGTGTGAGTTGGTTTTTAATAGCTCTAATAGTCAGTGCACATGCCAGATATTTGACAAAAATTGCCAAAAGGGTCAGGATAATATGTCAGTGCATGCATTAGTGTTACAAAAACTAAAAGCAAAAATGTAGTTAACAGGTAAAATAAAAATTCACTGTTGTGTTTAATTTCCCTTGTCCTCTCTTGCAGTGTACTGCATGCTCTGTATGCTTTTTGTCCTGCACTGCATAGGAAACTAGGTATCCCAGCATGCCTCAGCCATTCCAGGATACAGTTGCCAGCGGGATGCAACACTGCAAAAAGTGCTGCCTCTTTAAGTCTCCTGTGTGGCATGTTAAGCAACGGTAATCTGCCGCAGTGCAGACAATAAATTCCACTGCATAACTTAGCGTCACCATGACATCGTACCTGGATGGAATATCATATGGGCAGATGGAGGGCTAGATGGAGAGAGGCCATGCCTCTCGCAGAATAAATATGTGTCCCCAGTGTTGACACAAAAGGGACAAAATCTGAGCAGTAGTCACCACTTGCTCATGCACTGCATTTGAGGGAAACAAAGAGGACTGTGCATTAATTATTTCCTCCAGCTCAGTCCTGGTTTGGTCAACATGCGATTCATCTGTTCAGGGCAACAATGGAGCTCAATGCTATGACAAATCTGAAGGCCTGGGCTGTCTTCCCAGTTCCCAAAAGCTTAATAGTGTGCCATGTGGAATGATGTAATGCTAAAACACTGCAAAACTTCCACGCTCACCAGCTTTAGTCAGGGCAGGGGAAAAAGGGAGAGACAGACTAGAGAGAGAGACAGGGAGAGAGACAGAAGGAGACTCAAAGGGCCTGATTACTGCATATCATCTAGAATACAACTTGTACCATACAAATCTCCAGCGAGATCCCCATACTGTTGGAGTATGATAACAGAAATGAAAAGCTAGTATGTGCTGGGGCTCTCTTAACGCAGCTGCCTCACAGTGTTAAGGAAACTGATGTTCACTGCATGACTTAGACAGCAACTCTGCAGTTATTTGACAAACTGAAAGCCATTTCAGGCTGTTACAAGCAAAATTTGTTTGGAATACCCTGTTGCAAGGACCTATAATCCCCAACAAAGAAATGTCATTATTCACAACAGTGTGAAAAGAGACACACCAAAGCTGCCCCGTACTAAGTATAGGTTTCGCTTTGGGGTTTGATCTTTTTTTTTCCTCATTTTTTCATGAAAGATATTAGACCGGCTTTTTAATTTTTTCATGTCTTTCAACTACAGAAGATTAAAGGTCGGGACTCTATAGCAAGCACAGGAAAACTTGATAACGCCTGAAAAGCATGGATATTGCTTGTTACATATAAAACAGTGCAATTTTTAAATATGTAATGGCGTACACTCAAATATAAAGAGAAATGCTAACTCAGGTGAAATACAATACACATACCAATGTGTGATCACAGCGTGGATTTATATTGTATATTTAGATGCCACACTATATGCAGCTCTTTCTAAAAGTCTGCTACAGTAACATGATCAGTAATAAACTGATGAACACGTTGCTGCCTTAAAGCAAATGGTTAAAGCATTTCTAGAAACAGAACATCTAAGAACAAAATTTTGCTCATACAACTCACATGAGTATGTCATTTATATCTCTTGAAATGAAAATCTGATTATTTTTATCTACCACTGTAGTCTGTGGACATATTTCAGTCTTATCTCATCCGAGCAAAATCCGCACACAGACAACACAGAATACATATCAGCACTCCAACAGAGATTTACAGAGAATAATTGTTGTAAGCCATAATTTTTAGTACATCACCAATCAAATTATATTATATAATTAAGCAGCGTAATTGCAGTTTGCATTTTAAATTATGGTTTTGCAAAAAAATAAAATGAACAAATAAACAAACAAAGAAAAACATTAGATCCAAGGTGTAATGAGGTCTGGTTGTTAAAAGGTCTCATAAGAGTATTTTTCTTCATGGTAAGTCTTTATTATTACACGGCACAAAAATCAATTACAGTTTTATAGAGAATCACGATCCCTTTTGGGGAATTCACCAAGGAGTGCCTTGCATTTTTATAGGGCTCGATGATTTTGACAGCAAAAAAAAAAAAAAGGTTCACTGATGAGATGTGTTTCAAAGTGAAAATAATAATAATAATAATAATAAAAAAAAAGACATCCAACAGTATACGACAAAACACTTTTTCTGTGAAAGTGCTTTGACAAACTTGGTGCCAAACATTCAAGGTTGATTTTCTATTTCTATTCAGATCCCAGACCAATTTGTTGCAGTCCATAGAAACACACTCTTTACTATGCATGGCGTTCTAATACCCTTGGCCCTTTTTGGACAAAAAGCAGAGCAGATAGCCAGGGGCATTTCATTTCATGCTCTACCTCCTCAACCCCAGATGTTCACCTCAAAAACATCTCCACTGATACAGGTAGAAGCTTAATGGCCTGCAAATTGCCCCGAGCTCAGGTAATGAAATGCAACCTCTGTATAATTTTAATTGAGAACCCTGGATGGAAATCAAATGATAATGTGCTCCATGCATGGGAAGTTTTCAAGTAACAGTGAAATTTGTGTCTGGTGTGTAAGTGCAGCGTGGGCTGAGGTAAATGACTTTTTACTTGTGAGCCTCTCTTCATTTTAATTGTGGATTGCACGGTGTAATAAACGAGCTGGTCATGACTTAGCATCTGGTAAATGAAGCAGACGATGTACACACCTTTGAATGCACAATGGTGCTCCATATTTACAATTCAATCCGACAGGGTGCCTATTAGAAGCCATAAACCTGCTCAACTGTTAGATAAGATACCCTCAATAACCCCCTCCTCACCTCCACCCCCTTGCAGTCATACACACTCTTAATTTCTACAGTACACGCTGTTAAGTCGAGGTATGTCCTCATTTGTTTTACATGTTTTCTCCATGTTGTGAATTCCAAGTCTCCTTGATTAAGAGCAATGCCTTTATGTAGATATGCAGTCCTTTTACAGCAGGGTTGGTGCTGCATGAGAATAAAAAAGGGCTGACGGTCCCAAAAATACATCCTCAGGAGCGAATCAAAGTGTCTCCAAAAGTACTTGTCAGAAATACATATTAGCATGCTACTATTTTCAGCTCAGTCAGTCAAGCAGAGAACTCATCATATTCCGGCTTGTTGCCTTTTCAATCTACTCCTCTGCATTTTTTGATGCATGCGATTTAGACATCATGGATAATATTGTAATAGAAAATGTGGAGGGAGTGTCCCAGCATGAACTTGCGCCTGACAGTTCCAAGTTGGGAAATGCAGATATCATTTAGCGTTAAGGAAAACACAAGGTCATTTGTGTTTTCAAGAAGATGAACACAGGCTTTGTGTTCAAGGACAGAAAAACTACGAGGGTCTGTGTGTAGTCTAATAACAATCACAGCATCACAAGCTATGATATAGGGGCGATCGTGGCTCAAGAGTTGGGCGTTCGCCTTGTAATCGGAAGGTTGCCGGTTCGAGCCCCGGCTTGGACAGTCTCGGTCGTTGTGTCCTTGGGCAAGACACTTCACCCGTTGCCTACTGGTGGTGGTCAGAGGGCCCGGTGGCGCCAGTGTCCGGCAGCCTCGCCTCTGTCAGTGCGCCCCAGGGTGGCTGTGGCTACAATGTAGCTTGCCATCACCAGTGTGTGAATGTGTGCGTGAATGGGTGGATGACTGGATATGTAAAGCGCTTTGGGGTCCTTAGGGACTAGAAAAGCGCTATATAAATACAGGCCATTTACCATTTACCATGATACCCACCCACACGCATGAGAAAGAAAACAAAGACAAAATGGGAAAGCCAAAGCCACTATCCCATGTTTATCATTAGATCATGAGTGAGAGATAGACCTCTGATGTATTTCCACATTACTATTTACTAAACAATATAAACCAGACTAGCATGCTTTAACCGCATTAGCCACCATAGCTCTACATGACTAATTAGCGTAGGCAACATTGGCCCATGACTAATTAGCATATATTCTCCGGCAGCTTTGACAATGCTCACCCCGTACATCTGCTGTGCGTCTAGCGTCACTCCGCAGCTTGCGGTTTCACTCTACAAGGTCAACTTTACATTTGGTCCCAACATCTCATTTGATTGGTGTGACAGCTCACCAACAGCATATACAAACAAACAAATGCAAAGACAGACTGTCTAATATCAAGCGTAGTAAACTGAGCTTGCTGTTTTTATGTGCTCAGTTAACAAGCCATTTGAATTAGCCTCAACTCTAATTACAAGAGAAAATGACGTATCTTTTCTAATTTACTGTGAACTTTATGTAAACACTATGTTTTTAAACATCTTAAAAGTAACTACCAAAAACTAAAATTCTCAAATATCCCTGTGACATTTTTCAGTCATCATCCTAATTCTAAATTCTAGACATCACTGTAACATAATTCTGCACAAAGGATGTCAAGACTCAATTGATGATGTTTTGATCATAAATCCTAGCATATTCATTGTACATCTGTATATAAAACATGGATGTAGCTTCCAAGTCTGAAAAGTAAAGCCCACGAAGAAGTGCCTTAAACCTGCGTTCTTTCCATGAAAGAATGGAAAGATGATTATTGAGGTTGCAAAAATAAGTCTTATTATGGGAAAATGACACTCGACGGTCTGCTGAGTTTATGGGCTCAGTCTTATTAATACAAAAGTATTAATAAGTAAATTCTGGTATGCTTGAGACACTAGATTTGAAAAACCTAGGATGGTGATGGCTTTAGCCTGAAGCGTCAAAAACTGGACTTGGCATACCAGTTGATGATGTCAAGGTTGGCTATGTCCAGCTTTATATTGACTCTCTGACCCAGCAAAATGAGTGACATGCTTTGTGTATTGATTGATAGTGACTGCCTAGCAACAGGGAAAAGATGCCTAAAATAAGATTACAGCTTATGACCTCAAAGTCGACATTGTGCTTTCTTATGCCCCCAGCAATACATCGGCCAAGACTTTATGTGGGCTGCACAAATAGACAAAAACACACACATATATGCACATCACATAGACAGACATACAGAGATTCCTGGATTTCTTGGAGGGCTTTATTTCTGTTACCCTTGATTCTAGTCAATAATTATAATTTCAGTTTTTGCTGCTGGAGGGTTATTTTGAGAGACACTAACCAAATGTAAACAGCGACATTTGTGAAAAAGTAAACTACACTGTTTATATGATAGACTTGAGTGAGAGATCTATTTAACAAATTGTGAAATGTACAAGGAATATGAGCGTATGAGTATTACCGATATGTTCCACCCAGGGTCACTGGCAGCTCCAGGTGAAAGGATTATCAGAGGTAATGCAGTCAACACTGTGCACAGTGCATCCTCCTTCTACTCGTTATCCTGTTTTGCTTGGCCATTATATTGAGGATGGGAGGCTTACTGTGCCTCCCTGGGCTGAACTTAACACCTACCAGACATGAGAAGAGAACTGAGGACCTCTGTCAGAAACTATGTCAGATAAAATCTCACAAAGCTGGAAGAAATGATTCATCCAGAGGCCCACACTTTCACTAGCTAACGGGGTATGGCAATAAATGGGTAGCTTTGAAAACATGATCAATAATTGCAAGTATGAAAGTGTTAACATTGTAAGTGTAATTAAAAGCCCAGGTATAGGCTGGGTTGTTATTTGTAGCAAACACACACTGGAGTAAGAAAAACCAGATATTTCCCTAGTACGCCATCAGATCTGTTGCTGTATCACTGGCAGGTTTAGGGAACCACACGGTCACGATCAACCCAGTAAGATGAATACCCGGCCCTTTACAATGATGTAACATAAGAACTGTAATGAGGAAACATGATCGTGTGCTTCTAAGTTCTGGGAAAAGATCAAAATGTGATTTGGACACAAAGACAAATTCATACACCATATCATATACAAACAGGGAACCCAAAATGCTTCAAGGGGTATTTTCCACTCATGCAATTTTGCTGCCATATAGAAAATATGGTGTAGATAACATAGTAATTGCTGTTGCTGTCAGTAGTGCAGTCACAGATGGCAAGGCCTGTTTGTTTATTGAAGACTGGGGCAATGTAACGATACACCTGAGGAACAAAGAAAAGTTGGTCAGGAGAATCTGGCTGGGCCTACTGGTCAGACAAAGCAAGGGCTAGGACAGAGAGCAAATATTGTAATAAAATGGAACAAACACTATAGACATATGGAGTTATATGTCTTGAATTGCACTGGTGACTTTGGTCAATCAAACACCTCTTGGTGGTTAGACATCAGGACTCCAGAAAGCTTACTCAAGAATACTACTGTTGCCCTAAAGGAGGTAGAAAAAGCTTATGGCCCTGCCTTTTCACATACAGAATGATCAAAAACCTGCATAGTTGGAGACACAGCTCTCCACCCGTTGTCTTATCACCTATGTTGTTTGTGATCTCTAAATGCTGCTCTTTTCTGTCTTCCGGCTGCCCCTGCCTGAGCTGGACTCCATCAACGGTCGAGGTCTTCTAAAAATGAGATGTTCCATCCCACTGTTGTAGGGCTATACTTTACAATACAAAGCCAAACACAAAAACTGTGGCATATAAATAAAACGTAATGCAGCAGAATAAAAATGAAACTGACTTGAAGTGAGTGCATCATGGTGTTAGAACAGGTTAGAACGGTAGCATCACAGAAAGAAGGTTTTTGGTTCGAATCAGATGTTTGCCTCGGGCCATTTTTTTTTACCAAGTTTACACAGCCTTCTTGTACATGTGTTCCGGCTTCCTCACACAGTCCAAACTAGGGATGTTTCCTGTGAATAATTTAGTCTAACAGAAAGAAAAGCTTCAGAAACATGTAGAACTGAAAACACATCAAATGGTCAAATTTAACCATCAGCCAACCAAATTCTTCTGTTGTATTTAAGTAACTATATGAAACTGTTAATCATGTTTCTGTCAAGCTAACCGTAGCTGTGCTAGCAGCAGGTTTCCTTTTTCTTGTTTACACATCTCTTCAGTTATCTCTCATCCAAGACCTTTTCAGTTTTAAAAGAACTCAAACCATTGGTTCTCAGAGGCCATCTATGTCCACTGTGAATGACCACTGAACAGAGGTGGTGACTTACAACATCAGCTATTGGCCAGCAACAATGCAGTCTTGAGATCCCTTCCACTTTCAACTCCGACTCACACCTTGCCTCATGTGACCTCAGTGTCTCACAGAGGTTCGAACCATTCACTCCGGTAACAATGACCCATACCCATGCTTTTTTGACACCTTGGATCATGTGACGACTTACATGAGCATTAGTGGGCCAAAGACCCTCACGACAACCTCTAAAGGGGACTGCTCCTACTAAGAGTTAATTACCCAGGACTCTTGGATGAGAGGCGAAACATCTTCACAAACCGAAAAAAGTCCAGTTGCCTTCTTTCAAACAACATCAGCAAGAAAGAGGTGCAGGGTTATGGCTTTCAGGGCTGCAGCTAATGGTAGTGACAGGTAGCCTTGTAACAGCTTTAAACTGGCAAAAGCTGTGATATATTAATGAAATAAAAATAATGCATTTAACCAACTGGCATTTCTGGCATCGACTAGCAAGGGCAGTAATGTTTTAATATACAGTTTACTAGATGTGTACATCCCTAAATGATTCTACACTGACTGTCATATTTATGTTTGAGTGAGTGTGTGATTCTGTCACAAAGTGTTAGCACTGTATTAGACTGGCAAACTGTCAATAGTGTACCCCATTCAAGAGACTCAATCAATCAAGAGACTAAATCAGAGAGGCAAGAAGGTTTATTTACACATTTGGTGAATGTGCAAGGAATGACTCAGCTAAAAGGCAGCCAGGGAGGGAGCTGAAGGTGGGCCAAATGGCTGGATGCATAACTGGCTCTAAGAACTGAGTCTGTGACCTTTTGGAGAGTTGAGGTGCCAGTAAGTTTTTGACTAGCTGTCAAATGTAAGTCACGAAATTTGTCTGGCAGCTGTTTGGTGCTGACCTGGTAAGTTACACAGAGTGTGTCAGAGCTTTTTCACAAAAAAAAAAAAAAAAAAAAATCAGTGTAGTTAAACAGAACTGTAAAAATCTAACTCAATATCTAGCTACTATTATATGCTGCAGACTCAAAATAGATTTTTCTGTTTGTTAAAAACTTAATATTTTCATATTCTTTGTTTAACAGTATAGATAGGTGCCATTATAACCACAGCATGTTCTCTAAACAGAAAATTACTGCCAAAAATAGGTCACAGTCAACAGGTGTCAGCTATGCAGGGACTCGGTGCACTGTAGTGTAAGGTCTTGGAGGACATGTGTCAAGCCATATGTTGTCAAACTGTCCAAATGAGTCCCTGCTATTCTGACAGTTAGTGTTTGGATTCAAGCTTGAGTGACAGTGATATGATTTTAAAATTAAGGCGCATATGTTAAAATATAATTAAAATGATTGAAAAACTGCAGAGATTTAGGCTTGTGTACAGTTTATCCAAAAGCAATTTATATACAGAAAACGATGTGTCTCCTTGATGGTGTCGTATGTCGTGCAGAACCAGAAACCAACTGAAGTGTTGGTATAATCGCCACTCACTATTCCTTATTCGTCATGTGGCTCACCTCTTCCAGATGTTCACGTGAGCTCTAGTGATTGCACTCTCACTGTTTCTCTCTACAGCTTTTTAAGGAAGACGATGAAATTGATACTCTGTCTCAAGTTGACTCTCAGTTATGTTGCACACGTACACAAGCAGACGCATACGCACACATAGATACATACACTTAGGGCATGGATGGACCATATTCAAAGCTTCCTGACAGGCAGCAGGTGATGGCGCCAAGGCCAGCTGCTTCTGCCCCACCTCTGCTCAGCTGTCTGAGCCCAGAGCAGCCTTTGAACAGCCTATTACCCCGACACAGCACCAGGGGAAAGCAATCAGCTCCAGAGGTTCACCACTCTCAGACCAGATGGTGTGGGAGATGAATCGAGCCATTATATTAGTGCTGGATAATTCCTCAGATGAAGCTAATTAAAAAGAAAAATAAGTGCTATCCTCCCTCTTCTTACCTCCTTTGCAATCTGAATAGAAACTCCTCTGACACGCTTTCACTTCATGAAAAATGGAGAGAAAAAAGTTGTTTGTGAGGTTGCTTCAGTGATCTCTCCACTAGGCAAGACGAAAAGTTTCTTTATAGCGTGAGATAGCCGGCGTTTGAAAAACACCTGTTCTATTGAAATGACTGACAGCACAATCTGATGCTTGTCTTTCATACAAGAAAGAAGGATGTTGACAAAGAAGATACGCTTCCAGTGGAACTTTTGTATTTTAATTAAACAAAAAGGGTTTAGTCAGCTCATAACTGCTTTTCTCACCTCAATATGTTTAGAATGCTTTGGGATTTTAACACTTCTCCTGCATGAACAATTGGATTATACAAAGACCTTTTCACGAAGCCACTTAGCATATTAGGAAATAGGAAAATTTTTTTGAAGTGCTTTCTACATCCTCTTCACAGTTAAGATTTTAAAGTAACTACTTTTTGGGTCATTTAAACTAAATGTCAAAGCACTCACTAAACCCAAAACAGAGGCACAGTGTCTTCTTACATGCATCTGACTTATTTTAGTAACTCTTGATGTAGTTGAAGTTTATGTGGCTGGCGGTGAAATTAACTTTGTCCCTGTGATCGTTGAAATCACGCTCCTTGAAAAATACAGCTGAAAAAGTATGTCAAAGAGCTCAGTAAATATGATACCTGCATTGGCTTAAGCCCAGGCAGACAGAGCAGATGGAGACAGGTGACACCAGAATATGAATCTCAGTTAGCTTTAAAGGATTTAGGTAAACTCTGAAACAGTGCTTATTGCTCTCTTATCCACTTTTGTGTTAATGAAAAGCATGTCCTGAATCTGTCAACGGAGATTAGGTGAATATCATTACTATTGTCCTTTTGCCAATGTAGATTCACTGTATCCGCAGGGATTACAGTCCAACCCATTCCAGCTTGTGTTACCTCTCTCCAGCAAGGAAAGTTAAGGAAGGCTGAGCTGATGATAAGGACTAGAACTTGTGTGTCAGATGAAATTCAGACTGCATCAAATTCTGAGAGGTAGATCTTATTTTTGACCACATCAGTTTCTCCCAACTAAAACCCTCAAACACGAGATGGAGGGGAAGACTCTTTGATTATTCTCTGGTTTCACATGAAGCAGTAACCAAACAATTTTAGCTGGATTTTAATTGAATTATTACAGGTGAGTTATAATAAAATGAAAATAATAAAACTAAAGAAAACTAAAGAGTGTTGGAAACTACTGCAATGGACAGTCAACTTGTCCAGAGTGTACCTTGTATCTCTTAGACTGTGAGCTGGGATAGGCTCCGGTTCCCCCCCCCCCCCCCGTGACCCCAGATGGACATGTGGTTGGAAAATGGGAGATTTGAGAAAAAGATTACTGCCATTAATGAAATACGACCAAGAACTGTAACATGAAATGCAAAAAAAAATGGTTATGCGAGTTATTGCTGGTTCGTGAGTCATTATCATTATCTTTGCACCTCTCAGATTTTCTTTGTGCTTTTTACCTTCTTCACTTTGAGGCCGTGCTTCTTGTGCATGTACATGTTCTATGAAACTTAATATTCAGTCATACCCTGCAAAAACGTTGATGCTCTTAGTACTGGGGCAGCACTGCCTCAAAAATATTTGTGATGTTGACATGCCCAGGATGAAAGTTAAGCTTCAGCTCAGCTGAGTATAAATAATATTGCCTTGATACAATTTGGTGGCTTTTAAGAAAACATCAGCACTATAAGACTGCTTTTTGGCATTGGGCCTCTGAGCCGTAGAGAAGGACTTCTGGAACAGCAAAAAAATTGAATTTACCAAAAAAAAAGCTTGTGCAGCTTATTATTGAGGGGTGCCAATAAGATGTTTCAGCACAACACTAAGAAAGCAAGCTTAGCCACAGTGATATTTGCAAAAATCAATGTCTGACGAGACAAGGTGTAACTTGTAATGAATGTGCTAAAGCATTTAAATCACAGGTTGTATTCCTTTTTTCTGCATTAAGCTTAATGTGCCTCTCTTTTAAGTCGACTTAATTAACAAAGTAAATTAAAAAGTAATTTACAAGAGCTTTTTTTGTTGCAATCTACAGGCATCTGAAAGAAACCATGGTGTTATTAGACACTGAGACACTGAGAGATAACATTTACTTTAGGTTAGATAAGTCTCAGGTTTGACCATAGATGGTTCGTGTGCTTTGTTGTTTTCTCAACTTTTATATGGACTTTGAAAATTTTCAATTATTCAGTGCATTTAAATGCAATGTAAAAAGCTTCTTTACGTGGAAGAAGTAATAAATTGTGAGAAGTTGGGAGCGAAACACTCATCACTAGAGCTTAGTCCCAGTAAATCATGCCACAAAAGCCAAAGAACTCTTTGTGCATAACTTTGAAACCCTAGTTCCTTTGATGAAATGGTGGTATTTGCCACCCTAGGAATAAGAACTGTCTGGCTCTTCTGGTCTTCTGTTGCATCAACAATGTGTCACATTCTAGGAATTCAAAGTTATCACAAAACTCTGATGCTGTTAGTGTTCAGGCAGACTTTCAATATCTACACACTTTCAGCTGTTCTGAAAGTTTTAAAAAACAGACTTAGGGCGTTAATGCTTAGTTTAACTTTCATTAATTTTAAACCGATCCAAAATTATTCTTATTAAGAGCTGTGCTGCCTATTTAAATCTTTTATGTCTAGCTCTTGCTGCATGACATTTAAAATCAGGGGCAGGTTCTTTTGCCAGTGCCTCGAGGTAACTTGAGGGCTTTTCACAACAAATTGCAAAAACAGAATTATATTTGAAAATTAACAAATTAAATTGACCATGTGATACTTTGCAGTTAGCAATTATAAAATGTATTATTGGGATGAAACCATATCTAGACTACTTTTTTCTACTGTAGTTTAATATTTATAATCTTATTTATTTCATTTTTTACATTTTCCACAGCTTAAAATGTTGTGATTTATTATACAAAGATTAGATGAAACTTCAAATTTTATAGAAAATACATTATTAATCTTCATCTTCAATAATGAAAGAACTCTTTTCACTGTATCACATGTCAGTTTAGAAGAGTAATTCCCAGCATTCAAAGTTCGTGTTGCATAGCTAAACAGTGTCATTGCAGTGAGTTCGATGTGTAGAGTTGAGGATGTCAAACTGAAATTACAAAAAATGCAAAGCAGCTAATTATGTAGTTTGTGTACGTTGGTCCAAAAATACATCACAATTGTGCTGGTTGCTGTCTGTAAGTTGTTACACTTGCCAAACTTTAATTTAAGGTGCATCTGCAGTGGTCAGCATTTAAAACAATTCAAGAAAAGATTTCACCTCCAGTATGTTATTGAAAAACTACTGTATTCCAATGCCCTTTAAAGCTTGCACCTGCAATTTATAATGCTTCACTTTTCATTTTACTAAACTGGAACAACGTAAAACTAAATCAAACCCTCTGCACTGCCATTTTTCAATTATTGGCAGAAGTGCTACAGCTTTTTTTTACAAATCCATCTCTAGCATTTAATACTTATTAGTCTGAACACAGGGGAGAGCTGACGTAATGAATACAGTGGTCTTATGTGTATGTACAATGCCTACAGAGTGCAGTTTTTTTAAAGCAACAACGAAGGCAGGACAATCTGTGTCCATTATTAAACACATTGCAGATCACCTTTCTGTGGCTCATCAATAGAGAAGTTTTGTAGTACAAATTCAGAGCTTTGGAGAAGACTTAAGGCATAGATGAGAGTGTCAGTGCCACAGGTTACAGGCTATCCCCGAAGCCAAGATGAGCTTAGAAATTCATAGAGTATTGATCCTTACACTTGAGCAAAGTAAAATAGTGCAGGCAGTATTAATCTATACACTACCTGAAGTACAAGGTGCAAGTTCAGAAGACTATATAGCTTATTGCAGGTCCACAAAGATATCAGAAGCTGAAATCATTTAATGATGCAAAGAAAATAATTTCTGCATATCTATCTATCTATCTATCTATCTATCTATCTATCTATCTATCTATCTATCTATCTATCTATATATATAGTATTTTTTAGTTATATTCTTACATTATAGCAGATCTTTCCAGCAATGCTCAATCCTAGAAAAGTATTAATTTGCTCTTCATACTCAAAATAATGGTGTTTTTAAAATCACCTGTCAATGGAATATATCCCAATTGCTCATACCAACCACCAGGTTAATGCATATTGTATTGTTACAACAATATTCAGTCTAATGGTTTCGGTAATAATGCTGGATTCCTCCTGGACTGAAGGAGTATCTGTTTAGGTAGTCATCTAATTATAGGGTAACAGTTAACATTAAAAACACCTTGACTGTAAAAGTTCTTTATAGTTGAGTCACATCTGAAAGATTTTGATTGGAAATAGTGTTAAAGAGAACTGCAATCATCCAACCTTACTTACCAACATACAAACTATATCTTTTTCTTTTTTAAATAAGAAGCTTTTAACAGTCAAAAAAGTGCATTCACGTGGTTTTTTAGTTCAAACAGGAACAATGACATTAGGTCTGTATTTACATGTGTGTTATTTCTATGCACAGAAGCATACAGACTCTGACTTTTGTAGAGAAAAATAACAGCAAAACCAGCTAAGTTTTTGTAAACAAACAGAGATCATTAGTTTACAGAAATATAAATCGTGTTATTATGATTTTTCTTCTAAGGTGCAAAACCCCCCAATCAAACTGGCCGTTTGGTTCACTCTCTACAACTGTAATTTCAGGCTAACGCTTTGCCCTGTTAAGCAATAACAACTAATCATGCAAATGGCATCAAGAGTGCCACTTTGGTCTCTTTTTGAGTGTGTCCGCGCAAAATAAGCATTTACACAAGCAAACACTCTTCTTCACAACTCCAAAAACAAGCTTATAGAGGAACATACATACCACCGAGAAGCATCAGGAAATTTTCATAGAGTTAACATTAACAGCAGTTCCACTGCGTACAAACTGTTGTACACGCGGGACATGATTGGTGTACAATCAGCGGTAAAAATGCCTTGTAAAATAGCTGTGGACTTGTCCAACATATAATTTCCATTTAGAGATGTGATTACATATAGTTGCTGAATAAATTGGAACTGAAGTTATTTGTAATTCTTTTCTCGAGTGACTTTTTTTCATCACTATCATGATACCGCATGATTGCATGATTATTTTTGTTCTTGCATCTTACTTCACAAGTGTCACGTATTGAGGTTTTTTGTGTATTTTGTCCTTTTTTGTCAAAAAAAGGATGTTATTGCTATCTAATGTCCAAGCGCTTTAATGTATAAAATATCAACCCTCTGGCTTTGGTCAGAGATATAGGAAACCATATAAGTGTAAATTAAGAACACATAAAAATAGTACATGCAAAATAGATATGAACATGGTGTAAATACAACCTTGAAATGCTAATATTTTGCTAGTCTCAAGACTTTCCCTGACAGATACTCGGTAGAATAGTTTGATGTTTATGTAAATCATATCTTGCTGACAGATGTAATGCTGTCTTTGGAGGTGCAAACAAAGAAAACAGGGAAGGGGAAAGTAAGCACTGAAGAGCATGTCTATTGTTTCGACAGCTTGTGTCCCCAGCATCTGGCATCAAGCAGGAACAGCATGTCAAGATTAATGAAATGTTACTTTTATTGATCTACTGCATGCAGTATATAAATATATACTTCTTTAGAAAACACACTCACATAGTGCCCAACTGTGAACGCAAGCCCAGTTTGGAAAGTTTCTGAAGTTTTAGGGCCACAAACTCAAAAGACAAGATTTCAGCCATACTGTGCCACAATTTAAAAACAAATGTTCAGTGAACGGTTTAGGGAACAGATAATCTTAATGTCTTCCTTGCTATATTCTGGGGCTTTAAATTCTAATCAATGAAGTGAAATTAAAGACCATGTGAATGACTTTCAGCGCGAGCCGACTGAGCGGACTTGTTAGTGGGAGCAGGGGCACGGTGACAAGAGCATGGCAAAGACTGCTGCCTCACTCTCCTCTCCCCATTTAATTTTCCAATCCACTTCCTCCACATAGTTAGGAGAAGTGAGTTTTGTTCTGGTTTGATACACCATCTAATGAGAGCTACTAAGAGCCTGTTGAAATCATTCCCTAATAACACATTCTGAGGACTGCGGATGAGGAATATTTTTCCTCTATCTCTCCATTCAGGTCTTAATATATTCTTTCAAACACCTCTGTTCTATTTCCTTTCCTCCACTGTGTTTCTCCACTTTCATTAACTGCATTTCTGAAAAAAGAGAAAGAAAAAGAAAAAACTCTTTTTTGCAATCATTACACTTTGACTTCTTGAGGTTTGATGCATTTTGGTTTCGCGCTAGTCCTCGCTGGCTGCAGATATATGAGCACAAAAACACGAAATGCAACACAGGATTTGAAATTTTCTATGCAGACAAATCTCTTATCTCAATAAGCCCACAGAGTTTTCCAAGTAACCTTGAACCTTTGATCCAAAATTGGTCACACATCTACCATGACAGTTTGTTAAGATTATGTTTCAAATTCAAATTCAAATTCAAATTTTATTTGTCACGTACACAGTCATACACAGTACGATATGTAGTGAAATGCTTGGACAACTGCTCGTGACCTAAAGAAAACAAAAAAGGAAAGGCTATGAATAAGATAGGAAATAAATATGAAAAATTAAAAAGGGTAAATTTAACTAGGAAGGAATAAAATATAAATTAAGGTTAAAAATGAAATAACTGTACAACACAAATTAGAATGAAGGGTAAATTTAACTGGGAAGAATAAGATAAAGATAAATATATAAATTAAAGTTGAAAATAAAATAACTGTACAACAAAATACACAATACACAATATAGAACTATATAAGAATGTATGAAGAAATCTAAATATAAATAAATATATACACAATAACAGCAGCTGTACAAGTATTAACCGGAAATGAAGAATATAGTGACCAGTGTTGTGCAAAAACAATGTCCAGAAAGTCCAGTGTGTGTGTAAGAACCATATGTGTGGGTCAGTACTGTGTGGTGGTGTGATTGAGAGACCGTATCGCCTGCGGGAAGAAGCTCCTCCTCAGTCTCTCTGTGTTGGTCTTCAGGGAGCGGAATCGCTTTCCTGACCTCAGCAGAGAGAACAGTCTGTTGTTGGGATGGCTGAGGTCCTTCACGATCTTCCTGGCCTTGGTCCAGCACCGCCTGCTGTAGATTGAGTGCAGGTCAGGGAGCTCGGAGCGGATGGTGCGCTCAGCTGACCGCACAACCCTCTGTAGAGCTCGTCTGTCCTGCATGGTGCTGTTCCCGAACCAGGTTAAGATGTTTCCCGCCAGGATGCTCTCTATGGTGCACGAGTAAAAGTTCCTGAGCACCTTGGAGGGCAGTTGGAAGTCTCTCAAGCGTCTGAGGTGGTAGAGACGCTGTCGGGCCTTTTTCACCACGGTGTTGATGTGACAGGACCATGACAGGTCCTGCGTGATGTGAACTCCGAGGTATTTGAAGCTGTCCACTCTCTCCACTGGGCACTCGTTGATGACGGGGGTCTGGTAGTTCCTCTCAGAACTACCAGACATACTGTATGGACATAAGATGCTTTTGAGAGAAATAATTAATTATTCACACTATGTGTAACAGATGCCCCATTGAACCGAATGGTACATGACAGGATAGCTTGTCCACCCTTAATCCATTTTACTTGCTTGACACACTCCAGCTGTAACAAGAACAAGTGACCTGACCTGTGCTGCTATATGCCGTCTCCTTAAAACTCCTCTGTAGTTTTAATGTTATCTGTTCCAAAGCTAATGCACCCTTCCCTCCTCTTCCTTGGGCAGTGGGTATTAGTTACAGCCGCAACACTGGTTGGTATTCCGCTTTGAATCCTGGAATTGTGTCAGCACCTTGATGTTTGATTGGATCTGTGCAAATACATGTATATGCAAATTTACCAGATATCAGTTCTTGCTTAGGGTGAAATGGGGAAACAGTGGCTGCATTCTGACGAGCCTTCTGCATGGACTTTCCCTCCCTCTTCCCTTAGAGAGCAGCATTTGGTGATCTATAAATTCCCACTAAATCCCAGAGCCTGGGTACCTTCCCTGACATTTCCACGCTTCCACATAGCATATTTTTAAGCAGGTAAAATCCATAATCTGTGTCAATGGTATCACACGGTGTATTCACAGGGGGCCCTGCACGCACTAAACTGGCCAAGGATGCAGTGCATAAGCTCAGAGGAGGTAAAAATGTTTGTTCTTACCTCTGTTGTCATACCCATGCCTTAGGGCCTACACCACAGTTACTCATACCCCAGCAGAGACAATGCAATATTCTGCTTACTATTCTGCAAAGCTTTAAATGCAATCGAAAGAAATGTAACAGTGTTTATAGAAATGATGCAAATATTGGGATGATGAAATTCTCAATATGTCAAATAAGGTAAACTATCATAGATACTATAAACGACACCATAGTTGGGAAAAAAGCACGTTATTGTATCATAGATGGTTGCTTGGCAACATGATATATCATGTATAATTCGAGTTCTCTGTTAATAAATTAGAAGTTACTGTCAGGGAATAAACATTATAAACACAATGCTATAGTGGTGTCATAGTTGCATAGATGCTAGAGTGGGTTATCTTAGCCTGTTGGTATGTTGCTAGGTTAGGTGACGTCATAATATGTGATATCGATGACAATCTTCAGAGGTCTAAGATGTACCTGTGTGTCAGGTTTGTTTGCTCAACACCTGATTATGTAGGAGGAGTTTATGGAAAGCCAGACAGACCAACAGAGATTAACGTAAACTGAATTGGATAGATGACATCTAATGTTTGACCGTTTCACATTCTTCAAGATCACTTTTTTACTCTGTATTGTTATTTCCATCTCTTCCTTTCCAGAGTATCCTGATATAACTATCTTGATATAACTAATATATATATTGTATAACAACATTTTGCCCCAACACAACTCAATACATCAATTACTTTTATGAATATTAGTTATATTTGTTATGCCATACCGGATGTACCCAATGATGATTATATTAAATCAGCTACTACACATGTACTGTATGCTAAGAAAGAAGGTAGTGTAAATCACTTTATGAGTAACTGAACTGAATAAAAAGAGCTTAGAAACACTTTGTCACCAGTGTCCCATTATTCTGCGACAGCGACTGAACACATTCTAATCATTTGCAGTACTTGGATTAGATGCGTTGCTACTTTGATATTCATTCTTGCAGAGAGGAACAGATAATTTTATATGATACACGCTAAAAAGCAATTATGCTGCTGTGTCTGCGCGTCTATGCATTCTGACAGTGGTAATCATTGGTCTTTCAGCAATCTTTGCAATTAATCTATCTTGACATGATAATTTGTGTCTGTTCTATTTGAGGTGTTTTTGTGAACCTTTGCTCGGCAGGGTGGCGCGGCACCGTGCATCTCCAGAAGAAACAAGAAGCAGATGCATTCAGTGTTCCAGCCTGTTTGCACTACACAGAGATTAGAACAGAACAGGCCTTCCAGGTTTTATTGTTTTTGTCATCAGCTAATATGACAAGTGAAGGGAAAAATCGTGTGATTGATTAACAAAGTAATTCTTTACATGTAATTAATACACAGCTAATGGCTGTCCATTTGTCTTGCATGCTGCTAAGTAAAACCTAGGGGAAAGTAGGGCAACATATTCTGATAAAGGCTCCAAACTGAACTCCCTGTGATGTGAGAGATTAGGTTTCCTCCATGAGATTTTGTTACTTAATGGCTTTTTAGGAAGCCATAGGGACAATGTAATGGACCATGTAATGGATAAAGAATGGTATTGATGGGCATTCTTGCCTTAACAAAACTGATCTGGAGAATTTATATTGATAAATGTAAAAGCATTTTACATCATGAAGCTAATGCAGTTTCTGTGATGCTTACAATGAGTAGCACAGAGCTAAAGTGATAATAAGTGATATTTCCTCAGACATAAATGTCTGTTTTAGTACTCATTAACAGTACATAATATTAGGGTAACCTGAGAGCTCTTAGAGTGTTCCAGCCAAAACACCACAAATGTAAGAGGTGAAAGCACAGAAGGCAATGTTTGGGATGTTTTTTTACACTGGTCCCAACATTTGTTTAGAAGAAACTGAGAAAAAACTGAGAACTAACATGCTATAATGAGCGGTGAGAGCATCTAAGCTTTAGTAGACAAAAGGAAAAAAAAGAAAAGAAAATTACATACTAACATTTAAACTTTATAAATGAGAAGAGATAACAGAACTAAGCCCACTCTTTTACTAAAAGGTATCTCCGGGGAGCTTAGTTCAGTAGCACCTCAGCAATAAGCACTGGCACTGAATACAGAGTCAAAGTAAAACAATACAATAAAAGCTACAGTCTTTAAACTTTAAAAGGAGTAACATTACTTTATCAGCTGAAAACACATAGATAGTTGTACAGGTCAATATATCGTAGACATCTGATCAAACTCTTTCAGCATTGCATGATGTTATAGAGGGAAAGAGGGAAAAAGTGAAGAGAATAAGAAGAGAAGAGAGATTCTGATAGATGACACAACATCCAGCATAGTATCATATCTCTGTGGATTAAATGCTCTGGGAAGCTGGCCCCGGAGTGTGCTTGTGCATATCATTAAACCCCATGAAGAGGAGGAGGAGGGCACATTGGAGCTGCTGCCAGGCCAAGTGCATAGACAGGCCACATCTCACAGCTGCCTATTAGACTCGAAAAGCAACCGTATCCAAAGGGGGTTGGATTTTATAACTTGTATATGTTTTTCACAGAGTATTTGAGATGATAAACATTTCATCTGGACAGAGAGAGAGTGAAAAAAAAAATCAAAAGTAGCCCTGCAGGACTCAGTGCTTGTTTGTGTCTGAGAGTGTGCACGATTTTGTACACGTATTCACATCGGCTTTAGCTTGTGTGCAGTTACCTGTGTAAGTTGGTGTGTCATTCTTCCGGAAGGCAGTTTTAAAAACACACTGTGTCAGATATTGGATGACTACTGTATAATTTGACGGGTCCGTGCAGAGGGCGGCTGTGGTATGAGTCATTGATTACACATCAGCTTAGTATGCTGCATTGCAGGCCCCTACATTGGTGGAGAGGCAACCTGAAGCCCCCAATCAATAGCTGCAGCCTTGTGAAGCTTTCCGTCAGGTCCAGAGTGAAGGATTCCGTTCCCCTCCTCTGGGCCCAGGGCTAACCTTTTGCAAAGAGAGGTGATGAAGAAGCTCATCATTTCTAATGAGGAATTAGTGATCGGGCCAGATGAAATGACTGTCAGCAGCACACTGAGGAGTCTAAAAGGTCTTGCAGACTGGGAAGTGCCAAACAGTATTCATTAGGGAGCCGGACATTTCTTTATCAGCTGAAAAGCACAATGATAAAATATATATATATGTGTGAGTTCTTTTCAAATTTTTCATGTTGTGAATTGGGAGAAAAATGAATATTGCTTTAAGATAATCCCCTTGTCTCCTCTGCAGAGGGGAGAACAAAGCAATATCAAGAATTATTAAAGAGACCTATTTTTTAACGACAGAACTTTTAACCCAGAAGACATACTCTAGTGCTCCAAAATCAGAACAAATGCAGTCTTTTTGAAATCACGTGATTCATTTCATGTTTCAGAGATGAATCACTCCAATTGACAGAAACATATTCACAGCTAATTAAAAACGTAATTGTGTGCACTTTAGCCATTTAGTGGAAGATGAATGTGAAATCATTAGGCATCCACTGAAAACCAGATGTTCATTAAATTATGTCTATACAAATGTCATTGTTCAATAGATTGCCCGAATATATGCTTACAGTAAAAAGCTGGGTAATTCATCCCTTAAAGCGCTTTAATTGATTTAAGTCTGCAAAAATAACCCATTGCCTGCACAAATAACCCATCACTGCAGCACAACACTGAAAAACCAGAGCTGCTATGACAGTTCACTGTTATTTTCTCCTTTTCTTTTTGTCGTTCTATAGCTCATCTATTATTAATATCCATTTTAGAATCTAAGATGAATAGTAAATGAATAAGAAGTCTGATTAGTCTTAAGAGAATAATCCAGTTGCCAGGCAGTGTTGCTTTTGAATAAATAATATCTGTAACCTACTAATACTTATGAGTGTAATCTGCTTTTGATGCATGGTAATCACAGAAAAGACAAGGCGACATTCTCCTTCGCCTGGCCTCAGACAAAACCATCTCTGGAGAATGCAGCAATCATGCCCCAGTCTGTCTCTCTCTCAATTAGCCCCCACTGTGCAATTCATTGGGTTTGCTGTAACAGTCCCTTAACAATACTTACCCAGCCTAGTCATTACTCAGTTCTACAAGACAGGGACTGCCATCTGCATATTTGGGGGACATAATGTACGGTCTGATAAAAACGATCCAAATCTGATGGCTTCTGATGAAGAATAAGAGACATAAAATTTTTTCCAAATTCCTCAAGCATGACTGAAAATGGTCTCGTCTCTTGGTGAAACCACCTACATATTATTTCTTTCTTTCTCTTCTTGTCAACTTAAGCTCAAATGTTGGCCAAAAAACACAAAATCTCTGTTT
This sequence comes from Rhamphochromis sp. 'chilingali', assembly GCF_963969265.1. Lineage (NCBI taxonomy): Eukaryota > Metazoa > Chordata > Actinopteri > Cichliformes > Cichlidae > Rhamphochromis > Rhamphochromis sp. 'chilingali'. Next base: position 31,191,802 of record NC_137940.1, read on the forward strand.
GCACTGCCAAGTGGCAGGGACAGGCTGGAAAATACAAATCATCACAATGTCTTGCTTCTGTCTTCTCCTTTCTTTTTGATTTTCTTCCCTTTTTTTCTGATATAAAAAAGCTCAACTAACCATAAACTAGTTCATACAAATTCTTACATGCATTTTCTTTTCTGAGGAAGGATAAAAAGGCACTGCTTTAGACGAGGGGTAAGAGTTCCACTGGGAGATACAGGGTCTGTGACCTTTCTTATATTGGTGCTCCATTTCACTCCTCCATATTTCCTTCTTTCATTCAACTGCCGAAACCTTCATCTTTGTATTTTGAAAACGATTCAGACACATGAGAAATCCAAATCACTGAGGTTTATGTACCTTTTAAAAGCCATGCTAAGTAATTGAGGGGTTTCACTTTCTCTGAAGACTTAACAACAGCCATTGGCTCTGCTTTCTACATTAGACAACTCATCCACTGGCTGCAGATTGCCCTAATGGCAGTAAATTTCTTGGCATTCTTTGGAAGGAGGAAGAAAAACTGGAAAGTGGAGGAAGGGAGAGCTGAGTGCAGAGGATCATAGATTTGCAGACGTCCATTATTTATTAAATAGAGATGTCTACATCCATAACTTATATTCTGATTAATCTGCAATGACAGAAAAATTACCAGCATTCTGCAGTTTTAATTACTCAAAAACTCTCTGTTCAGTTTTTATAATAACTGGAATGTATCACAAAGAAACCAAGTGTCTGGATTTGTTAGTGATTTATGCAAATCATCATTCACTGTGTCACTGCTACTAAGATCCTAAATGTGTTGCCATCAAAAGAGTCTGTAAAAGACAAGCTTTGACACCTTGCTCAAAGCAGCTGAATCGATCCATCATTCACTTCTCTTGTGGAAAGTGTGGGGACCTTTCGTGAGCCTTCACTAGGTGGCAGTCTAGTAACATTAAACCTACGGACTGACATAAGCCTGCATGCATACATCTAGATAAGAGAGATGAGGCGATAATATGGATTAAGAAGATTTGTCTGTCTTACAGCTGTATCAGAATATATAATTTAAAGTTGTGTTTTTTAAAAAAATTCTATTTTTATCCCGGGTGCTTTAAGTGTGGTGATCAAGTTTCTCTTTTTATAGATCAGCATTTACCGATGTGCCTCTAACGGATGGAGTCTAGGCTGCAGTGGGTGGGGATGGTGGGTCGGGCTTTTTTTTTTTAAGTTTAAGGATCTGTAAATTGTCCAAGCTGTGTTCTTTCCTCTGATACCTATCCACCTGAAACTGCTGTTCCTACACTTCACTGAAGCAATTATAGAGAAGGACTTTGGCAGATCAATGAAATCCCCTTTAGATGAGAGGAGCCATACAGGCATTTTGATCAATTCCAGATCAATTCCACTGTTTTGCCCAAACCTTGGCCAAATAAAAGTACGACTTCTGGTTGAGAACTAACACTTGCCAATAATAATAACAACATCTTTGTCGATGGCTGCCCGTATCGGTTTCCAAGCTTTTGTCTGGCTACAGTATATTGTCTACGCTGCTAGGCTTAGCACACACCTGCTGGTCTCTCAGTCTGTCTGTCTCCCCATCTTCCCTCTTCCGAATGTGAAATAGTGACAGGTGCTTGAATGCAGTCTGAGTTGCCAACTCACATCAAAGCTCACAGTAAATTCAAAAAGTCGTCATTAAAGAGACTCTGCATGGCTAAATCTGACAAGACTAAGTAGTGAGTGTAGTTGAGAAGGCAGAAGATTGAATGATAGAGTGGCTGTAATTTCTCACAAAACTCACTGTCACTGTACAGTATGTTCATTGTCAAAGAATGCCATCAGTGTTACTGTCATGCACTGCCACGATGTGACTGTAATCAGTCACATCACTCCTAAGTTACACAGCCAGTAAGCTGTTTACCATGTTAGACATAACTTATGCTAGACATAAGAGGATTTTTGAAAACTGAAATAAAATCCAAATCTAACCTTTGTACTTTGGACAAAGGTCGACAGCTGTAAAATTTAGTCTGAGCAGTGCAGTCTAGATCAATTTTGCAACTTTTCACACGAAAACCTGCTTTATCCAAGCTATTGCAGAATATACTCGTTGTGCTTTTTGCTGCTGCGACAGCCGCCTTGTTTGCTGACTAAATCCTCATTTTACTGCTGCCATTAAATGTATGTTTTACCCCTATATGTTAACCCTCTGGTCATTTGAATCTCTGCACTCGTCACAGACTTAACATAACAAGTGCGAATGATGATTTCACACACTTGAAATATAAACTCTGCTCTGATCACCACACAGACATGCGAGCATTGCCTCCTCTCCAGTATACAAGGGGAGCACAGGCAATATTTGTAGAGTCAAGCATACTCATCCTGTACTTTGCACCAGAGCAAGTCGGGAGCTGTTAATACAATGTGCCGTTCCAGCTCTCCACAGCTTCATGATAATATATTTCCATCAGCTGAAAACAGGAAAAACACATCTGAGGCCTTTAATAATGTAGACAAGAGATCCACTTTGCCACACCCGCACAATGCATCCAAAAATTAGAGTCAAATGCATGCATCTTCTGAAATAGCTTGACTGCCAAGGCAGACTGAAAAATAAATATGTCAAATGTATTGGCGTTCTGTATGAATAATGGATATTCTAATACATCAGTATGTTGTATTGTATTGCAAAAGAGCCATATGAAATATACATCATCTAATTAGACGATGTTCTCGGACGTGGCACAGCCTCTTTTTGATCAATATGTAATAAGATCTAGTATCAATTAGTAATGGTCGGGGGTAGAGATCTAGCAGCAGAAAAATTGTAACTTAAAAGGTAAATAAAATTGCAGTAAAATCACTGCAGCACCAAGAATAAACAAATCACACAATAAAGATTTAAAAGTACCATTTAGAAAGCACAATATTGAAATCTTTAGATTTATGGCGTCAGCTCGCTGTGGCTCAGCTAAAACCTCTTTATTGATCAAAGGAAGTATAGCTGCCTCGTTTTCTGTTCACATCTTCTGTGCTTAAAGAATTTTCCATATGTAAGAAGATAGCAGCTGAAAAGGTGACGCAAAATGCCAAATGACTGGAGTATAGTGATAAATCCGGTGATTAAATACACTGGATTTATTTACAGTTGGCATTTTATCTTAACTCTGTGAGATTTTTTCAAAATAAAAAACAAAAGAAACAACACAAATAACATTTTTTAAAAAAGCAAGTAAAAGTAAAATGTGATACATTTAATTAGTTGACAAATTTATTCACTTATACGAGGCACATGTGGACTTACACATACACAGTCAAACTCTCTCTCATTTTTTTCTTTTCTTTTTTACTGGAAGATTAATCCTGAGTTATATGCGCATCTGTCAATCCACTCGTAACAACAAGTCAGCCCGGCACAAGGATCTCAGACCGAGGGTATAGTAAAGCGCGATTGTGATCTAACCTGTTCTGCCGCTGGTGGTGGCGGCGGCAGGCAGCCTATCTCTAACACGGGGGCAGTGCGCGTGCCTTGGTATGTGTGTGTTGAGGGAAGTCACTGAAGCAAAGACAGAGCGTGCACTTGAATGATTGAGGTTACCTGGGTGACCTCATAAACCAAAACCCATGGCAGTCTCCCAAGGTGAACGCTGAATTATGCCGTCATTAAAGGACAGGCCCAGTTGCCAAGGTTAGTATGTAAAGTATAATCATCTTCCTCCCCGTTCTTCCAGTCACTCATTAGTCCCCCTCATGGGCCAACGGAGATTATACCTTGAACTTGCTTGACTATCACTATCTGCCCGCTGGGAACGGTCCGCTATGGGCCATTTATATCCCCTCCCACTATCGCCAGTGAGCTAGTCCTACAATTCTGCAGGTGCAGTGTCTGCATGTGCCTGCAAGAGTCTGAGTGTACTTGTGTGTGTCTTCAAGCCCACACTCGGCACACAGATCATCGAGTTTGTCCCATAAAAAATGAGGGATGCTTTGACTTACTGCTGCATTATGTCCCAATTTATAAAAAGAACCACTGGGAAGAAGCCCACTGGCATTACAACAATTTGTTAGAATTAGGATCATTTGTTTTGTTTCCCTGGGCACTCTGTGCTGATTCAAATCCTTTGCCTCCAAAAACGTCTCAGGACCATTTTAAGTGCAACAATACCAACAATATCACATAAATATGTGTCAGCTGTAACTTCCCCTTTCAACTGTAAAAGATGAAAATCTATTAAAAAATAATCACAGTGCATTGCAATCAAGCATAGACACTTTTGGTGCACTTCATCACATTAGTATGCTCAGAGACAGCCAAGTTTAATCAAACCACGTGAAGAACCAATGCTTTTGTTTTTAGAGGTTCTCTGCGAAAAATTAACCTGACCATTCATTAAAATTGATTTCCATTTGTCTGGATGACATTAACTACTAAAAAACAAGTGTCATTCAAAGTCCAAGCAATAACTAAAATTACTAATTTGATTTTAATAATTCCGTTTTCTTTTTCTTCCCGGTGTTGCCTCTTTTTAACATTCAGAGGTATTAGTTTGAGAGAAGTAGTCTTGTTAAATGCTGTAGCACTAATGTGAACAGACTGTTTATGTTTGTATAAAAGCAATAGATAATGTTTATCCACTTTCCCATTTACTCTAGCCAATTGCCTACTAATGTTGGTATCGGACGCTAAGAGAGGGTATTCATTTCGAAATTGGCAGTGACACTAAGCACACTTCAAGCTAAGAGTGCTTTTGGTCGGATGTACAGCTGCTAAAAAGTAACACATTCTGACTCAATTGATGTGTCTCCTTTGAGTTAGTCTTACACTGCCATTCCATTTAGTCAGCATCATTTGCTTTGTGTAAATGGTTTTATAACAACAGAGAGCTTTGTGCATCAGGTAACCATTCTGTTGTCGCTGACAGCGTATTTCAGTCCCTAAGAGAATAAAAATCTTCTTTGTTCATGTAAAGTTGGAAAAAAGCAAGGATGATCAAGATAACCAAGTTTTGTTTTGTTTTTTTCCTTTGCTGGACAGTGACAGGAAGCACCAAAGGAAAAGAAAAGGAAAGGTGTGCCACATCAAATAATACACCGTAACTGTAAAAAACAGAGACGTATTCACTGAAATTTTTCCTTTTGTCTATTTCAAAATGTTTTCTTGTGATGTAATATTAGTTGAAATAGATTAAAGGCAACTGACGGGTGTTGTGAGGCAAAGACTACCCTTTCCATGGTTCCAACAAGCTTTGATATTCTGGTCTTTGAACAAACTGCACATATATGCCTCTGCAATGTGTACTGCTGAACAATGACCATCAAAATGCAAAAGATTACTTGTTCTCTGCATCACAGCTCTTATGTAATCATTAATGTACCGATGGTAGTTCAGTGTTTATTGGTGGGGCAATAGCACCAAGACCCCAACTCATTGATTCTACAGGATTAGGACTCTGGGTCTAGGACTAGGACTTTACTCTTAGAGTAAGGTTTAGTAAGATGCCAAACAACAATATTTCTTTGATTTATTGCTTTTTTTTTGGGGGGGGGGGGGCACCAAATTTGCAAAATGATCATCAGAAGAACAAGGGTGAGCCAAAAAAGGTTATTGGTGAAAAACCTGTTTGTTCACAGAGCGTTGCATCAAAACATTAATGCTGACAAGGAGGGAAAAGGTACACGAGCTACAGGGATGAGGGTGGCCTTGTGTAGACTGTCAAAAAAGGCAATTCAAGGACTTGGGAGAGCATCACGAGGAGTTGATTGAGGCTCTTCCTAAAGCACAGTCTCAGACAGAGCATCAGTACATCTGCAGCTATCTTGGGGAAAGGGATGTAACTGTTGTATTCCAGGTGATGCCAGTGTCTTAACCCTTGTGGTCTTCCACTCTGCTGGACCTGTTTTAATTTATATATAAATGACATTTGTGATGTGCCAAAAATGTTAAATTTTGTTTTGTTTGCAGATGATACAAATTTTTATTGTTCCGGAGAAAGCTTGAAAGAATTGGCTAAAATGATGGTTATTGAAATGAAAATAATAAAAAAAATTGTTTGATGTAAATAAGTTATCGCTGAATTTGGAAAAAACAAAGTTTATGATATTTGGAAACCATGTAAAGGAGGAAGAGATAGTATTATCTATAGAGGGAGTATTAATTGAAAGAGTGACAGAATTCCGTTTTCTGGGTGTAATAGTGGATGACAAGTTAACATGGAAATCACATACTGAACATGTTAAAAAAAGTTGGCTAAAAGTATTTATATCCTGGGTAATGTAAGATATATAATAGATTACAAGACAATGAGAATATTATATTTTTCATTGTTTCTACCCTATCTGAGCTATTGTGTTGAAGTATGGGGGAATACATATGTGACTAATATGAAACCATTATATTTATTACAGAAGAGAGCGATTCGAATTATGCATAATGTTAAATATAGAGAACACACTAATAGTTTGTTTATAAAATTGAAATTATTAAAACTAGAAGACAGTGAAATTACAGACATTAACTATTATGTTTAGGGCAAAAAATAAAACACTACCTCTTAAGTTACAAAGTTTATTTGTATTGTGTTCAGAAAATGGGGACGGCAGAAGGAAGTTTTATTTTAAGCACCGGTTTGCTCGAACCACACAAAGGCAAATGTGTCCAACAGACATAGGCATAAGAAACTGGAATTCTCTCAGTGATCATCTTAAGTGTTGTACAAATGTTTCTCAATTTAAAATCTGCTATAAGAATAAAATGATAAACCAATATGAAGAAGTTGAAAATAATAGAATTTAATTGTAGAAATATGATCCTTTTAGTTTGAGATTTAGTGGTATTGCTCATTGTTGAGTATATTTTTCTGTTTGGTTTGTTTTGTTTTGTTATAAAAAAAAATGGTAAATGGCCTGTATTTATATAGCGCTTTACTAGTCCCTAAGGACCCCAAAGCGCTTTACATATCCAGTCATCCACCCATTCACACACACATTCACACACTGGTGATGGCAGCTACATATATTATGTGCAGAATATTGTCAGAGTGTAATTTTGGTTGCCTACTTGTATTATCACAGATAGGGGGCAGGTGTCAATAAGAATTTATTCTTCTTCCTGCTCTTTTCATGAATGGAAACAGTGTTACTTTAATTGAAAGGAAGGTTGTGTATGGGAAATGAATTACTGCTGTACCATGTGTGAAACAAAAAATAAATAAATAAATAATTGGATAATCCAAATTGCCACTAGGTGTGAATGTGCGAGTGAATGTGAGTGTGAATGGTTGTCTGTCCTTGTTTGTTAGCCCTGCGACAGACTGGCGACCTGTCCAGGGTGTACCCCGCCTCTCGCCCTATGACAGCTGGGATTGGCTCCAGCATCCCCCGCGACCCTGAAAAGGATAAGCAGTAGCGAATGGATGGATGGATGGATAAATAAATGTTTACCAAAAGACAAAATATGAAATTTAATATTGCTTGTTAAGTGATCACATCTCAACCCTGCTTTCAAGTCAAAGCTCCTTCTCCTTTTGCTAAGTTTGTTGTCTTTTAAATGTGTTGTAACAGTTTTGTATTTTGTTTTATTTAATATAAACAAGCCTCTAAAAATAATCCATGTTCTTTGTAGGAGTCTATGGCTTTTTATTAGCACTGTTCAAGTGCATTGCATCTTTAAGCTCACTTTTTAAAACCTTACAATGTAACTACAGCCAATAAGCTCACAGTTTGCCAGACACCAAACATTTGAATGCTTCAAAAAAGAACTAACCACTCTGAGGATAAATAAGATTTGAAAGGGTACACGAAGCTGAGGATCAGCGATTTTTCATAGCAAGCAATCCAAACCATGCAGCAGCATATTAATGACTAACCTCACGTTGTTGATGAATCATCACAGGTGTTCTCTTGACTGAAATTTGGTCCATTTCCATCATGTTTTCCCTGCCATATGATTGCATTCGTCTCTGCCCATTGAGCACCCTCATATTAACTATTATTGAGGCAGAAAAAGTTCATGTTCATTCGCCATCTTCGCTGTGCTAATCTGTTTATATTATCTTAACCATAGCTCTGAAGCTAACCATCAAGTAGCGCTATATATACAGTTATATGTTTTTAGGATTATAACTTCAATAATCCTAAAAACACTGCTGCTGTTTTGTTTTCTGTCTTCATTTATGTCTGAAGTGATAAAGTAAACTGTACTTTTTTTTAAATTATTTTAGAAATCCCTTGGTAAGAACTTGGTATATAATTTTTAGCTAAAAACTAGCGAGCTAACTTCCTGCTAACTTCAAACTCCGTTAAACTCGTAAATCCTCTTTTTCACGGATGCCTGGTCATTAAACTTTATTGTAACAGCTGGGAGAGCAGCCACACAGAACATTTTATTGGAGATGAAAGAATTTGGGCCATTCGAACCTCACAGTTATACCACAGTGTTTATTTGAATTTAGGAATTGAAATGGCTAACGACGTTAGACTTAAGAGCCGGATTATTTAAACCCTCAGACTCCTTGCCTTTGGTTCATTTTCTTTTTTTTTTTACAACTTTATTTATAGTTTTCCAACAAAACAGTCCAGAATTTCTTACAAAAGTTGCGAACCCTACCCCCCACCCCCATCCAGGTGGCATCCCCACAACCAGGAAGCACAATACACACAACACAAAAAAAAAAAAAAAAAAAAAAAAAAAAAGGGGGGAGAAACACTCAAACCAATCTGTGACAGTCATTATAGCACCAACAGCCGGACCCCGGCACATGAGAGAAGAAACAAAGAAGAAAAAGGGATTAAAGAAATCCCAACAGTCAAAGTACGGGCATTGAGGAGACTATGGACAGCAGTCCGAGAAGAGAGCAAGAGCATAAATTACCAACAAGTAAAGAACAATAAATCAGGCAAAAGACAGACTCTTGACATGGGTTATGAACCGTGACCAGGTTTTGTCATATTTACTCTCCAAGCCGCGCACGGTATACCTAATTTTTTCCAGAGCTAATCCCAACATCACCTCTCTAATCCAATGGACGTAGGAAGGAGGGTTCGACGCCTTCCAGCTCAGCAGTATCAGACGGCGGGCATGCAACGAGGCAAAGGCTATTGCGTTTTTGTGGAGGGGAGAGAGTCTCAGCTCTTCCCGAGGTACACCGAAGATAGCTATCAAAGAGTCAGGCCGCAGTGTTTCACCCGATATAGCTGACAGTGATTGAAAAATTGATGTCCAGAAACCATACAGGGAGGGACATGACCAAAACATGTGCCCCAAAGAAACAGGAGAGTAATCACATCTAGGACAATTCGGTGCAACATCAGGGTACAGTTTAGACAGTCTGTCATTAGAATAGTGGAGCCTGTGGACGACCTTAAATTGAATCAGGCCATGTCTAATACAGAGAGAAGACGTATGTATACGCTGTATGGCTTTCTTCCAGATGTCTTCTGAGATGAGTTCTCCAACCTCCCCTTCCCACGCCGCCTTAGGTTTGTCCCATGTATGAGGGCAGCTTTCAAGAATCAATGCATAAATCTTCGATATTGCTCTTTTAGTGGGCTGACTCACATTAAGAACTAGATACAGTAGGTCCTTAGAGGGCAGAGACGGGTACCCTGGGAGAAATTTAGAAGCAAAACTCCGAGCCTGAAGGTATCTGAAGTAGTGAGACTTTGGTAAGTTATGGTCTTCACACAAATGTTTAAATGAGACAAAGCCATCCTCAGTGAAGAGATCTTGAAAGAAAACCAGACCGTTTCTGTGCCAGACTGCAAATGAATGATCTATTTGAGATGGTGTAAAAAGATGGTTGAACATTATCGGAGAAAAGCTACAAGTATTTGTCAAGTTAAAATGTTTCCTGAATTGACCCCAGATCTTAATTGAATTTTGAACCACCAAATTGGAGTTCAGCCCAGATGCTTTGACATTCAGTGGGAGAGGGGCAGTTAAGATCGAAATCGGAGAGATTGGGAGTGTAGCTCTCAGTTCCATATCTGCCCAGACTGGACCCTCCCCATCCGCAAACATGGTTATCCAATATGTCAGCTTGACAATGTTAGCAGCCCAATAATAGAATAAGAAATTAGGTAAGCCCAAACCACCATCAGCTTTAGCTCTCTCCAGGCTTGCTCTCCTTATGCGTGCAGGTTTTTTGTTCCATATGAACAAAGAGACAAAGCGATCCAGCTGGGCAAAATAGGATTTGGGGAGAAAGATGGGGATCATTTGGAATAGATAAAGAAACCTGGGCATTACAGTCATCTTCACCACATTTATCCGTCCTGCCAGCGAAAGTGGAAGTTTTGACCACCTACCCAGATCAGATTTAGTACTGTCCAGAATAGACCTGTAGTTATACTGGAAAATAGTCTTAATCGAGCCAGCTATTTCCAGTCCCAAATATGTGAATTTGTCATTTTCAATTTTAAAAGGCAAATCGTCATAAGTGGTCTGTTTTGCCAGATTGTTCAATGGAAACAGTAAAGATTTTGATAAATTAACCTTATACCCCGATATGTTGCTGAACTCCCGCAGCCAGCGGAAAAGGTGGGGCATACTCCCAATTGGGTCTGATATCTGCAAAAGGAGATCATCAGCATAAAGCAGAGTTTTATGAGTTACCTCACCCCTGGAAATACCTTTAATCCTCTCATCAGATCTGATAGCAATTGCCAGCGGTTCGATCGCAATGTCAAACAGGAAGGGTGACAGGCAACAGCCCTGCCTCGTCCCCCTGTAGAGCGAAAAATATTCCGAAATCAGACCATTTGTCCTGACTGCAGCCATAGGCGTTGAATATAGGACTTTAATCCATCTACAAAAAGTAGGTCCCATGCCGAATTTCTCCAGAACTGTGAAAAGGTAGGACCATTCGATTCTATCAAACGCCTTTTCAGCGTCAAGGCTCAGAATAACTTCCGGTTGTATTGTCGAATGGGGGGAGAATACCACATTAAACAGTCGTCTCACATTAAAAAATGACTGCCGTCCGGGAATGAAGCCCGTTTGGTCCTCATTAATAATGGTGGAAATAATAGGGTCCAACCGTAGTGCAAGAGTTTTGGTTAAAATCCTATAGTCACAGCACAAAAGACTTATTGGCCTGTATGAGCTACACTGTACAGGATCTTTATCTTTCTTTAGTAAGACTGAGATCGTGGCCTGGGTAAGCGTCTGCGGCAGATTGCCAGTAGCAAAAGATTCAGCATAAACTGATTCTAAAATAGGTGTGAGCTTCGAAGAGAATTCCTTGTAAAACTCCATGGGGAAACCGTCCGGACCTGGCGACCTTCCAGTCTGAGATAATTTAATAGCGTTCGTTATCTCTTCAATCGACAACGGCTGTTCCAAAGGCGACTGAGCGTCCGGAGAGAGCTTGGGAAGATCCAGCGAGTCAAGAAACGAGTAGATCTCGGATGAATTACTGCCCACCTCTGATTGATATAGGGTAGAGTAGAAATATTTGAACTGGTCATTAATGACTCGGGGGTCGTGAGATATCGAATCAGCACCTATTTCAATTCCCGAAATCACGCGCTCAGCTGACCGCTGTTTGAGCTGAAGTGCAAGGAGCCTCCCCGCTTTATCTCCATGCTCATAATATACCTGCCTGGATTTAAAAATATTTCTTTCGGCTCTCCATGTCATAAGCGTGTCAAATTCAGTTTGCAACAGTAATTTCTCCTTAAAAAGATCTGGCGTAGGTGAAAGAGCGTAACGCCTATCCATATCCGCAATCTTGTCAGCCAGTTCTTTAAGTTGTTTAGAGCGCTCCTTGTCTCTGTGTGCCACATAAGAAATAACTTGGCCCCTAATATAGGCTTTCATAGACTCCCACAAGACTCCCCTCGACACATCCTGAGTGTCATTAATTTCTAGAAAGAAGTCAATCTGATTGCTGAGAAACGTTTTAAAGCGTTCACATAAAAGTAATAGGGGGTCTAGCCGCCACGTTCGTTGGGGCGCCACATTACCTGGAAAAACCAGACCCATCTGCACAGGGCTATGATCTGACAGCACTATACTGTGGTATTTGGTGCTGGAAATTAAGGGAAGTAGCTGGTTATCGACAATGAAGTAATCAATCCTGGAGTAACTATGATGTACAGGGGAAAAAAAGGAAAATTGCTTCGTAGATGGGTTTGTTGCACGCCAAGGGTCTGATAAGCCGTAAGAACGAAGTAGGGAATTAATAGCCACTGCTGCTGACGAGAGGGTGTTGCTCGACCTTACGCTTGATCGGTCCAGCTGGGGAGAAAGGACACAATTAAAGTCTCCACCTAGAATCAGTTTATAGGAGACAAGGTCCGGGAGAGTCGAAAAAAAATTAAGAAAGAACTGTGCGTTGTCCCAGTTAGGTCCATAAATATTAGCCAGTATTAGTGGTGTGTTAAACAGCTTGCCCACTACAACAACATATCTGCCATTAGGATCTGATATCACTTCAGAGTGTTCAAATGGAACCCCCTTCCTAATTAAGATTGCTGTTCCCCTGGCTTTGTAGTTAAAACGTGAATGATATATTTGTCCAATCCACTTACAACCTAGTCTTTTTTGGGAGTTAGTATTTAAGTGTGTCTCCTGTAGAAACATCACGTCAGGTTTGAGCGATTTCAAATGACTAAATACCTTGCTTCTTTTAACCAAATTATTCAGCCCTTTGACGTTCCAGCTAATGAATGAGACCGATTTCTGTTGATTATTCACATTATCCAGAGTCATAGTGCCACAATCGATAATAGACTGATCCTGCACGTTGGTTATATCTCAGTGTTTCAGTGCCTGTTTGAGCCACAACATAAACCACAGATAAACCCAAAGCAAAACTAACAAAAACAAACAGATAAACATAGATAAACCTCTCACCATCCTGGACCCCTGGGCTGGTCTTCCACAAACCTGAGACTGCCCTGAAAACACTCCTCTCTCTCCTAGGCATATAACACGTTTACACTAGCTTAAACTCTTACATGAACTCAGCAAAGACAGAACAAAGTATAATAGGACCCTTGACTCAGCATCATTATTGCCGCATGCATGTCGGCACCCATCCACTTACAGGCCGGTACGGCTCTGAACACTCACGGTTGGAAAATAATCCCACAAGAAAGGGGTAAAACCCAATAAAAATAATGACACTGGTGATAAGAAAAAGGGGATTAATTAATCAGAATACATCAAAGAGCAAAATAAAAGCACTGTTGGGGTTATGGTGTCGGGCTGGAACTAAAACCAATGAGGATACCGAAGATATTCTGAAATAAAATATTCCCCAGGCCACATGACATCCACAGAAATCCTCAACATCTTATAGCTATACCTTGTCCAATCATAAAGGGCATCCAACCGTAGCGTGGCGACGTTCACCAGTCAATGCACAGCCTGTGCAGACTACCTCAATGGTAGCACGCAGCGTGTGATACTTGTTGTGGTCCGTGAATTAACTGTCACTCTCCCTCCGTCTCCCGTGGGCGCAGATTGGTCTCGACGTAGTGCCTTGCCTTGATCGGATCTTCGAAAGACATCTGTTCGCCAGCCAGGGTCGTGATTTTCAATGTAGCTGGATACAGGAGACCATATTTCACCCCCGTACACCGGCGAAGCAATCTTCTCACCTCGGTAAAGGCCGATCTCTTCTTTCTAACGGTGGCCGAGAAATCTGGGTAGATGTAGAAACGCTTCCCATTACGGGTAATGGGACCTGCCCCCATGGCCTTTCGAAGAACATCCACTTTCTCCTGAAAATAGTGGAACTTGACGATTAGCGGTCTCGGGGCATCTCCATCCTTTGGCCTCGGCTGCAGGCTCCTATGCGCCCGATCGAGCGTCGGCGTATAGTCGAGGGCGAGCGCTTCCTTCAACAATTCAGCCACGGCTTTCTCCGGTCGAATATTTCCGAATCCCTCTTCCACTCCAATTAGTCTGCAGTTATCACGACGTTGCCGGGACTCCAAATCATCGGCCTTGTCTGCCAACCGGACGACTTGGGCAGATAGCGCATCAACTTTAGCTTCCAGTGCTACAACACGGTTAGCCTGGCCATTAGCTTCCTCCTCAAGATCATCAGTGCGGGTCGAGAGCGTGGCGTTTTCTTTCTGCATGTCTTCGATAGCCTTCGCAAACTCTGCGCGCACACTCAGGACCTCTGACCTTAAATCACCCGCCAAGTCGTCTATTTTCTTGTGTAGTTCACCTGCAGCTGCCATCACAGACGAGTCGATCTTGGCTAGCACATTCTGCTCCGTTTGCTTTATGGCAGCCATGATTGTATCGAGATCCGGCCCGGCCCCCACCCCCGCGGCCGGATCCGCACCAGGCAAGTCCGAGGCATCAGGCCCCGGCTTCTGCTTGAGCGATTTAGGCATGTTGAACAGCTTTAGACTACAAAATACAACTGATTCGAAAGATTAGGCACTTGTGAGACGGGTTCGCGCCGGGATGTACTAGAAGGGGAGCGGGAAAATTACGCAAATGGTCAATCTAAGCAGAGCTCGCAAAAACACGTCTTCACATGTCGCTGCTCTCTCCCCTCCCCCCGCCTTTGGTTCATTTTCTGTGAAGAAAACCTAAAACAACATATTTTCAATGTCTTCATATTGTAACCCCTCCCATACACACTGATATTAAACATGTGGTGTTTAGGTCCACTGGACATCTATCTCATTAAATAATGGACATGCTGTGTCCCTTTACTCTGCCCTTCTGCTACAGGCCTTGCTGTTGCCGTGTGAGTAGTGTGTATTTGTTTGCACGTGTGTGTAGGTGTGTTTTGACTTTCTTCTTCTATTTTTTTTCCTGCGCAAGTCTCCAACATTGTTAAATTTCAAGCACCTACACCCGCTTGCTTCCACCGCACATTTTAGTCTTTGTCTTGTGGGAAACACTTTATTTTCTCACTCTCTATCCCAGCTGCAAATCAGTGGTGGACACAGCGAATAAATAGCTTTGCATGTGTGGCTCCTTGTCCATCAGCATGACAAAATGATTCTCTGATTAGAGGACCTCAGTGATTTTAGAAGAGAGAGGACTTTTGGAAGATTTTTCAGAGCATGAGGCCTTTTGCTTTTATTTGATAGAACAGTGCAGACAACAGACAAAGGGTGAAAGTGAGAAGAACAGGCACAGAGGAAATATTATAGGGCAGATTCAAATTAGGCTCAGTAGTGAAGACTTACCTGCTCAACCAGGTGATCTACAGCGGCACCATCAATTTAAAGTCTGGTGGTGCTGAATGCCATTCTCACTACAGCCGCCTCGTGTGACTGCTAATGTGGTGCAACCAGGCCCCCAAAAATGGTGGCGAAGATGAAGTATTAAGTATTTTTATATAAATTGTTATGGTTCATTGATTTGTCCACCACAGGCAGTAAGATTTCCTGAGTAATGAAAATATGAACAGCACACAAGAGTTAAAGAGAAAAAGAACAGCATTGTTGCTCAGTGGTCCAAAGTAAGGAAAGACAACATATTGAAATCTTGCATTTCATTTGGAAGTCAAGATCCTAGAGTTCTGATTTAGTGGAGTAAGAGTCAGGAGGTGCATAATCCAAGGCGTTTGAAGTCCAGTGTGAAGTTTATACAGTCTGTGATGATTTGGAGTAGCATGTTATCTCCTGTGTTGATGGTGGCTAGTCCACTGTGCTTTATTAAGTCCAAAGTCAATGTTCCCATCTACCAGGAGTACTTCATGCTTCCATCTATTGGCAAGATTTATGAAAAAAATTCCGATTTTCTTTTCCAGCAGCACTTAGCACCTGCCCACAGTGCCAAAACTACTACAAAATGGTTTGCTGACCATGTTATTACTGTGCTTGATTGACCAACCAGCCCCTCCGACCTGAATCCCTCAGAGAATCTCCAAGTTATTGTGAAGAAAAAGATGAGAAACACCCAACCAAAAACTACTGAAGGCCACTATTAGAGCAATCTGGGCTTCAGTAACACCTCAGCAGGGCCACAGGCTGATTGCCTCCTTGCCGTGCTGCATAGAAGTAATTTGTGTCAAAGGAGCTCCAACCAAGTTATGAGAATAAAAATGAAAATCGAAATGATCTGAAATATTCTAATTTGAGCATTTCTGATTTTCATAAGCTACATCTAAGCCAAAATCCTCAAAATCAAAAAGGGTTGAAATAGTTCAATTTGCTTGTAAGGAATAAGAAATATGTGAAAGTTTGAATTAAATTTTGAAAGAAATACCTTTTTTTTTTTTTTTTTACAATGTATGATTTTCTTTTAAACACAAACATTTCTGTCAATGTTTGTTTTAGCATGTAGCTAAAATATAACCAAACACTGACACTAACACTTACATTGCCTTTGAGAACTAATGCCTTTTAACAAAGTGAAGCATTGTCCTACTAAACTTAATCGTAAGAAAATCAGCTGAAGCTACCTACTAACCTACACACTGTCCCTGACCGTGTTATTAATAAGACAGCTCAGACTGATGTCAAACTGTTCTACTTTTCTCTAAAGGACTTTGCTCTTCTTTTTATTTCCATGTATTTATACAATGTCATGCAACCTTGGGTTAAACGTGAGTTTCACTTTCAAGGTGAAACAAAAAATGACCTTAAATATGTCTTCATCCCAGTTCACCCAAAGCAAATATGACTTGGTTACATTCACATGTGTCTTAGCTTCAACATTACACTCAGATTGCACTCTTTCTGAACACACCCTAGGACTATTGCCATCAGCCTTTAATAGGATCATACTTCTTTAAATGGCTGAGGCCACTGGCTTCATTCAGTGCTGCAGTGATACTCTAATCTGCAGTATCTATCCTGCTATACCTAAGGGGGCTTCCTGACCCCACACATTGCATCAAATCCCAGTTGACACAGAGCATTAGGTTAGCCAGTAATGATTTGTCACTCCAATCCTCTCCTTAGCAGAAGCTGGCCAAGAACTAGATGGCCCAGTCTTGGCCAGTATTCTGAACCTTCAAAAGTACATTAACACAGAAAGCTTCTCATCCAAGTTTCTCACTAACATCCTTTAATGCTAAGCACAGCCCTTTAGAAGCTGTGGTACACTGTGCAGGTAAAGGCTGATGATTCAGCATGGGAATCAACCACAAATCTCCTCCACCCGGAATGCAGTGAATAATACTTGAGGCCTGAACACCTCTTGAGGAAAGCGCACAAACAACTGTAGGAGTATCCCATTTTGATATGCCATCTTCCCGGCACAAATTATACAACCTCTCTGTCACTGTCCCTGTCACAATTCTAGGTGGGAGGATTGACTGCATTGTGTAGCTGTGTTAGAGCTAAAGGTAAAGGAGGGCTGTATTTTGTTTGAGGCACTGCTTAGACCTCCCCTTTTCAATATGATGCTCTTTCACAAAAGGTATACGAAATACTCTTTCTTTGTGGAGGGCAAAGCAAGTACTCACACCATCTTATTTGCTAGTGACTTGAGAAATGTGTCAAATGGGCTGGAAAGGGCCTGCAGGAATTGTGATGCTTAAATGGTATTAAGGAGCGTAAACACAGAAAGAGTGGCAGTGATGTGGTGGCTCAGTTGTAGCATTGACAGGCAAAATAACAATTACCAATGCTCAGTCGGTGGGCCAGCGATTGAAGTGGCTACCAATAGGAACGGCGGATGTTGTTGACGGACATATTACAGGGTGAGAAATATATATTAAGGTTATCTTTGCATCCAGAGCCTGAGATGTCCACTTCCCCATTAATGATGGTTGACAGGGAAATCACTGGGTATGTGCAGAGGCCTTTAGCAGTACGAGAACAAATTGTAAAAAATGACGACGTAACTTACATATGGCTGTTAAGTGAATTGCCTCTTGCATGCAATCCCATTCAAGGTTAAAGTTGATGGCAACCAAACATAGTGGCTGACTGACTTCTAAAGGTCAGTGATGAGAGGGTTAAAGTTAATCCGCATTGTTGATGGAGCCCACAGTGGGATGTGAACCAGACATTCTGGGCTGCAGGCTCTTGAGCGCCAAGAGGCTTGAAAGGTCAAAGGTGGAAGGATCAGTGTCTTTTTTAATTGGTCACGCTGGAGATAAGGGCTCCCTTATCTTGATCCTCGGCATTTGCAGGATGCTCTTAGTGAAAGTTTGGGAGGCTCACTGATTTGTTGTTAACCTGCATCTTGCCTTGTGGTGAAGATCAAAGCTGGTTGTTCTTCAATAGATGTGGTCCAAATGTTTTAGTACCGTTCCACTTATTTCCAAATTTTCTCCTGAAGTAGGTTTCCGTCAGTGTGCATTCCTTTTTCAATATAACAGATGCTGATTAAAAACAAAGAAAATAAAAATGCAATTTTTAACAACACAAGAAAATGAAAAACAAAAATATCAAGTCTTTTGAGCACTGTAATCAAATGCTTGTCAACTGGTAATCTAGTCCAGTCTTCTTTAGCTAACTGCCTTTTCCCAACAGCAAATTTCAGCTTGTTGCCAGATATTCATTTGGATTAACATCAGGACCGCATACCACTTCAAAAGAGTTAAAGAGTTGGATGTTTTCGGATGTATCTTCATTAGGTTCATTATCCTCTTGTAGTAGCCAAGACCTCTAAACGAGACAGGGCTCTCTGACATTGGGCAGTATGTATCACCCCAGAATGCCTCGATAATCCTCTGATTTCATCCTGCCCAGCACAGTTTCAAGATACTCCGTGCCAGTCACAGAATCTCATATTAAGCAAGTCCTCTATTTAAAATCCTGTTTTTTCCTTCGAAAGATGATTTCTCTTCTGCTGTAAACATAAAGCTAAGCGACTCACCATGATTCAATCTGTGTTTAATCTTTACAAAGGACATTTTCCCTGAAATCTTTTGACTTTTTTAAAGTAGATTTGAGCTTGTTTAATGTTTCCTTTTCTGCGTTTTTTTTAAAGAGATCTTTCTGAATTGCCTTCCATGTAGAAAAGTCCCCTTCAGAAAGCAACATACAATGCAACTGGCCACAGTTGATCTTTGAGGTCATCTTTTATCAGATTTGAAGTTTTCCTTCATCCTTTTTCTACCATTTGAAGTATCTTGCTGTTCAATCTGAGGTCAATTTTACTCTTGCAACCACATACCTGAAGGTTAATTCGGTACCACAGACTCGAAACTTGTTAACAATATTACCACCTGTGGTCAAAGAAAAGCCAGGCTGCTTGGAGAAGGTCTTGTAGCCTTTCCCTTGACCACGCTCAGTAAGGTTTTTTTTCTTTTTTTGTGGGTTGCACTTTACAGTAAGTGTTTTGAAGCTGGATGTTATATCACCATATATAGTCAGCAGTAGATTTGGTAACACACACACACACACACACACACACACACACACACACACACACACACACACACACACACACACACACACACACACACTCATACACAGAAAGGAAAGAATTCTGGTGCAGACAGATAATATGGGAGGTAGGGTTCCGCACGCCCAGTTTGGACATGGTTGTATTACAGTTTTTTACAGACGCTAGGACACATTTCTCAATACTTAGGTCACGTTTGCAAAACTCCTCACACAGTGAGCACAACAGAAGTCTATGTGGGCTAAACTGAGGACCAGTTATCATTGTTTTAGCACAAAATGCATCCAATGACTACATCTCTCAAATTTCATGAATTATCTTCTCACTCAGACACAACAACTGCCAAAAATCTTTGTACGGACAGGACATTTTGCATGTGCTTACATACTGTTTTCAAAACTGTTAAACTTATGGCCAAAACAATAACACAATGCAAAACTTAAAAAGACAGCAAAATGCAACAGCAATATTTTATTGAAACATATTTTAAATCTAAAAATGCAGTTTAACCAGCCACAGCTGATCCTCATTGTAGATGAACATCTACACAGGTGTTACTCCTTCAATTTTTCAACTCCTTCAATTCTGGCATGCCAGAAGATTCTTTCCTAGGTGTGTTGCCCTAGATGACATAAGATGTGATGTGGATGAGAACCTGTGGCCAAATGGAGGAGACCGAGTAGAATAGCATTACTATTGTATGTGTATCAGTGGATGGTGTGTATACAAATTCTTGTATTTTGGGATTACTTAGTGCAAAAAAATAAAAATACATAAACAAATATTAACGAATTCTGCATGATGTCTGATTCATTCCAGTAACATATATTGAAATTATAAACAGAGATGTGTCCTTGTTTTACACAAGAAAACACTGTGTAATGCTACATGTTGTTAGTGTTTTTTAGGTCATTGTTTTGTGGGTGACAAAGTGTGTTTGTCGGCTGTCAACCTTTGCTAGTGTTCTGGAAGAATGAGTTTATTTGAGACCTGAATAAAGTGTTTTGGTAGTTGTAGTGCATTTTGAATGTGGAATGAACTGCTTTGCCAAGCTGACGGTCAGTTAGGTGGATTGTGTGAAGTGTTTTGCAAAAGTGACCTAAGTATTGGGAAATGTGTCCTAGCGTCTGTAAAAAACTGTAAGCCAGCAACACTTTGAAACATGTTCTGAGAAGTTAGGGGAAAACCATTAGGTCACCATGACAACTTTGATATTGTTATGGTTGTTGTATAAAAACAGAAAATTGAAGAGATGTTACAGGCTCTGACATCTGCAGATGTGTTTGTCTAGGAAGCTCCTGTTCTGTCTTTGCTGCAGTAAACAGTGTCTTCACCAAAGGACTTTGGCTACTGCCTCTTAATTCTCCTAATTTAAATCATTAAATTCTTTACATATATATCCAGTGAACTGTCGTATTGTTTTACTACTGATGTCTCTAGAACTAAACAGTTATTTAATTTATTTTAAGTTTCTTTCAGGAGAAATGGTCCATGACAGTAGAAACCCTTTTGATCCCATCTTTAATGTGAAAGGACTTTCTCCTGAAATTCTTTTAAAAAGCCTATAATAATTAAATAGCAATTCTAAAAAACTTTCTTGGCAGCCAAAGCCCCATCAAGGCAATATTAATTAAATTTACTATTTTATTCTCCCAGCAGAAGATGCATATGTTGCATTGCACATCTGAGCTACAACTACGTGATCTCAGTTTGTTTGCAGGGAGAAGGAAAATGGTATAGTGGTGTTAAACTTTCAAGGAGAGCAGATGTGAACATTAATTCATTTTATTCACAAAAGGACAAGAGCGCATCGGTAAAGTGCAAAGTGCATCCAGGATACAAACAACTCCATGGCTGCTGATACAGCAGTGGCTTTTTACAAGCATCTGCAAGGACAACATGATGCAAACACAAAGTAACAAAACCCAGAGTGATGCTTAAACGGAGTGTATGCTGACTTCAACCAAGCAGCCAGAGACTGCTCATTAACAGTTAACAAAAGCAGTGATGAGATGTCTGACTCGGAGTATTGTAGCTTCCGTTTAACCCTGTTTCTACAATAGAATCACAGCTGTTTGTTGCATTGCCCTTTGAGCTGTTTTTAGTATTATTATTATTATTTATTTATAAATAAATAATATTGTGACACCAATAAATGTGCACACAGTTATAATTTGTCTTAAGAATTTTTTGGGGGTGTTTTGTTGCAGTATTGCACAGATTTTTAGCTCAGGCTATGGAGATGTAATTGGAGACATGGCCACAAGTAACAGTGAATGCAGTAGGCTCCTGCAAAGCTCCCATGCCTCTGATGAGGAGGAGGCTGCAGATGGAACATAACTCAAATATCCTAATTTTTCTGTATGAAACAGGTTAGTAGTGTGAGTTAACTAATTGCAATGCATATATGAGGAAATGAAATCTTTTTTGTGTGTCTGTTAGTTTAGTGACTCAAATATCAGTAAGTATATTTTAATGCTCAGAGAAAAAAAGTCCACTTTCAACCCACCAGTTGAAATGAGAGTTGATTTTGGAAAATTAAGATATAATATATATATATATATATATATATATATATATAGCCGAGACTGCAAGACCAGACTGACCAACCTGTGCACTGCCTGGATTGATTACAAGAAGGCCTATGACTCAATGCCCCACAGCTGGATACTGGAATGCCTAGAATTGTACAAGATCAATGGGACCCTAAGAGCCTTCATCAGGAACTCAATGGGGATGTGGCGTACAACACTAGAGGCCAACTCCAAGCCCATAGCACAAGTCACCATCAAGTGCGGGATCTACCAAGGAGATGCTCTGTCCCCACTGCTGTTCTGCATAGGCCTGAACCCCCTCAGTGAGATCATTAACAAGACTGGCTACGGATACCGACTACAGAACGGAGCAGTTGTCAGCCACCTCCTGTACATGGATGACATCAAGCTGTATGCCAAGAGTGAACGAGACATCGATTCACTGATCCACACTACCAGGCTATACAGCAATGACATTGGAATGTCGTTCGGACTGGAGAAGTGTAGTCGGATGGTAACAAAGAGAGGGAAGGTAGTCAGAACTGAGGGCATTGAACTACCAGAAGGCAACATTGCAGACATAGAGGACAGTTACAAGTACTTGGGGATCCCACAGGCGAATGGGAACCATGAAGAGGCCGCTAGAAAAGCTGCAACCACCAAGTACCTGCAGAGGGTCAGGCAAGTCCTGAGGAGTCAGCTGAATGGTAAGAACAAGATCCGGGCCATCAACACGTACGCCCTGCCCGTGATCAGGTACCCTGCTGGGGTAATAGGCTGGCCAAAGGAGGAGATAGAAGCCACTGACATAAAGACAAGAAAGCTCCTTACCATGCATGGAGGGTTTCACCCCAAATCCAGCACCCTGAGGCTGTACGCTAAGCGGAAGGAAGGGGGCCGGGGACTGGTGAGTGTCAGCACCACAGTCCAGGATGAGACAACGAACATCCAAGAATACATTAGGAAGATGGCCCCAACTGACCGAGTGCTCAGTGAATACCTCAGGCAGCAGAAACCCAAGAAAGAGGAGTGAGACGAGGAACCATCATGGAAGGACAGGCCCCTGCACGGTATGTACCACCGGCAGATAGAGGAGGTGGCTGATATCCAGAAATCCTACCAGTGGCTGGACAAAGCTGGACTGAAAGACAGCACAGAGGCACTAATCATGGCAGCACAAGAACAAGCTCTGAGCACAAGATCCATAGAGGCTGGGGTCTATCACACCAGGCAAGACCCCAGGTGCAGGCTGTGTAAAGATGCCCCAGAGACAATCCAGCACATAACAGCAGGGTGCAAGATGCTAGCAGGCAAGGCATACATGGAACGCCATAACCAAGTGGCCGGCATAGTGTACAGGAACATCTGTGCCGAGTATAACCTGGAAGTCCCGAGGTCAAAATGGGAGATGCCCCCAAGGGTGGTGGAGAATGACCGAGCTAAGATCCTGTGGGACTTCCAGATACAGACGGACAAAATGGTGGTGGCTAACCAACCGGACATAGTGGTGGTAGACAAACAGAAGAAGATGGCCGTAGTGATCGATGTAGCGGTTCCGAATGACAGCAATATCAGGAAGAAGGAACACGAGAAGCTGGAGAAATACCAAGGGCTCAGAGAAGAGCTCGAGAGGATGTGGAGGGTGAAGGTAACGGTGGTCCCCGTGGTAATCGGAGCACTAGGTGCGGTGACTCCCAAGCTAGGCGAGTGGCTCCAGCAGATCCCAGGAACAACATCGGAGATCTCTGTCCAGAAGAGCGCAGTCCTGGGAACAGCTAAGATACTGCGCAGGACCCTCAAGCTCCCAGGCCTCTGGTAGAGGACCCGAGCTTGAAGGATAAACCGCCCGCAGGGGCGTGCTGGGTGTTTTTATATATATATATATATATATATATATATATATATATACATAAGATATTAAGATCATTTACAAAGGTAAGGTAAGGCAGGTTAGTTGCAGTGCCAATACTACTGCATAGAGATACTTTTGAAGCTTTTCCAAGAGATTAAAACCTGAACCTGATTTAATGTGATGGTTTTTGTTACAACATATTGGAAAAAGATGAGTGTATATGTAAATAAACAGAAGGATGGTGAAAAATTCTGCCAAAGACTGATTATTATTATTATTATTATTGCTTTATATTGTTAATCTCTATTATGATTAAAACAGGATAAATAAAAACAAATTAAAAATGCATTAATAATTGTTAAGTTAGATATTTTCTCTACATTTATGGGTTTTTTTTTAGTGGGTGTGGACTTGTGTTGAGAAGAGTCTTTGGTAGCTGGGTCAAGCCAGGTAGCCGACTCTTTTCTGCTCAGTTGCCAAACCAAAAGAGCAACAAGAACCGGTATACTGTGAAAGGTCACTGCCCCTTAGGCCAAACAGCGAGAAAGCTCAGAAGGCCATGCCAGTCAACCTGCTGCTGATATGTGGAGACAAGAAAACAGTTATTGTTAATAATTCCAAGAGTTATTTTTGCAGCAACCCTGAAAACCTCAAAGTGTTTTCAGCATCACTATGGTCCCATTATCAAGAAAAGCAGTCATTAAAGCTTAGCTATTGACATGATTGTGATGCAAAAGGATGCACACACACAAATAAAAAGAAGAAAAAGAAAATCCTGATTGCTGTGGTCTGGAGATGAATATAAAGCTGCGCCATGGGCAGGGAACCGTCTGCCAGCATACATGAAAATACAAGCACACACAGAGCTGTGGGTAGGTTTACCTAGACTTGTAGTCTAGGTAAAGACCGTCTAAACCGAGACCAAGAAAATACCAAGACCAGAGGGTATTGAGACCAAGAGAAGACCAAGACCAAGTCAATACGAGACCAACACCAAGACCGAGACAAAAAAGTCTTTAAACTGCAGCCAGATGCTGCTTCGTTTACGGATGTCAGGCATATTTATGTGTTTTTGCGATGCACTCGCACAGCCCTCCTCACCGCTGTCTACTGTCTCACTCACTTACTGAGAGGACAGACGCACGCTCCACTTGACTGTCCTGTCTCTCACCCTCTCTGTTTTTCACATAACGATATTATCCTATATCCTCGCATGTGATTGGCCACAATATGGAGGGATTGAAGCATAGCTGAGCCACTGTGTGAGAGCTGAGCAGCGAAAGGAAATTAAGTGAGGAGCCGGCTCTTGCTCAATGGGAGTCGACTCTTCTGATTCACTACAAAGCACTCTCTAAGCACGGCTCTTAGAGCTAATGCTTTTGCGCATGACACATTATTGAACGTTACGTTGTGTGTCATGGATACTCTGGGCTGGACCAATTACAGCCGAGGAGGTCGGGTGCACCCTCCCCCTTGTTTAGCAATCTTATAGACGAACTAAAGAAAATGGAGAGCAAAAAAAGGAAAGGAGGTGCAGAAAAAATTAGGGCCAAAAAGAAACAAGCCCTTCAGGTAGACGCTGCCAAATGTGTAAAAATAACTATGGCATAGCTTCCACAGATTTAGCAACATCAGCAAGTGGTGGAGGCCAGCAGGTGGATAAGGGAAAGGGGAGGCAAGAGGAGGAGAGACCCGAGGCGGCCGCCGGTCATAGTGGCAGAGGAACTGAACTTCAGGTAAGAAGTTATGACCTGCTGTCTATCTGTGTCAGATATAAACCAAGTTTAGTTGTAGTTTGTTTTCGTTGTGCTGGCTTTTTACAGTCGCTTAGAATAACTGGTACTGCATACTAGCTAGCATGACGGTGTTTATATACTGCTGGGCGGGTGCTATGAAGTTACTGATAGTAAATTTTATTTTATGCTTAAGGTTAGTTTCTGAAACTCCTCAAAATCTTAACAAATTGTGCCAATCCTTACATGTTGCACCAGGCTGATTTATCACCAAAAGTGGAGAAGTCTGTGACAGAGGAGACAGAAGAGCAGCAGAGAGAGATGGAGCAAGAGAGAGAAATAAAAGAGCAGGAGAGAGAGATGGAGATGGAGAGATGACTTTATGTCATCCATGAGGGATGCATTTGACATATGTTTCACATATTATAGCCCAACAAGTTACTTATAGCAATTTAAATACGAGCAATCAGTTATTGGCAAATACCGGCAATCGGTTTTTGGCAGACAATCACTTTTTGGCACAACACCGGCTATTGCAGTTAATAATACAACAGCTTCTTGGCATTTTTTGTGTTTCTTTTTATCGCTGTGTAACTGAGTTCAATTGAAAGCCTGCATGCCTCTTGCCACAAGTTCCCAGAATCCTTTGCGGTTTTACCCCTGAATGACATCACATTTTTGGTGGGCCGGTCTCTAGTCAAAATGCCCGGGCCGATTTTTTGTCCCAGTCCAGCCCTGTCCACACCCACCGCCGTGCTATGGATTGTGGGATATATGGGACCACGAAGCGTGCACCGGACCACGCTTGATATTTGGGGAAATCGACGGCGCATTTGGAGTATGCGTTTGAAGTACACTTCAAATTAGGACAGCCGTCGTCGTGTGGCGGTGACGTAATCGCACTCAAAATGCGTACTTCAAGCGTGCGGTCCCTACAAAACTATCAGAAGCTTCTTAAGCTCAGAATGGAATCGTCTGGAGTTTTCTTATTAATTAACATTAAACTTAAAATTTGATGAAAGTGATACAAAATAGACAGCTCCCTCTCTCTCTTTATTCTGACATTTAACTAATTCAAAAGATATTTCAATATTTATTTATCTAAAACAAAACATGTTTACTCTAAATTGATGTTTAACAGTAAAAAAAAAAGTTTTTGTTTTTTCCCTAAAGTGTATGTAAATATCTGGTTTTAACTGTGAATATACTGCTGTGTATTCCTCTTGTTTTGCATAGAAATATATTGAACAACATACAAAGCATAATATATAAAATAACATCTACCTGGGTTTTTTCTTTGAAAGAAGCCCCTGATGTCCATTCTTGTATATCAGTACATTACTGAAACAGGTTTAGAGTGCTTTGTTTAGTGGAGGATAACAACTGAAAATATAAAATAAACACACATGTAAGCTAAGACTCTCTAAAAAAAAACAGCATTGTTGTTGTTCGGCTTTTCGTTGATTCACTCGAAGAGCAAGTAACTTAATATGGGTCAAGTGATCAGTTTGATATCAATCTTTTGTGATACACCGTCATATTTACATTATTTGTACAGTACGAATGATTTGCTTTGGTACCTGGTCAAACTTAAGCTCTCCTCTGTCTGCAGCAAACTCGCAGGCAGCAGCTTCTCCCCCCTCGCTCAGGTGCTGCTCAGTCACCTCGTGCCTGAGCTCGGATCATACCAAAATTAGGAGAATTTACGACTGTGTGCTATGTGCTTCAAATATTGTGTGTAGTTTTTGTTTTATACAGTTGTCAGTCAGGCATCTAACTATGAAACAAATTACACTCCAAAAGACCCCGGCTTCTGAAAAAATGACCCGGGCTTAAGCCCAGTAAGCCACCCCCCCCCGCTCCGCTGATGGTTGACTCCAAATCTCCCAAACTCAATCTGAGAAAGCAAACTTTTTACACCAGTAGTGTGTTTGTGTGGTTTTCTCTCTTGCCTCTTTCTTTGCAGGATTTCTTTTCTTCCCTCTGTTCGCAGAGGGAGGAATTATATTAATTATAGTTAAGAGAAACTTAAAAGAGGAGAGAGCAAACACGGTTGAACCATTTGAGGCAGTGTGCGTGCTGCGTGTGGATGCAAGAAGAGAATCAGAATCAGAATCAGAATACTTTATTGATCCCTGGGGGAAATTATTTTTTGTTACAGTGCTCCATTTTAAACCAACATTAAGACAAGACAGACAATACGCTAACTAAGAATAGTACAATATATACATATATATACATACATACATACATAAGTCACTTATAAATAAATATTTGGAAAAGAAACATGTGTAGTTGTAGCAGCAAACAGTGTGTTAAGTGGATGCGTTGTACAGGGAGATGGCCACAGGCAGGAATGATTTCCTGTGTCGTTCAGTGGTGCTTTTCGGTAATCTCAGTCTCTCACTGAACGAGCTCCTGTGACTGACCAACATGTCATGGAGTGGGTGGGAGGTGTTATCCAACATTGTCTTTATCTTGGACAGCATCCGCCTCTCCGACACCACCTTGAGGGAGTCCAGCTCCATCCCCACAACATTGCTGGCCTTACGGATCAGTTTATTAAGTCTGTTGGCATCTGCGACCCTCAGCCTGCTCCCCCAGCATGCAACAGCATAGAGGATCGCACTGGCCACAACAGACTCATAGAAAATCCTCAGCATTTTCTGGCAGATGTTGAAGGACCTCAGTCGCCTCAAAAAATAGAGACGACTCTGGCCCTTCCTGTAAAGTGCTGTGGTGTTTTTAGCCCAGTCCAGTTTATTGTCAATGTGTACTCCAAGGTATTTATAGTCCTCCACAATGTCAACACTGACCCCCTGGATTGAAACAGGGGTCAAGTGTTTCCTGGTCTTCCTGAAGTCCACGATCAGTTCCTTGGTCTTTGCCACGTTGAGCTGCAGATGATTCTGCTCACACCACGTGACAAAGGAGTCGACCACAGCCCGGTACTCTGTCTCATCATCCCTGCTGATGAGACAGAGTGACGCTCGTTTGCTGGTGTGCAAAAAGTGTGTTTTTCCAACACACATGCACACTGGACTCGGCAGTAGTTTGACTGTTACTTTTTTTTTTTTTTTTAGCTTTCTTTCAGAGTTTACTTGCCTTCACTGTCTTCTTTCAGTTTTCCTGAGAAGGGACCCATCTTCAGTTTCCAGTTAGTTTGAACGACTGAGATAAACCAAGTTTTTTTTTTTGTTGTTGTTGTTCCGACTCATTCTTTCAACCCCCGGTTATTTTCTAAGTTGCTAATTATATGATGCCTCCTCTGCCCCTAGACCCTCTAGGTCATAACTGTGTGCTATTTCATAAAATCATGCTTTTAGTTAGTAATTGCCCATATAAAGCCACGTATATATCAATAGACTGATTCTTATATAGCACTTTTTTACTCTGAGCACTCAAAGAACTTTATACAACTTGCCTCATTCACACAAGCATTTTTTTTCTATGCTTTTTCTATGTAGGTACTTTCTATCTAACATTTACACACATTCATACTCCAGTGGAGCATCAGAAAGCTACTTGGGGTTAACATCTTGCCCAAGGATATTTGGCATACATACTCGAGCAGCCATGGATCGAATCACCAACCTTCTGATTAGTAGATGACCTGCACTACCTCCTGAGTTACAGCCACCCCAAGCCCCACAAGACACAACACAACGGTCAACCAATAAAGTGTCGCTAGAGCTCTGTGGCCAAAACAGCAGTCTTCAATAAAATCAATAAAATAAATTCAATAAAAAAAATCTAATGTGGGGAATCAGGTCAGGACTGTGAATATGAGCATTGTCAGTTTTTTTTTCAACATTGATTACAGTGTGGTGTATGGTAAATTTGTCTCCCAGGACGTTACACAAGCAGAGTTCTACTATAATGTCCTGAGACATCTGTGGAAGGTCCAACCTAATCTTTCCAATCTCTACCAATCTAATCATCCCTCATTACCTGCCCTCCTCAGCAGATTTGGCTCCCCATGAATTTGTCTTCTTCTCAAAGATGAAATTCAAGTTTGATAGTAACCAATTTTGAATGCGGTCTCCCATGAATTTCAAGTGCAAGTAGGAAGGGAGAATAGAAAGGCAGAAAGACAACAGGAAACTCTTGAGAGGTAGGCATGGTTTATTAGTAGGGAGGGAGATCAGCCAAATTTTAATCGATAATGGTTGCTGCATTTTATTTTAATAGTTAACATAGGCAATTTAATCTAATGTAGGTATTATGTGAATGTTGTGGTTTATTTCTAAAATAAATAAATAACTTCTTTATATTGATACAGACATTTGTCACTAACACTGACACTTCTGTCTTCTCTGCTGGGTCTTGAAGTTCAAATATTGACCGGAAAAGGTATTAGAATTCCGCTTTTCTAAGTTGACTGTTGACTGACTGATGGCATTATTTTATTAATGATTTTTCACTGAACTTTGCATTGTGCTGACACGAGAGATGGGGAAGCTAAGCTTTGAATTAAGCCCCAAATCCCTGCCTGGCAGTCTGCTCATCACCATTACTTATTCACCAGAAATAAAAACGGGGCTTCCAGTGTGGTAGCGTCTCTCTACATACACTATATCCTCCAAGTCCTACCTACCTGTTATAATCCTGCATAATGGAAAAGTGGAATGTCACCTTGTGTGAGAGGCAGCTGATATCTCTCAGCGAGTGGAAAAAAAAAGTCATTTAGCACAAGTGCAGATCACATTTAATTAGATGAGAGGATTTAAATTGCCATGCATCAAACACTGCCGCTGACCAAAACGGAAAGAACTTGGGCCACGGGCCAGATTCCATGAGCTCTTCCATAACCCATCAAAATCCCCTGAGCTACAGGGGGTCAATAAGTCAGAACACAGCCGCCTTAATTAACAATGACCATAGCTAGGAGGTGTCCAGAATTTCAATGCTGCTACCAGCATTCCAGTGAAATATGGAGGAAATTTACAAATGAGCATTATTGTTTATTTCAGTGCAAGATTCAGCTACAAAGGTCTGTGCAGGAATTTGCCATTAAGAATCCTCCCGGACAACAAAAAAAAATCTTCTTTCTCATTGCACATATGAGATTGATATCTCCATAAGGCGCCTCAGATAAAATGAGTTTGATGCTCCGAGTTCACTAATGATTCCAGCCCAGGTATGGTGGGGTGATTTTTTTTATACACGTTAACCTGTCAGTGTGGGTGAATGTTTTCACCATTTAGCTGCCACCTATTGTTGAGGAGTGATTTCACTTTCATTATGCTTCACAAAGACATCAATAATGGCCACACAGCTGTCAGGGTCCATTAAGACCCATCTACATAAGGATGGGAGCAAATATTCATCGGCATATCAGTTTTCCTGGAGCAGCTTGGTGAGATAGATTGGAATGACACTAGGATGAACTCCCTTTCGAATGTATTGTGGGACTGGGAACTGCAACACTGGCTCAAGGTAAAATATCGCCCACACGTATATGCGCTTGAATATCATACATGTCCAGAAAAACACACACACACACACACACACACACACACACACACACACACACACACACACACACACACACACACACACACACACACAAACTTATCTTTACAATGAGACACAGTAGAAAAAAATATGGCTAGCTGATACCTTGGCTATTCAGGGTCTGAGCACTGACAGTTGGAAAGGACCCACTGTATCTGCACTGCTAATTATTATTTACAAAAATTTGTTGCTTATCTGAAGGATTAAACCTTTTTTGCACTCAATCCAGGTCTGTTGTAAATTTCAGTATTTTATGGGTCTCGCACATGGATGGAGCAAAACGGCTCTGTAGCACCCCTATAAAAGTTGCAAAAGACGAACCCCACTGCTGTGTTTTTGTGTCATGAAATTTGTTTCACATGTGTAACGTAACAAGATGCTATAAAAAAAAAACCTTGGAGCCATGCCCTAAACTAAACAGGAAGTCCACATTTTGTAATTTATTGGTGGTTTTAGTGCCATTTTTGCCGTTTCTACGGGTTGTAATTTTTCAATCTACTCCTACGGTTTTAATGGCATCAGTACTTTGTGTTTATACTTTAAAGCGCTGAAACTTGACACGCACCTTTCATGCCATGGGTCTGGCAAACTGTCTTCATAGGTACCACCTCCAAAATGTCATCTAAGTGTCTGAATTTCATACCCTCATCTCCCAAGACATGAGAAAAAGTTTCTTGGACCCATGCCCTAAACTGATTTTATCATGACCATGGTGATTTATTTATTTGTAGAAGGGTGTATGTATCCCTGGCAGCACACTGAATTTTGATCATTTGTCACAGCACACACAATTTTTACATGCCAGAAGTATACTACTGAATATGTCCTATGATCAAGTTAATGGTAATGTAGCCATGCAACAACAGTATTGATTAGGACCCCTTTCATGTATTTTGCATATACATGAAAATATGTCATGTCAGTCATCAAATACTCAGATTTTGTCAAACCTATTGTCGTCTTAAACTTGATTTGTTGTCAGTGTGGGTAATTTTCCATCTATACAGAAAAATATTTCATGGGAATTCAAACATTGCACAGTTACTGATAAGTTCTCCAACAAGCCAGCAGCCCAGTGGTCGTCTGCACTCTGTTAGCAACTGGTTAAAAATGAGAAAATGAAATGAACAATGCAGAGTCCCCCACTGAAATGGAAGAAGCACCAAAAACAACCAAGATAAAAGACAGATGGGAAGCACCAAGCATGGCTGCAGCAGGCAGTTTTAATAGTTTATTATATATATCACTGAGTTTCACTCCGCTACAAAGACATTTTTGTACTTTATAGCTTCTGTCACACAGGCAAAGTTAAAATATAAATGTGACCAAGTAAAGTCTTCATCTTTGATTATTTCATATATTTCTCCAGTATCCCCAAATGACATTCACTGGCAGACATACATCCAGAATTCTGCATGACACCATGTCCTACCATCACACATTTGCCACTACACAGTAACACAACAGAGTACACACAAGGTGTCCTTTGGCATTGGTGTTCTGATGCACTGGCAATAGTCAGACTAGTCTGACAGCCAACTTATCGCATATGGACACTTGACATTTAAAGCACTGGTACCCTTAAGCAATATGTTACAACATGCAGGGTTAACATTATAAACTGGTGTTATTTGCCAGTCCATAATGACTTCATAAACCTAACCAAGTGATTTGCAGTGGCGAAAGCCAGTAGAGCTGCAAGGGAAAGCAAAAGTAAGTAGAAATAGTAAAACACAAAGATGCTATGTATGGATTAAAGTATGCTGTCTTACATCAAAGCACCCCAATTGTTTTTAGAGAACCTTAACTAGTGTTTTAAACTGTACTGTCGGTTCTCACCATCCATTGGCATCAAGCTGGCTAATTCAGAATTTATGTTAGCTAATCAAACTAAAAAAACCGACAATAGCATAGATATTTTTAAAAATGCATTGTGGGAAATCTGAATAAAAAAAGTTTAACAAAGTTGGACAAACATGAGCAAGCAACAAAAACAAACTCATGCAAAGATGTTTCAAGAATCAATCCTTCTTCATTAGGGCTGCATTGCTTTGTACAGTAACAAGCAACAAGAACTTACCTCATTGTTCTCCCTTCACATCTGTAATATACCGGGCAAAATGAGCAAATTGAGTTAGCAGACACTGACATTATTGCATTGATGATGTGATAGCCCCCAGCAGTATCTGCACAATGAGGACAATCTTCTTGATTATCTAATAATTACTGCATATTACTTTGCACAGGCTTCATTTAAGCCAAACACAAATCTACACGCATTGTTGGTGGTGTTATATCAAAAGGCTGATTCCTTTACTTGTCTGAACTCAGCAAATAAATATACACGAAAGAAACAAAGAAAAACCAAAATAATGTGCTGCACCAGTACTGATTCAAATCCCAGATGGAGCAGGATCATAACAGTGACCGAGCATCCCAGCCCACATCCAGGTGTCCCTGGAAGCACTGGTATTGACCATCACAACAGTGCTGTGGCGAGAACAAGCTTCCCTGTGGGGCCCAGATGAGTAAGGAGCTGTCAAGCTTGGCTCCCCTAAGTGTTAATAGACCCCCTGCCTGCAACTATCTCCAGGTCTGCATCTACCCTTGAGCTGAGTTCTCCAAAGCTTTTCCTGTACCCAATTACTATAGTCACCTTCTTTTTCTATCTCACAGACGAAGCAATGAACAAAATCTAGCAAAAATTGGTTAAGATTAAAACTGTGACTTGTAAATCTGTAACATGATCAACTTTGATTAACACTCATTTGCACAAAATGGAAAATTAGCACCAGGATCCAGTCTAACATCATAAAGTTGTCATGAAATCAAACACATTTTGTTGATTAGACCTTTATGTTATTTTACAAGAGTCTTCCATTCACGCACTTGGATAAAGCGTTCAGCCCATGTGCACAAAGGGTTTACAAGAAAAGTTTTTTGGATTTATTTCAGTGGTACTGCTGTGAGTTTTATATTACTTTTTACTGTCCACTCTCCTATTGTAGTGGGGCTAAGTTACAAATGCAGTATCTGCTATACTTTTCACATCCAAAGCTTTTAACTGACAAAGCAATATGTAGCTTTTGTTGTAGCATTTCTAGTATGTGTTAAAGTAAATGTCACTGTCTGGTAAGCTCTGAGTACAATCATTCAGTTCATAAAGTCAACATAAAAACAGCCTTTTTTGACAATATCTTCTTTTTTTCTTTTCTTTTCTTTTCTTTTCTTTTCTTTTCTTTTCTTTTCTTTTGGTAGAGCAGTTTTAAAATGTAGTGGGTGGAATAGAACAAAAGGTGCAGCCACAGAAAGCTTTGAGATGAAGACCAAAGTAACCAATTCCTATTACTGTGGAATTTTTTAATGTTGACTTTTTCCCCCTTCTTAGGAGAAAAGTAGGTCACCAGTGCATTGTATCCACCTGTTACCAGCATGTGTCTCCTTTGCAGAGAACGGATATAAATCAGCATTGTTGAGACCAAAGCATCCCTCATGTGCATTTTTGTCTTGCTGTGCATTTGGCATGTACTAGTTCACATGTACTAGTTCTTTATTTCTTATATATTTCACTGTATATAATATAGAAGAGATTTTAATGAACTAATTATTTTAGAGTTTACTTTTCTCCGTTACTCTATTTAAAAATAATCCATAGCATGGATGATGTCTATGTAAAGGTAAGTCTTTTTAGAAATTTAGAAAAAAAAATGTGCTTCTTATCCTCAAACATCCCTTATCCCCATGTTTTACTTCTGCCATACCTTCATTAAAATGATCTAATTTACCCTTCCTCCAACTTAAATCCACATTTAAAACAAGGGATTGTTGCTTTAATTGGGAGAGCACTGATTGCAGTGGCAAATCAACACTGTGCAGATCTTACAGTTCCACTGCTTGTCATCAGCATTCGTAACAATCTGCTCAAGTAGACCAAGAGGTATCAAGTTTGACAAAACTGTGTGGAAAATTACTGGCCAGAAGGGCAAGTAGGCCTGAAAAACAAATGGACATCAATGAGGCTTTAGTTTTTACTGTCATTGGAGCTTAAGTGGATGTCTCATTAGCCTTCTTTCTGGAAACCTGTAAATTCAGCATTAAACACACTGGTCTGCAAACTAATGTCAAAAATCTTATTTTTTTTTTCACTTTAGCACACAGTGTGAGTTTATACATGACATCTCAGTGAATAGCTAAAAGCTGTCTGGTCCAATTTGGGTGTTGATGTCCATATAATACATAGCAGCCATTCTGTGTTCAGTCATAACCTCCTCTCAACTGAGGCAGCTAACACCATTCAGACAGTGTGAGATGCAAATGTATCTCCACGGGACGTGCCATGAATCATAGCATTAGCTCATTACTCCCAAAAAATGTAATCATTGTTACATTTGTCTTTCAGCTTAACTATTGTTCATGTCATTGTGATCATAGATTTTTGAACCCCAGAGTTTTTTTCTTTCCAAGGCAGAGAAATGCCAATACAAATGTTCAACAAAACATATTTTTGCTTTTTGAGTTGTGATAGCTAGATAGATAAATAGCTGGACAGATAAATAGATACCTAAGCCAAGGTCCCACTTGTATGTCTAAGACTTCATCAACTCTTACAAACATGTTGTCAGAGTTTCATGTTGAATGCCATCAGTACTCTGCCTCAGTTAATCGACAAGGGCTAAAACACAAGCGACAATAGGAAATGTAAAGAGTTAAAGGTTTCTATGACAACGGAAAAAAGCTTTGATAACTCTTGGCATCAGATGATGAAGATTTAGAAAGACTTTGTGGATTTCTATCCCAACTCTGCACCTTGAGAAAATAGCGGCCATTTAAATTCCTGTCAATTACAAAGAAACCTTCAAACCTGTTGAATGTAATGTAATGTTAAACATTTTTTCTCATCTGAGTAATTATATTTTACTGAAAGTTCTGTATGTACTGCAAACATAATGCCCTAATAAGGCCTTGGCCATTGGCTTTCTCTGTAGTTTCTGAATTGTGTTATTGGAAAAACAGAACCTTTGTCATGTTACAAGTAACTGGATAATTCTTTTAAAACAGTGCCTGGTAACATATACTTGGATTTCTATACGTTAAATTCCTGACCCATACACGTGCTCTGTCAAAAATGAATAAAAGAGAAAAAAAAAAACCCTTTCTTATCAGGCTGCTGTTATTTTACAAACATATCACTTTGCTAACTCTTGTTATCTAATGTCACTTCAGTTGTATAGTTTATTCCTTGAGAAGAAAAAAACACATGGTAAGCCTTGCTGAAATGTTAAAGTACCTGGCACCTTCTTGCTTTTTGAGAGTTGTGAAAGATAGATAGATAGATAGATAGATAGATAGATAGATAGATAGATAGATAGATAGATAGATAGATAGATAGATAGATAGATAGATAGATAGATAGATAGATAGATAGATAGATAGATAGATAGATTATCCAAGGTCCCACTTGTATGTCTAAGACTTCATTAACTCTTACAAACATGTTGTAAGAGTTTCATGGTGAATACCAGCAGAACTCTGCCTTATAATTGCTGCAAGATGGCGCCAGTGTGTACGGCAAGCCGTCTCCGCTCCTCCGAGTTCCTTTTGTTGTTAGCTGTTTTATTTTCCTTATGTTTTCTGGATGGAACCACATTAATTGTTTATGACCGTCAAACGCTGCTGGATCTCCGACCTCTGAAACATCTCCGACCTTTGAAACATCAACCAGCATATCCACTTTTGAAATTGGGAAGCGACATTCCGTCTCCCATAGACACGACTACTGGCATTTATTGCCTGCCTTTTTTCCCCCCTGCCAAGAAACGGCCCAGACGACGGGGAAAACGGAGCGGCATCCGGATTCGCATCAAAACTTATTTGAAACTACATGGTGTAACCAACTACTACGCCATTTCGGATATCCTCCAACCCCTATCCTCTCTCCATGACCAGCACATCATCAGATTACCCCGCCATCGATGGATCCGACAACTCGCTAATTCGGAACTACCAATCGTCCACCAACCCACTAGAAGCTGGATACGGGCGCGTGGTGGTGGCGTGAACCACAGCAACCTACGTCCGCTGAGGCGTGCTCCAAATAGCGATGAGATGACTACGATCAAGATGGCTGTGCTGAACATTAGATCGCTGGCGAACAAGTCTTTCGTTCTGAATGATTTTTTTCTCTCCTCCGAGCGAGACTTTCTATTCCTGACAGAAACCTGGATCCGACCTGGTGAGTCTGTCTCCCTATCGGAATTTCTTCCACCAGAATGTACTTTTGTCAGTACTCCTAGGACTTCGGGCAGAGGGGGAGGGCTAGTCACGGCTTTTAAAAACAAGTTCCGTGTGCGACAGCTTCCCCCAGCCATATTTTCTAGCTTTGAGGTGCAGTTACTTGAGTTGAACTGCTCCTCCCCGATCCTCTGTGCGGTGGTATATCGCCCACCAAAAGTCAATAAGGATTTTATTCATGAGTTCGCTGACTTTTTAGGAAACCTCTTGGTTAATTATGACTGTACTCTCATTACTGGTGATTTCAATATTCATGTCTGTTGTGAGTTGGACCCACTGGTCAAGGACTTTCTTGCTCTTATAGACTCTTTTAACCTTACTCAGTGGGTCAGTAAACCAACCCATATTAAAGGCCACACGCTTGATTTGGTACTATCCTACGGTTTGGACATTTGCATTACGGACATTTATAATCCTGGGATATCGGACCATTTCCCGGTTTTGTTTAATGTCAATGTGTGCAATATGGAGCTGAAACGTGAGGGTCCTGTGCAAAATATACGCATGATTAACTCAGAGACTATTGCTCAGTTTTCTATGGCTCTGACCAACACTGCCTCTGCGAAATTAACTGGGATACAGCTACACCGGTTAATGATCTCGCTAACTCCTTCATCGCCACCTGTACTTCTATTTTAGACACTGTAGCTCCCTTAAAGACCAAACGCCTTAAACCATTCCGTCAACCGTGGATGAATGACTATACTCGTACCCTCCGACGTGAATGCCGCCAAGCGGAGAGGAGATGGAAGAAAGACAAACTCCAGATCTCCTTTGACATTCTCCACAATTGTCTGAAGAAATATCAGAAGGCTGTTAAAACTGCAAAAGCCTCCTTCCTTTCGGAGATCATTGCGACTAATAGTCATAAGCCGCAGGTCCTTTTTGGCATTTTTAATTCGTTAATAAATCCACTCTCCACTCAGACCGAGACCTCCCAAGCTTTATGTGAAAAATTCCTAAACTATTTTTCAGATAAAACTATAGCACTAAGATCCACATATCTACCCATTGAGGACACATCTTTAACATCCGAACCCTCGTCGGTACTAGAACAGTTTGAATTTGTTTCCTTTCCGACCCTTAAGGAAATAATAGCTCAAACGAAAAATTCCAATTCCCGTCATGATGTGCTCCCTTCTCGCATTATCAAAAACGCCCTGAATATTGTAGGACCCTGGATTTTACTTATAATGAATTCATCACTACTATCAGGCTGCGTCCCTGCTGTGTTCAAACATGCAGTTATCCAACCTGTAATCAAGAAAAGTAATCTTGATCCTAATGTCCTCTCAAACTATAGGCCGGTATCGAAACTCCCTTTTATGGCTAAAGTCTTAGAGAAAATTGTTCTCAAGCAATTGCAATCTTTCTTAGAGGCAAATGGAATCAATGAAAAATTCCAATCTGGTTTTAAACCTCACCACAGTACTGAGACAGCTTTACTGAGAGTTTTTAACGATCTCCTCGTAACTGTTGATACAGGGCGCCCTGTGGTTTTAGTTCTTTTAGACTTGTCCTCTGCTTTTGATACGGTCGACCATGATATTCTCCTTTCAAGACTTGAACATGTAGTTGGCCTTAAAGGCAAAGTACTCTCATGGTTTAAATCATACCTATCCGAGCGGTTTTTCTCTGTCTCTATGGGAAATCACTCCTCTTCCCCCGCACCCCTTCGTTGCGGTGTTCCCCAGGGGTCTGTGTTAAGTCCCACGTTGTTCTCTCTCTATCTGTTACCCCTGGGAAAAATCTTTAGAAATCACAATATCTCTTTTCACTGCTATGCGGATGATATCCAAATCTATTTCCCTTTGGATTTGGATCTTCAATCCCCGCTATTGCCGTTGCTTAATTGTCTGTGTGACGTCAGAGACTGGCTACTGCATAATTCGCTCACCCTCAATGAAAACAAAACAGAAATTATCGTCTTTGGTAGCCACATGCCGTTGAAACAGCTTTCGGAGACTTTAGGTTCCTATGCCAGCCACTTATCGCCCACTGTCAGAAATCTCGGAGTAATGCTGGACAGCTCCCTCAAATTAGATAAGCAAGTGGCTGCAGTGGTAAAAACCAGCTTCTACCAACTACGCCAAATTTCGAAGGCAATGCCTTACCTACGACATAAAGACCTTGAAAGGCTCATTCATGCTTTTATAACCTCTAGACTGGACTACTGTAATTCTCTTTACTTAGGCCTCCAACTCTCTCTTATTCAACGCCTACAATTAGTCCAGAATGCCGCAGCACGCCTTTTAAGCGGCGCTAGAAGACAGGATCATATTACTCCCATTCTAGCTGACCTCCACTGGCTTCCTGTCAAATACCATATTGTTTTTAAAATTCTTTTATATACTTTTAAAATCTTAAATAACTTGGCACCCAGTTATTTGATTGACCTTCTTAATCTATATATCCCCACAAGGGCACTCAGATCCTCTAATCAGGGGCTTCTAATGCAACCAATGTCTCGATTAAAGACGAAGGGGGATCGGGCCTTTGCTTTCGCTGCACCAAAACTCTGGAACAGCCTACCGGTTGATGTCCGTATGTCGGAAACTATCCAATCTTTTAAATCTCGGTTAAAAACCCATCTATTTAAGCTCGCTTTTCAAACTACTTAGCTTAATTTTCCCTGATTCATGCCTGTTCTTATATTATTATTTTATAATTTTATTCTTTGTTAACTGTTTTCTCCTGTTGTAAATTGCAAGTATGGTTCGTTTGTGAAGCACTTTGTTGTATTTGTGACTTTTAAATGTGCTATAGAAATAAAATTGAAATTGAAATTGAAAATTATTCAGATGGACAAGGGCAAAAACACAAGCGACAATAGGAAATGTAAAGGGTAAAAGGTTTCCATGACAACGGAAAAAAGGGCTTTGATAACTCTTGGCATCAGATGATGAAGATTTAGAAAGACTTTGTGGATTTCTATCTCAGCTCTGCACCTTGAGAAAAGAGCGGCCATTTAAATTCCTGTCAATTACAAAGAAACCTTCAAACCCGTTGAATGTAATGTAATGTTAAACATTTTTTCTCATCTGAGTAATTATATTTTACTGAAAGTTCTGTATGTACTGCAAACATAATGCCCTACTAAGGCCTTGGCCATTGGCTTTCTCTGTAGTTTCTGAATTGTGTTATTGGAAAAACAGAACCTTTGTCATGTTACAAGTAACTGGATAATTCTTTTAAAACAGTGCCTGGTAACATATACTTGGATTTCTATACGTTAAATTCCTGACCCATACACGTGCTCTGTCAAAAATGAATAAAAGAGAAAAAAAAAACCCTTTCTTATCAGGCTGCTGTTATTTTACAAACATATCACTTTGCTAACTCTTGTTATCTAATGTCACTTCAGTTGTATAGTTTATTCCTTGAGAAGAAAAAAACACATGGTAAGCCTTGCTGAAATGTTAAAGTACCTGGCACCTTCTTGCTTTTTGAGAGTTGTGAAAGAAAGATAGATAGATAGATAGATAGATAGATAGATAGATAGATAGATAGATAGATAGATAGATAGATAGATAGATAGATAGATAGATAGATAGATAGATAGATAGATAGATAGATAGATAGATAGATAGATAGATTATCCAAGGTCCCACTTGTATGTCTAAGACTTCATTAACTCTTACAAACATGTTGTAAGAGTTTCATGGTGAATACCAGCAGAACTCTGCCTTATTCAGATGGACAAGGGCAAAAACACAAGCGACAATAGGAAATGTAAAGGGTAAAAGGTTTCCATGAAAACGGAAAAAAGGGCTTTGATAACTCTTGGCATCAGATGATGAAGATTTAGAAAGACTTTGTGGATTTCTATCTCAGCTCTGCACCTTGAGAAAAGAGCGGCCATTTAAATTCCTGTCAATTACAAAGAAACCTTCAAACCCGTTGAATGTAATGTAATGTTAAACATTTTTTCTCATCTGAGTAATTATATTTTA
The DNA here is from genome assembly GCF_963969265.1 of Rhamphochromis sp. 'chilingali'. Classification (NCBI taxonomy): domain Eukaryota; kingdom Metazoa; phylum Chordata; class Actinopteri; order Cichliformes; family Cichlidae; genus Rhamphochromis; species Rhamphochromis sp. 'chilingali'. The sequence goes on from NC_137940.1 coordinate 31,232,955, forward strand.
CTGAAAGTTCTGTATGTACTGCACACATAATGCCCTACTAAGGCCTTGGCCATTGGCTTTCTCTGTAGTCTCTGTATTGCGTTACTGGAAAAATAGAACCTTTGTCCTGTTGCAAGTAACTTGATATTGGTAACATTTATTTAGATTTGTGTCATGTCAAAAATTAATAAAAGAAAAAAACCTGAAAACACTTCCGTATCAGACTGCTGTTATTTTACAAACATATCTCTTTGCTAACTGTTGTTATCTAAAGTCACGTCAGTTGTATGGTTTATTTCTTGAGAACACATGGTATGCCTTGCTGAAATGTAAAAGTGCCTGCCACATTTTAGAGCCAGCCTGTCAGAGTACATTATTACAAGCCTTATTGATTCCATGATTTTCATTTAATTTGCCTCCGAGATGCATTAATGCTCACTCTTTATGATCTCATATTGTTTTATTGAACATGCATTGTGCTTCTGTGGTAGTGCTTGCTTTTATGGCACTGCAGTAAATTCCACTCTTTTAAGATGGAATCTGAAATTACTTTGAAAAGTTGGTGCTGAATTGCACAAAAGGAATATACTAAAAGAAATATGTGGTGTAGTGAGAAGTGGTTAAATGACAGATTCACAGAACGTAATTGTTAACTATGGCAGAGTGGAATTTATTTAACTGAAATCTGCAACAGCAGAAAAGCAGCTGAATTGAATTTAAGAACATGCTTTTACCCTGACTACTTGAAAATGACATGGACAAAACACACTGGTTGTCTTTCTCTGCCTGGAAACATCCTCTAGCAAGCACACGCGGAATATGAAGGTTGCCATGGTGTGGCTCAGGATTGAAAATGCCTGCTGAGGACTGACGACAGTTTAGCTAACATCATAAATGAACGCATTCCAAATTTGGAAGATAACAAGACTATAAATAGATGAGAGACCACTCTTAACAGCTTTGTGTGTGTGTGTGTGTGTGTGTGTGTGTGTGTGTGTGTGTGTGTGTGTGTGTGTGTGTGTGTGCGTGTGTGTGTGCGTGTGTGTGTTTATTAGGTGCACTTAATTATGAGTAACATGTACAGACTGTAAATAAAAGATAGAGAGCAGATAGCGACTGGCCAAAATAGCCTGTGTCAGCATCCACCTGCTAGTTAGCAGCCACATCTCTAATAATGCATAACTTTGAGACTTAATAGAGTTTAAATGAGTCTCCCCAAAATAAATAAATAAATACTTCACCTCTGCTTTAAGCATTTTAACATGGACATTTGAGGAGATTGACTCTGAACTGCAGTTTTGGCATTTCTGTTGGTTTTCTTTTTAAAGGTTTATAGGTGGTTTAGACAACTTACTATTAGGATGGAAAGAAAACATCAAAAACAGAAAGATGCAGGACAGTGACTCCGTTTTAATTCAACTGTCAGAAAATATGTATTTGACCAGAATATTGACTTTAACATAAATCTCTTTGTCTTCTTTTATTATAATTATTATATTTTATTTTATTTAGTTAGCATCTCTGGTTTGTTTTCTCTCGATTATTCTTCTAGAGACACATTATGAAAGAATCATAAATCCCAGTGAATGAATTACTTATTAAATCAAAGTTAAACAATAATATTGAACACTAATTTACTACTGCTGTCTATTGTTTTTCAGTCCACCCATGTACTGTGCATTAAAAATACATGTTGATGTATGCAGACAAACATGCTTACATTTAGAATTAGCAAATTTTATATTGAAAGTGTAATCATTATTACATGAGGGTATTACGTGTTGTTACACATGCTGATTTAACTGGGAACTTTACATTTAACTGAATCTGAGTGTTGGCTTTGAAATCTAAAAGCAGGTTCCTCTTGAAAATTGAATTTCTAAATTGGAATCAAAATCAGGCTTACATACAGACTGAGAAAAATCCTACTATTCTATAACAAATAGTCATGTGACTAATGCAGAGGGTCAAAACACATCCATGTCAAAGGCTTTTTTTGAAGGATAGCACATACTAATAATATAAAAACAGGACCACAGGAACATCCTCTCTGGTTTCCACAAGAATTGCCATGGAAACCAATAAAGCATGGCTTAACTGTGTTTTATGGGAATTATTGGCTCAACCGGAGCACATCTTTGACCAAATTGCTTGGCCCAAACTACACATTATTTAACAGTGTATTAACCACCAATTATGAGTCAGCAAAATTCAAGTTGTATTAACGTCTTTTTCACTCTGCCCGTGGTGAAAGATGTTGCTTTATTTGACTGAACATGTAGATGGGTAACATGCTTCAGTTCATTCAGGCAAAAAGGCGAACAGCTGGATTTGGGACAATAAAACTAGGACTCATGTAATCTAAAGCATCTTGGGGTATAGGTACAATAAACCTACTCTAACACCACTCTGCAGCTCTGGTTATTATCGCTGTGTTATACCAGATTTTTCAGCTGACCTTGAAACCTTTGTGTTAATGCAAATCTAAGTAATACAGATATGTTTCCATATCAGAGCATCTAAGAAAAACTATTTTTTCCCTAGCATAAAGTCTTCCATATCTTAAACACAGAAGTCTGTAACAACTGCTCAGGTGATGCCATCTACATCTGTTTTGTGGAGACCTCCTGTTGATATTTAGCAAGACATATTCATTGCAACTATTTGTCATGATCAGGAGCTCTAGCCCAAGGGCTGCATATAGGCGAATTCTTCACATTGAAAAGAATCATATGGACGTATAAATCAAAAAGTGCATTCTCAAGTGATAAAGAGGAAGATAAATAGGCTCAATCCAATAATGCCTCTGGAAGGAGCAGTGAGCTTGAGGCATTCAAAAGCAGCCCACCCTCTCCAATAAGCCATGAGCAGATGAATGGACTGTTCTCCCATTCCGGGCTGATTGGTGCTGACAAACTATAGATCACCTGTGAGGGAGCAGCACCCTATTTCACCAGGAGTTGTCTCACTCTATTCCTCAGCCACAAGAATCACTCTACCAAAGACAAAACTGCAACTCGGGCCTTTTGTGTGACTTCGTGATTTTCACCCTCACACACAGTTTAGTTCTAATGGAAGCTACTTTTTTGTGGATACAGCATGGGTGATGCCAGGGTCGGGCTTACAGGGCTTAAACCCTGAGTGTTTTCAGCAAAGCTCTAAATCTTTTACTGTCAGTCTCTTGCTGCATTTTCTATTCTAAACCCAGTCATAGCTGCATGGGAATCAATGAGTTTTAAGTGGGATGGTCTGAGTGAAGCACTGATAAAATGGAAGAAGAAGCCTCTTCCCCGTGTAGTGTGTGTTTGCATGTGTAGGGGATAGTATCAGTGGGCAACTTTTGTGTCTTGATAATCAGATTGTGTTTATATAGGAATATTAAGTGACCTCTAACTCATTTGCTACTTTTTGCTGCTTCCTTATTCACAAGTTTCATTTGAAGTGAAGCCACATGACCCCATCTCATTTTATGTTCTTTAATCAGAGGATGGATAATCTTTCACCCAAACAAGTAATTTGTTTACAGTTACAGTTGTCTTTCATAATTGTATTTGGGGGGATTTTGTCCTTATATTTGCACTTATCCGGACACATTTAGATTTTCTTGACGCTTCTATTTTGTTATGGATCCTAACTGGGGAGAAGATTCCAACTTTGCTGGGAACTTTATCATTGGTTACGGTTCATGTCTGATGTTGCGCTTTGTCTAGGTGACAAAAAACACCACATTCAGAAAGTGCTGCCAAATTATTCTGACATGTAGTTCTTATGGATTCCAGAAATATCATGCAGTTGAGAACATTTGACAAATGATGTAATGGACCTACGCCTACAGTGGCTTTTACTTTGAAAAACATCTCATTAGAGGCAGAGAAAAGTGTATATTCCTGGGTATAACAAAGAGCAGTTGGGTTAGTTGTTATTGGAGAATTATGGTGTACGTGTGTGTGTGAGGAAAATAACTCGAGAACTACAGGCAATGCCAAACTTATCAATTGAATAAATTGCATGATTTATATCCTGTTAATATATCCTTCAAACCCATCTTTAATACATATTTTATTGCCTGGGGCAAAACTCTGTTTCTTTGATCTTCTGCAAGTCAGTGCATAAAGGATCATAAGGAATTGTGCCATTAGGATTAGGAGAACAGCTTCTTTTATCAATTACATCAAAGTTTCAGCTGGTGCCCATTAAATACATGCTCTCGCAGACACGCAGTCATACAAACACACATCCACGCCATTTCATTCTCTGGACATCTAAAAGATTGTTGGTAAAAATAAGGAGCACATTTTTGTACTCGACTTGTCTCAGTGTCTGCATAGTAATCAGCTTGTAAATTTGGGTTGAATCACAAGTCAATCCTCAAAGCATCATGCTTGTTAGACCCATGGGCTTGAGGCTAGAAGCTTGGAAGACAGCCAGGGGCATTTAAAAAACAGTCTTCTTTCCAAAGAAGGGATGGAAGCTTACTTTTAACTCCTGCTATGCTACCACTGTTGAAAGTGCAATTCTGACACTGTTATTATGTTCTGTGCAAACATGCTGAAATGTACACCAGCTGTAGATGACACTAATGACAATAACCAGCAGGAGATATTTTGCTATTACCACATACTACAGAGAATATCTTATTTGTAAGGGAAAAAATGCAGCTTTTACAATGTACAAAATTTAACAAAGAAACAAACAGTTTATGCTCAAGATGGAAAATATTTGCCGCATTTTTTGCATCAATTACTTAAAAAAGTTGTAATACCGCTGAGCACTAGAAGGTAAAAAGCACAACCTCTACAATGCCCTTGTGAGACAGTAAATTTTATGATGGAGCCCCCTGTGTTGGGCATTCACTAAATAAAATCCCTCATGACTTGTTATATGGCAGCTAAGCGGAGATGGATCACCCGCTCAAAGCAGATGTTGTCACCACACACAGGGCCCTTTGAAAACAATGTGATCCTTCAGAACTAACTAAGTGCACACAGACACAAACAGATCTCAAAGTCACACTAACACACACTAATGTTAATATATTACAAAAAACTTGCTTGCTCCATTATAGCAGAAAAGACATAACATTGCAAAAAGCTTTCAATAAAATCATTGTACCTTGTGGTGTTTATTTTAGTGTGACAGCTAAGGTCATGCCAGGTTACAGACAGTAATTTCCTATTGAGTAAATATATATTGAACACTGATTTTATATTCTTATTGTCATTGTTTAAGTCTGGAGCAAATGATGGAGGGCTCACATGAAAACAGACAAGCATCCAGGTGTATCTATAGTCGCCACATCACAATTAATTCTTATTTTGATGGTATCATATTTTTGTTTTTGTTTGTTTGTTTAAAGAAAAATCTCAAACTAACAGTATGCAATTTTAAAAATCATTACATTTTTCATATTTGATATTTCATCTCCTTAAATATGATTAATTAAAGACATTTTAGTGCTGAATACTTCCCTCAGGTCCTAATTTCACCTTCACATTTGAATTTACAGCTTTTCCTACTGAAATAAATAAGATATATTCTCTTTATCCCACTGCAGTGCATTAAAGAAAATTCAAAGATTTTTACTGCAGCTATTATGAAAAAATATCTAAATAAATAAATAAGTGCCTTGAGGCAACTGCCATTGTGATTTGGTGCTATATAAGTAAAACTGAAATAAATTTAAATAAATATATATATATCTTTTTTTTTTTAAATTGTGTCTGTTTGTTTGCCCTTGAACCCCTCCTACATGAGCTGAGCAACCAATGGTGGTACACAGGTAAATCTTAGACTGCTGAAGGTTCTTTTCTATATCACATATTACGATGACATCATGTTGCCCAGCAACCACTATTAACTAGCTAAAATGACTCATCTGTAGCATTTACTGTATGTACCTGGAACACCTCATGAAAGTATCATGTCGTTTCTATTTCAGTAGGATTTGAGCCATGTTTGATATCTCCAAATTTTAATATCAGATAATATGCAACAATAATACATTACATCATTTGAGAGATTAATTATGAAGTTAATTTGACTGTGTATATATATATATATATATATATATATATATATATATATATATATATATATATATATATATATATATATATTCTTTCCTACCAGGTGTTAAGTGTAAGTTACTAATATGTACAGGACAACCATAACACATTTAGATATGCAGTCATAATGAAAGTTAAGTTGTGAAATGCTGTTTTACTAGATTAGATTAAAAAAATATTACATAACAGTTCTTTGTTATATACTTGATGGGGGTGGACAGTCTCTGGCTGATGAGTGTAGAAGTACAATTATTTTTTAAACAATGTCTCTTTACCATACACAGATGTAAGTACATTTTGTGGTACGTAACCTAACAATGACTCCCATATTGATGTGTTTATTTATGTAAACAGCATCTACCACTCCCATGGTTCTTTTTAGTTTTCTCAGTGTGATTAAGTAAAGCAATTTGCCAACACTATGAACAGACCAAATAATAGAATAGCAAGGACATGTACTGTAATAATAATAATATAATAATAATTTAAGTAGCATTTTCAAAATCAAAAATGCAAAACTGAATATAAACTGGAAATAAAATGTTAAAATGAAACTCTAGCTGATTCTCTCCTTGACAGATGGGTCGCACTGTTATGCAGTTATTGTTTGAGGCATGGAAGATTTCCTGTATTTTTCTCTCTGGTGGGGAAGCTAAATCAGTCTGTCAGAGGTGCAGAGGTTGGTCGGCATTATTCATGACGGAAAACAGTTTGTTCGCTGACCTGATCTTTAACACAGCTTCAAAGAGGAAAATTTCACTTCCGTGTGACACCAGATCAGAGGTCTGTCTGACAAAGCAAAATTTCTACTTATCCAGATAACTTCAGGGTTAACCCAAGGTTTCTCAAGTATGAAGGCCACTCACTTGTTACTGGGGTATACTGCCATTGTTACTGCCATGTTGCTAACCTAACATTCTCTGGAACAGGTTATGTTCAAGATTAGAGCTCAACAGGTATGAGATCACTACTGACCAATCGGTTCTCTGAAACATAGTCACCTTTCCTGGAACACCACATGGACATCTATGGATATATTAGGAGAGTCTAAAGTTTTTTTTAATGGAGTCAAATTTCTTTGTATTGTCTAAGCATCATACTTATTCTTTACTTTCTCTCACACCCTTAAACACCACCAAGGCTGCAGTTGAAATAATAAAAACTAAAACTGTCTTTTAAATATTTATTTCAATTAATATTTGATTATAATCCATCTGATTTTCTCATGTCTTAATGACAGAGTTGTGAATTTACACAGTTGACTTTTTACCAGCTTTCTTTCCTGGCTTCAAATAGGCTAGACTTCATCAGTATGTCCAGTCTTACCAAGGAACAAGGGGCATACAGCGCTTTTAATACTAAACTACAGTATAGTGCTTATCCTCTCACACACTCATGATGCTGCCTTGTCTGCAGCAGCTGTATTGCTTTCTGTCTATATGATATGTTTAACCTATTCATATAGTATAGTTTAGTCTTTTTTGTTGGAAGACTAAGTCTGTTCTTAAACTGATCGTTTGTCCTGATGTTACGATAAGTGAATCCAAATAATGCAAAGATACCATGGGCATGTAGATATTTTTTTAGAGTACAGAGCTCTGTTTCCCCAGCTTAGACCGTATCCACTGGGATCATACTATGGTTAAAATACTCGGTTAAGAAATATTGATTTATTACATATGTTATGAAAGGGCATATTTAAACCAACCCTAACAAAGCCATTTTGTAACCTAAACATAACCGCTTGTTTGTTTGTGGTGCTTTTGAAATAACACACCACACACAATGATGCTCTAAAAACCAGATAAATCTAAGAGCTTCTTCCTACTGACGAAGAAGCTCACAGGGGATCTTTTTTTATTCCTTGCTGATATCTGTTTTCATTTAGAAATTCAGATGCTTGCATGTTTTCTAAAGTCACCATTGTCATGGGAATAGAAATGGAGCACTCATGCACAGAACTAAATGTCAACTGCCTCCCTTGGGTAACTGATTCATATGGTGTTTGAAGACTGGAATAGAAAGGTGTTTAATAGACCCACATTGGACCAAAGTTAAAGTTGGTGGTAGATGGCCTATTAAAATGTGTCACACTAACATTTGGCCAAAAGTGTTCTATTCTTATTCAATAAATTACAAAACAAAATAAAATAATTTAAATTTCAATGTAAAAATAAAACGAGTTCTAAGTGTCCCATGAGAAATATGAATAGAATAGAAAAAAAAATCAGGATTCCTATTTCCCTCACTTCTTAAATGTTTATGCTGAATAGATGTCTATTCAGCATGCAGATAGATGAATATACATGATGTAATCAATGTTAATCTTACAATCTTAGGGGAATGTCCTCAGCAGGAAGCACAGTGCTACAAACTCTGCGTCTCTTTTGTCTCATCTGTGAATGAGACACAGTTTGTATTATGTGTCATTGGTAAAGGGATTAGGAGACATGATTTATGCTCGAAAGACATTTATCTTTGAAAGCAAATGAGTTTCTTTTCTCAAAGGAACAATGGGGGCCTGCCTGACTCCTCCCTTAATCTTTGTGAACAAAAAGAGCTCACCAAACTGGAACTCAGAGTCCATGTAATTCAGACCCTGATTAAACCACTTCTTCTAATTTTACATTAGCCTTACTTTCTAGTCCCTCATTAAGACCGTTAATCACAGTTATACAGACCAACCAGTGGTCAAAACAATGAATCTGGTAGATTTGTTTTTATTGGTTGCTTTAGATACAGACAGCCAAAAGCTAAAATCAGAGGTTTTTTTTAGTCTTTGAAATAGAAGATTTGTAGAAGCAAAAAGTAAAGAGAAAAATGCTTTGGTTTCTTTTGTTCTTTTTTCTCTTTGTCCAGAGAGCCATTTGTAGACCATGAGCTAAAGGTGCCTTTCGTTTCTCTGAATTAGGCAGTTGCAAAAAACTGCCTACTGTTTACTACTGTCCCTTTTGAAAATGATTTGCTGGAATTGGTTTCTGACACAGCTCCGAGGTATTTTGTTGTTAACATCCCAGATTCAAAAGTGTTTGTTTTTCCCTTCTTCCTTCTCCATCACAGATCACCTGCTACACTCTGAAAGCACATGCTGTAACCCCTGTTTGAACTTTGGTCCGTTAATATAAGGCTGACAGGGCTGAATGAAATGTTTTCTTTGTACTGTACATTATGTTTTTTTTACAGTCATCATGGGTTTGCACATAATCTTGATGAGCCCAAGGGAATATAAGAGTCAGAAAAGTCAATATGACTGGCATGACTTTCAACCTTGGTGGTGGGGCTTGGCAATGAAATGGGGGTTGGGGTTTTCTTGGCTGTTAACACATGGCGTGGTACTCAGCCAGGGAGATTAATGGTTCTGACTGCATCAGCCCAGTGACTGGGGATCAGAGGATGTAATTGGGTTGAGACCAAATATGGGCATTCTAGACAGCTGCTCATAGCAGGAGCCAATCACAGGATCTCATCTCTGCCACGCTTCCAGTTGTTCACCAACTCAGGTAAAGATAAGAGATTCTCTTATGCTGTAGAGAAGCCGCCTTGAGACTGTGATTCTGATTACTCTCATGTTGAAGGAGGTTCTTTCTAAAATTAACCATCTGTTATCTTAGAAACTTCTCGTCTACTGTGAAATAGAATCACTGGGATTATTACCACTATAAAGAACTACTCACACAAATAATATTTTAAAGGAAGTTTTATAATGTTTGCAGCATCAGTGTACAATATTTCCAGTACATGTATGTACTTTAAATATGACTGTTCAGATTCTCAGTCACCCAGGTCCTGGTAGTCTCTGTCCGGTGGTGCTGGGTCATGATCGCCCCGAATTTGTGTCGTTGGTGGTGGGCATTGAAGAGTAAGTACTGATCTGTGTGTGGGTTTCAGATAAACTTGAATCATGTGACAGCTTACATGGCTAATAGTAGGTCAGCAACTCTCAGGACCACCTCCAAGGGTGCAACCCTCATAAGGGGTTACATACCTGGGACTTTCTGTTGGTTGTTTTAAAAGTGAAGAAACCCTGTGGATGAGAGGTGAAACATCTTCACATACCAAAAAAGAGCATCTTTTGAAGCACTTGAATTTACTTTAAATAAGCTGCATTAATATAAGCACCTATTTGTTGCTTATATGAAAAGAATTCCCTCACAAAAGAGTGCATATACCATGTTACTGCAAACATTTCCATTAATTCTCTGGACACCATCTCCTCCTTCCCATTCTCTCTACTCCATGTAAATGCTTTTTATGTTATATATTTCCCGCTTTACAGGTATAATAGATACTCAGTAGGTACACAACATGCTATTCTTGTGTTGAAACAATAGTAATTGCATTTTTGTGTTACTATACACTATATATAAATGACATATTAATCCTTACCTCAAAACTAGCCAACTTGAAATGAACTGGTCCCGCTCTTTTGACATTGTCATGCTCTCCTAATTTCAGCAAAGTTCCCACTCTGATCCCAGCTGTAGCAAGACAGAAATCATGTAAATTTATTGGTGACATTGAGATGGTTCTTTGCTATTCAAATGAGGGCTGCCTCATCAGACACTAAACTGTACCGCATATTGGCTTGTAGCGGTAACCTCCCCGCAAACAGCTGTGACCCCATGCAGGAAGTCAGACATCCCACTTCCTGTGGCAAGCTGTGCCACTGGCTCTCTTGGCTGAGGATGGCTTTCTAATTGGTGTCCTCTCACCCTTTTACTTTGAGATGCTCCTGCCTGACAGGTCCTGGCAGCAGGAGAAGACGTCCTTGGGGGGGGCCGGGAGATAGTGGTGGTGGGGGATCTGAGAAAATGCCAGAGCCCAACATTTTCGAAAATGTCCCTCAAAGTCTTTTCAGAAAGTAAACTGAGGGGGAGTTTTATTAGATATAAAGAACACAGAAGAAAAGAATCCATGTGAGCCTGTCAGGGGCTGCCTGCTATTGATGTAAGACAGATACTTGAAGCAAACTGAACTTCATTTTATCACCCAATTGCCTGCTAGTTTAAGAGGTGGCAAGCAGTCGATCAAATTCTATCTTTGTATGAGAGGGTAGATTGGGTATGTAATGGGAATTTTTGATTGATAAAAATAATCTAGTTTTGCAAGGTGAAGTACATGTAAAAAAAAAAAAAAGACTAGTAATGAAGTGTGTTTATTTCTGCCATATTTTGGTTGAAGTATTCAGTCACATGTTTTTTGAACCAAGCTACATTCAAACTTTGAAAAGATGGATGCACAAAGCGCACAGAAAACAGAATTTAAGATCTGATGTTGTCTGCAAAAGGGGAACAGCAGACAAGAAATGGAAATGGAAAAAAGATACAGCAATTAATTGAAGCATACACAAACACAAAAGGAAATACAACACAAAAGCCAAAAGCAGAATTTCTAAAACAAGCTTGAAAGTTAATATTTTGCATGACCACAATTATTCTTCAACACAGCTTGAACTCTATTTGGCAAGCTTTCTTGTAATTTCTTGTAAATTCTCCAGTCTTCTTGAAGGACATTCCAAAATCTTTCTTTGGATGTTGGCAACTTTTGTTTTCCTCTCTCCCACATTGATGTTGGGGTCTGGGCTCTAGGGAAGCCAGTCTATGTGTGGTTTTCTATGCAGGTATGTTTTTACTGCAGTGTGTTTTGGATCACTGCCATGCCGAAAAATTAAGCTGGTGCCAATAAGACACTTTACAGATAGTATTGCGTGGTGGATTAAAATCTGGCAGTACTTTTCTGGATCCATGACAAGATCCTCAACACCACTGGCTGAAATACCACCACAAACCATGACAGAAACTCAACAGTGTTTTAAAGATGGCAATTTCTTACAATAACATTGTAATTATTCTACCTTGGTGCCTTGGAAGAAAAATAGAAAGAAATAAGGGTACAAGTAATGTATAATAATCAGTGAGCCTGTTTTGGTAGAAGCACATTGAATAATTGTAATCTGTGATTATCTTTCTGAAAATAATAGTTAATTTACCATTCATTTTACACTTTACAGACACACTATACGGACAAAAGTATTGGGCCACATCTAGTTCAGGAGTTGCACCTAGCCATATAGTAGGTCTTTACAAAGATTTGTGAAAGAATGTCTTGATCATCCTGCATTGGAGCATGGTGTTGTATTAGGATCCCACAATTGCAACGAGCCAATTTGTTAAATTTCTTCCCTCCTAGATATTCCATGATCAACTTTAAATGATATTGATAGCAATAAAGGGGTCATGTTTAGGAACACAGAAACTCAGCCATAAAAGAGCAGACTCTGTAATGTTATAAAGTTGCATGGTGTGTAAAAATCACCAACAATCTGTAATTGGATCCCAAACCTCTTCTAGCATTAGCACTGGCATTCAAATTGTTCACCAGGAGCTTTATAGCATGGTTTCCACGTCCGAACAGCTCCTATAGATGTAGTGTGTGGTTGATCAACTACCTTTGTAAATTTAAGAGTGTCTCTTCTATATTTATGCAGAGCTAGACTTGGGTGTAGAAAAGTATATACTGTAAGACTTTATAATTTTGATGAAAATGTGTTTTGTTCTGCCACTTCAAATAAAAGCAGCGTGTACACTTGTCTTTGGAGAATCTTATTTATTCATCTTCAGATGAATTTAATCATTCATCATAAAAAAAATATTTGTTACCATTCCCATAGCAATGTCAGAAACATTAAGAACATAACTGAAAAATTATTAGTAATGCAGTTTTGTGACGAAGATAGAAAGATTGGTAATTTACAGTGCAATATCTGCAGTGCACTGTTGCACTTTAATTGGCAGTCTGATTTGCATTTAGCTGTAGAGATCATCGAGGAAACAAATAGTACCCACATAAATATAAAAGGGTCACTTTCCTTCACGATTTTCTAGTTGCACTTTTGACTTCAGGTTCAGTTCTGAATCTTGCAGCCTCCGGCAATTCTTTGATGATTTCGTTATAGTGGGTGTCTGGTGGAGTAAGAAGAACCATCTGCAGCTAAATGTCAGTAAGATCAAGGGGTTGGTGGTGGATTTCCGACAGACCGAGAAGCTACTGACACATGTCATCATTCAGGGTGAAGAAGTGAAGATGCTGCAGACCAACGAGTACCTGTGTGTGTACACCACCATACGAGTCTGAGTCAACAAAAAAGAGACATTGTATGACTGAGGGCAGTGCAGTTTAAAAGAGAGCTACTGTATATGGAACAGACTACTCTTCATGTTTAATCCAGCGACTGAGCCCAGGGCACTTCAGTTTACGGCTGTAAAGACGGGCTGAGCGGTTTAAATAAAGTCTGCATTGAAAGAAATAGAGGTTTTTACCTCCTACTACACACAGCTGTCATGTGTGGTGCTTGGTGCTCATCAGGATCAACTTTGGATGCAGTGTCTTGCTCAAGGACACTTGAGCATGAGGATTGGGAGGAGTTGAACTGAATCACCAACAAACAGTCTACTACCTGAGCCACAGCCACCCACCGTTCCACCTCAGACAGCTCCTTCTTAATTCTTGATTTATTTCTGCTTTAACTACCGCTGCTCTTTCTTCTCTTATTGCATATTTAGCCAGACTCAGATTCAGAGAATTTATACATACCTACCCAGAGTCAGTTCTTTAGAGTCTGTTTTGCTTTTTTTGTGTATCTGATGTTTAAATTATCTGCTTTGCTCTATTTGTATTTTATTTTATTTTTTATCAATATTCCTCTTAGATGTGTTATTTTGCTTTTTGGTTCTTTTAAAGTTGCCCTATGGTAATTATAAAACATCGGTCTTATCTTGTCTTCCCACAGATAAGGCACAATATTTTCACTCCAAATGTTTGAATCCTATACAGAATTCCATTGTATAGAGCGAGATACTGCAGTAAGAGTTAATATAATAGGGGAATCCAGAGTGTGGAACATGCAGCAAGCCTGATATCCATGGTTCTGATACAGAGCGCACTGGCTGTGCTTTGAGACTCTATCTGATGGTGCGCAGAGGAAAGGAGCACTATCTATATTGTTAATGCCAAAGCCTGTGGGCATCAAACATCGAAATGTCAGAGTTGGGCTAAATTCAAAGGATAAATTATTCATATGGCCCTAGTAAATGCTGTGCGTGAGGTCACCTGCAGGCCTCACAAGCAAAGGAGAACTTGACAGGGAGCAGCACACAAGTAGTCTTCCAAGCCCTGTTCGGAAGAGGGAGGTCATCACTGAAGCAGCTGTTCAAGCAAGCAGGGGAAGTGACCTGCTCACTAAACCATAAACAAGTGTGAGGAATATGCAAAAAAGGCTTCTGTACTGTACGCTGAGTTGGAGTTGGCAAGATAGCACGTTCACCTTGGGGAGGTGATGAATTGAGATGAGAGAGGCTTGCCAAGTCAAATGCACTGATGTCACTGCAGATTTAAGGAAGCATTTGATCCCACTGATGTACCTAACAACATGACAGGAGCACTTGCCACCGCCTATCAGATGACAAAAAAACAATCTCGGGTAAAATGAAACAGGATGTTGTGGTTTGGCTTGCACTGTGGGTACGAACGAGTGCGAGAAAACATCAGATTTTGTTCTTTTCTTTCAAGTGATATTAGATAGCAAAGATGCTAAGATGATTACATGCACAACATGACACAAGACAGGTAACAAGGGTTTCATCTTAGACAGCCTCTGCTGGGAGAGTAACTCCAGATACACGTAATGGCTTATGAATATAGAAGTTTATAATTGATTTTTAGTGTTATCCGTATTTCCTGGGGCAGTTTCGTATATAAAGGCATTTCCAAAGACATAGATTTAAGAGAGATAGTCTATAGAAAATAGCCTGACTAATTAACACCAGTGTACAAAATGATTTGACTGTTTCCAGCTTTGACATTGCCAGACATTATTTCTTTAGATTAATCATGAATCTAAACCTTTATTTTGTCTTCAGTGACTTCTTCTTCTTTTAGTTAGTTAGTTCACTGGTTTACTTTGAAAGTTCCTCTTTTCTCCCAGTATGCGGGCATGCTGCTCATATGGTGTGTGCGCACGTCTTGCTCATATTGAAAACTGTTGTGCTCTAAAGAGAAGTTTTATTGAGCCAATTAAACCCTACAGACAAAAGCAACCCCTTCCTATTTTGAAAGACCCTTTTCTTTCAAAAAACACAGATTGCTATATTTCTGCCACGTCTCTGTGGCAGTGACAAGGAAACCAATGTTGACCTTCATTTAGAGAATTGAATGACAATACCGGAGGGGGATGAGAAAGTGAGGGGGCAAAAGAAAAAAGGAAAATCAATAGCTCATTTTCTGCTTTTTTGTATAGGGATTCTGATGTTTGCTGAGATAAAGGTCGACAAGCCTGAGAGATCTCTTGCACCGTCTCAACTTGAACAACCATGAAATTGCTATTGTGTCCACGGCAATTTAAATCTGGGAAATCAGATCTTGCCCCATAGCCTTTAATGTGTCTTTTTGTGCAGTTATGTTCATTGTCTTCATTCTCCTGCAGAAAGTAGGATTTATAATACTTCTGATTATTTTTTGGTTCATATTTAAAAATGAGTGAGAAAACAAGGAAAATAAAACCCACAAACAAATGAGCATCTCTCCTGTTGAGATTTACAGTAATATCGGGCTAAAGCAAATATAAAAAAAAATGAAACTACAACAATGATAGGGAAATTATATGTGTCAGTAAATTCCAGTTGTATTGTAACTATATGGATCAGAAGGGGGAAAAAAGGAAAACAAAGAGATTCTGAGAGAAGCATCAGCTGGTAAGGTGTGTCTAAGCTCTGTACATGATACAAGATACTTGAAGCGAAACATCAAAAACACTGAAAACAGCTTGGATGGGCGGACCACCAGATGTTTAATTCTGATATCACGAATTATGACTGATGAGGGGGTGTCTGTGAAGCAAAGCCATAGACGTAAGTGGAACAGTTTGCTTCTTGACTGACACGGCAGTTAGCAGTTGTAAACACAGTTGAATTAGTACAAGAATAAGAGGATGAGATCTGAAAAAAAAAGATTAATTGGAAACTAAGAAAAAAAAACGGTCCTCTTGTTTAAAAATAAAGTTAACAGAATATTTCAACATTTAATTTAAATTGAATCAATTTTACAGATTACCCCGAAGCATTGTCCTTTCTTTTGTGCAGAAGAGAAAGTGTCTAAAAGGCTTCAGCAATAATGATGATCCTCTTATGTAAAAATAGAATCCTACTTCCCATTTTAGAAGAGCTGTCCATTCCTCACCACATGTTGCCCGTTGTGTGTTCTCACAATAATTTTTAAGTTACAAGAGTGTGATTATGTCCACAGGAGGCTTTGCTCTTCCATCCTCACTTCCATCATTTCCACAATTCAAACAGAACAACTGTCAAGTTCACAGTCTCTGGTAATTATGGTGTTTCTTCTCAGCGAAAACAGGCATGTTGAAATGGGTCAGAAACCCCCCACCTCCTGTTTTACCCTACCATCCACATAGAGACCGAGGAATCAATAACCAATAAACAGGCTGTTCAAAACACGTTGCCATATCCTAATTTGTAGTTTCTAGTCCAATACATAATTGGTTGTCATGGAGAATGAGCAGCAATGTGTGGATTCATATTATATTTGGTTGTAATTCTGCAAAATCTAGTGTTGTGGTGTTGTGTAACATGCTGTGTATTGAGGCAAATACTTCCAACAGAGATAGAAAAGACAAAGTTGTAATGTTGCATCTAGTTTTTAAGGGTTTGCATACACAGATTGTATCTAATCATTAATTAAAAGACAGCTACTAAAATATAATTTCATGAAGAAAAAGTAAGAGGATTATCACCAAAAAAAGCACAGAGGAATATTCAACACCAGCCAGAAAAGGTAATAAAAGGCCTTTTTTAACTGGGCTTTTTTTTGAGTGAGTTTGCACCTCCAGTGTCCTCTACAGGGTTCTCTACACCCCGAAGAAGGTGCAAGCTGATACACTTTGGTCTATTTTTAATGTTTTTAAACTAGCAAAATAAAAGCCTCTTATTAATTTTCCAAACTCTGACTTGATGTTTTATGCTATTTTTTGCTCACAATCTTCTCATTTTTCTTTTTGCTATTGTTCCCCTCCAATAGCACTGGGGGTTTGAGGGACACAAATAATGCAGCTCTTATTTCCTTTTCTTTCTTTTCCTTTTGTTGTATTGAGCAGTTATCGGTTAAATCTTCTTTTGAAACCCAAAGTGACTAGTGTATAACGGCTGGTCGTGTTCAGCAAACATCCCCCAGCTAATTAAGTGCAGAACAGATCCTGATTAACTGATGGCAACTTTTTCAGTGACAGTTTGAGTTGCAGTCCAATGAAAACTGAAACAAATTTCCTTCTAATAGGTGTACTTATATATTTAGCTTTAAAAATTAAAGCTAAAAATAAAAAAAAATAACAGAGAGAAAAATGTAATACTGTCATTTAAATAAACACCAATAAGGTCTGTATGAAAACAGTCCAGAATAGTATAATGCAATGCACAAGGCTACTGGATGTTGGAAGACCTGTTGCTGCAAGCCGCCTGTTGTATGTGATTATTTGTGACATTGATGGCATAAGGACTGGAACCAGATAACAGATGCTTCTATCTAACCAGTCTGCTGCTACTAATGAATCACAAAGTCCTTGAATGCTAAGTGGCATTTGAGAAGTCCCAGGGTATGTGTGTTGTTGTTTTTTTTTTAAATTCTGAATGGTTTTCCCTGTGCACCTGCACTCTGACAGATAAATGACTCTCCAAAGGCTGTCTAGTGTCTGGTTAGGGATTGCATGCTTTAATGAGGAAATGTTATGCAGTCACAAATGATGCACGATATCCACGATTATGTTTGTCCAACATTTAAATGTATTTTCTGCCAGGTTGATTTGCTGTCAATCATGCTATCAACGTATCAATGGGAGTGACTGGTGAAATGCTAGAGATCTTTTATCTGAATAAGCAGCATCCTTTTGCCCCTTACAATTGACTTGCACACATCAGCTGTTGTCTGCCATGGTCAATTACCTCAGATTAAAGTGACAAGGCTACTGCACCTCTACAGTGAAGCATTTCCTGTGCTAGCCTCACTGCAAGGAGTGATGGTATGTCTCTGTCAGCAAATCTATCTCTTGAAATTCAAGCCTCTCAGCTGTGACACATGCTCAAAAAGCAACAGAGATGTGACTACGGTATGGAAGAGAGGTGTCAGCTATTGAATGACCCTCTCATATATTGGTGGAAAAGAATGAGGTGTCAGAACAAAAGTGGTAATAGACTGGAATATATTAAATGATGTGTAGTATCCGGCCAACTGGAACCAATTTTGCCCGTTTCTTTAAGGCTCGGTTACCTAAGAATCAGTGTAAGAGAGCTCATACCTGAAGGAGGTTTGGGGTGTTTTACGTGATTATGCTTATGATTTTTTTTTAAATGTAAACGACGCGGTGTGAGCTAAAAACATAATTTTTTATTTAGTTTTCTAACGTTTATGTTGTGACTGCTGTTGAATTTCTGTGCTGTTATGTGGTGCTGATGTATTTCTCTTTCTTTTTATAAGGTCTGCACAGTGTGTTTTACTAAGGAGTGAGGGACAGTATAACCGGTGCTTTGATCGGAGCAGCACTCCACAGCTCAGACATGATTTGCTGCAAGCTTCATAGGGAGCCAAGCCAACATAGGGCTGCCATCTGGATAGAGGATTCATAAACTTCTCCACCTTACAACCACCCATGCTGCCTTTTATTTTGAACAGGTTTGTTTGGGTTACTTTCAGAGCTTAGTTGTTGTGTTTTGGTTTGTTTGTTTCACTAAGGTTTTGAGTCCTGCACTACAATGCAAGTTCAACCATGCTGAACAACACTCAATTTTTTATTCATTTTGCTCAGGAAATGGGAAGTTGATGCAGTTTTTTGGGATGTGCAAACATACACAGAAAGGCTAAAATTGAGCTTTTATAATTTAACTAACTTGGAAGTCAATATGTAGTTTGACCACTGAATTCTCTGAGGCAAAGTTACTTGTAATTTCTTTAAGTAGACTTCATGAATAGTTCTTCAGGCTTCTTGAAGGTCATTCAAAACTTTTTTTTTTCAATGGTGGCTGCCTTTTATTCTGTTCTTTCCCAAGATGATTGTCCACTGCTTCAATAACATTGAGGCCCATTCTCTGGGGAAGCAAGACTACGACTGGAAGTGTTTCATTGTGCATTTTTTAAATCTTTTATTGCACTGACAATATGTTTGGGATCAATACCGTGCTGAAAAACGAAGCTGTTACCAATCAGACACTTTCAAACGCTGACAGTACTCGTCTGCATTCACAGTTCAAACAGTTTTGACAAGATCTCTAACACCACTGCCTGAAATCCAGCCCCTAACCATGACAGGGCCTCCGTTGTGTTTAAAAGATAGGTGTAGACACTCACTGTTGTACTTCTCTCCTGACCTCCTCCATACATATTGATAACAATTTTAATCAAAAGTTTTACATTTGGATTCATCACTCCATAAGAACTGCAGCCAATGATTTTAGTACACTTCTTGTGTAATTCAACATATTGCAGCCTTTTCCCTTACCTAAAAATTGCTTCCTGGTAGCCAGTCTTGCATTTCTGAATTGGCTTCAATGAAACAGTATATGGATCAGCTGAAGGGCCAGATGCAGCTCTCGGGTGTATTTGTTTTTTTCCTTACCTATTTCTTCAGGACATGACTTTCAGATACTATTCATGCACCTTAGTTTTTTGTGCAGTGTCCTCAAAATGTTTAATATCACACTCCATATGTAGTTCATTGGAAAACACATTTATGGTGAAAACATACTCGTAACCTCAACCTGGATATATTTCCACGATCTGGGTTCACCTTGTCTAATATAGGCAATTAAGCTAAATTGACATCCAAAGGTGATCAACAGCTCAAAAAGTTAAACTACAGTCTGGTTTCCCAACCTAGTCACAAGTGTGTTTACATGACGGGATGGCATTTACAGTATATAACCGGAAACATGGAGACGTCCACTGACAGCAGGGTTGCTGCTTTTGCAAAGAAAGATACATCGATAATATTACAAAATAGGAAGAATTATACATAATTGTACATAACACATGGTGAAAGCAACAAAGCTACCTCAGCCAAAGCAGTGGTGTGAGTGTGTGTCAAAATGAAGAGTATTAAAGCTGCCTATATGTGTGTGAACGTTAAGCAGTTTTTTCAGTAAGACTGGAAAAGACCTACCATATTAATAATATTCAGTCTATTTGAAATCAAGAAGAAAAGCCAACAGAAATACTCACTGCTATTCAAACAGACTTATCATTATAAGGCCTCTATCATTAAGAAACAGGAAAATATGGTGAATAATAATTGTTTTTAATTAACTTAATGTTTAGATGTGCAGCTTTTATTTTTGGGTTGCAGCACTGGTGGTCTTTAACAGTCTGAAAGCAAATATAGAATGAATATAAAAAAAACTGGAAAAAAAGAATATGTACGTACACTATTTTAGGATCATAATGTTTAAAACCCTTGTGATGTCCACGGGTCATTTTTGTCCTCTAAAGAAATCTTTTGCTATCAAAAATGTATTTGTTATTCATCAAATGGGCTGAAAATAACAGAAGTTATTCATTACTATACTATGAATGATTGGAATAAGTTTCAAGTAATTTGATTTATTTATGTGGTTTTTATTGAATTTTATAACATTGGTGGTCCTCGTAGGACAAAAATGACCCCAAAGTACAAAGTGTTGCAAAGAGCCGTATTTTCACACCATACTGTTTTCAAACATCTTTGATCTTGGATCACTGATGTGTGGGGTCAAGCACTGGTCATAACAACCACAACAGGCAGCACAATGAGGAGGCAGGTGCTCTATATTCAATGAAATTTTATTTATACAGCGCCAAATCACAACAACAGCCGCATCAAAGTGTTTCGTATTGTAAGGTAGACTCTACAATAATACATACACAGAAAGTATCCTCAAAAGCCTCCATTGCACTGGAGATTTGCATACTTTGATGAGCATACTTTTTTTTACCATGTTGTGCAAAGCAATGACCAGTAGGACAAAGCACATATTGTCCTCTAGTATAATGAGGAGGGAGAATCAATGTTCAGGAAGATCCAGGGTTAGAAGATATAGAAAATATTGTCAATATTTAGAGCACATGCTACCCTTTCTCTGAAAAAGCACATCAGCCACCTGCAGAAGTGGAAGAAGGCTATGAAGTGAAGAAAAGTGATGAAGAATCTGAACTATGTTCAAGTAGGTTCTCAGGCATCCAGGACATGGTAGTCTGAGGAGCTTGGAGAGAAAGTGACTGGGCTTCTTGAAGTTTCTTGAATTTTCAGAATGTGAAACTGAAATAGAAGATGTGTCAGAGGACTACACATCATCCATTTCAATTATGATGAAGACAAAGAATCAAGCAGGAAAGAGGAATCAGCTGAGACAGAGGAATATTTGCAGTAACGTGAGGAAACACTGATCTGGTCTTCTAACCTTCCCAGTGACAGACGATGCATGACTCTCTCATGTGCCTCAGAGAAAGATGATCTACCACAGTCCAAGCACATGTGCCAGGTCCCATACTCCTTCAGTGGCTTTTCTACTCGAGTACTGAAAGCATTATACACAGTGTATTCTGCTTGTATTCTGCTTTTTAACGTTCACATGCCAATGGATGCATCAGAGACCAAGTTGGGGTTCAGTAACTTGCCCAAGGACACCTTGGTAAGAACTCCAGACTAGAGCACACAGAGATTGAACCAACAACCATCCAATTAGCAGATGACCTGCTCTACAGCCAACTCAATGATGAACAAGGAGGGACAACAAGAGAGGAAGAAAAATGGACCGAATGCAGCTGTAGGCATATGTGGGTGTGTTGATTCTTACTGCCGTGCATCCAGTAGAGTCGCTACGGCCAGTTTATGACATCCTGAGTCTGGTAGAGAAGTTTTCATGCTGACACAAGATTAATCATAGAAGCACAAAAAGGACATAATTTCTTGATAAAGACACAATAGATGATCGTCGTTCATGACACAAACGTGCTCCCATTTGAGGTGTATGATGTGTGTTGGTGTTGACTTGACTTGAAACACAAGTGGGTGTTCCTCCTGCTGTGATGTAAGATCCTGGTACTGATGTGACTGTATGAGCACCAAGTCCCCTTCAGAGGACTCTGTCCCCTCCAACAGAACATCCAAGTAAACCAGGGAACTTTGAGACAAAAACATGGGCAGCATGTGATGCAGGTCCAGCTGTACATGGAACATGCTCGTGTGCGATGGCAAACCGTCTGTCCTGCAGTCAGGACACGAGTTGTCCCTAACATTGCAGGTTTCCAAAAGAAAACAATCACCTGTAACAGCTTGTTTACTGTATATGCCCCTTGGCCTGCAACTGCAGAAAGAATGCTGTCCATGATGGGACCAGTGCAGAGGAATAAACCTGAGCTTCCTCCTGCACTTGGGTCAAATATGGACACGCCTTTGTCCTCATGAAAGTTTGCCTTCACTCAGACTCATGCCCTCCTACCATGCCAAAATATAGAAAACTGTCAGGCAATGAGTTGGAATAAAGTTGAATAAAACCTTGAAACACAGAGATGGATGATATTTTATACTTGTTGCTTCAAAGCAAACGGGGTCATTTTTGAGCCCTGAGGACCACAGGTGTGATTATGTGCTGCCATTTAAAATTTATAAATGGTTCAAAAAAAGAATTCTCACTAAAGTTCAACATACAGCACTCTGTATGTTGAACTTTAGTGAGAATTCTTTTTTTAATTTTTTTTTAAATTTTTTTTTAAATATTTAATTTAATTAAATATTTAATTTTCTTGTTTTATTTTCGCTAAAAAACAGGGTGTATTTTTTGTAAACAAGGTCTGGTGGCCCTAAAATGTAAAATGTTGGGTAAATTATGTGTTAATGTGTTGGTCTTAAGTAAAACTAAGGTGTAACACTGAATTGATTGACAATTTATACTTTATACTTTAAAAAAACAGTCAAATGAAGTGGGGACATTTTTGACCCCTGAGGACCACCAGTGTGATTATTTGCTGCCATTAAAAATTTTCAAACGCTTGAAAAAAAACTTTCTCACTAAAGTTCAACATACAGCACTCTCTAGTTATTCAGATAGTCAAAATTATCTAAACAATTAAATATTTAATTTTCTTGTTTTATTTTCGCTAAAAAACAGGGTTTATTTTTTGTAAAGAAGGTCTGGTGGCCCTAAAATGTAAAATGTTGAGTAAATTTTGTTTTAATGTGTTGGTCTTAAGTAAAACTAAGGTGTAACACTGAATTGATTGACAATTTATACTTTTTACTTTAAAAAACAGTCAAATGAAGTGGAGACATTTTTGACCCCTGAGGACCACCAGTGTGATTATTTGCTGCCATTAAAAAAATTTAAATGGTTCAAAAAAAAAATTCTCACTAAAGTTCAACATACAGCACTCTCTAGTTATTCAGATAGTCAAAATTATCTAAACAATTAAATATTTAATTTTCTTGTTTTATTTTCGCTAAAAAACAGGGTTTATTTTTTGTAAAGAAGGTCTGGTGGCCCTAAAATGTAAAATGTTGAGTAAATTTTGTGTTAATGTGTTGGTCTTAAGTAAAACTAAGGTGTAACACTGAATTGATTGACAATTTATACTTTATACTTTAAAAAACAGTCAAATGAAGTGGAGACACTTTTGACCCCTGATGGCTCACATTGTATGCAAATCGGGAGGACATCACAAGGTTAAAAAAGATGGAGAAAGATAAAATCTGTAGGCACAAACAAAGTACAAAATACCTTTAGAAGTTCCCTTTCTATAGAAAGTCCCCTGGATAATGTCACCATAAATTATTTTCCAAAGACTTGATTGGTCAGTAGAAGATGATGATTTCATATTTGTTGGTCTTTACTTAGGTCTATAGCATATGTAACCACAAGGATATAGATTGGTAAAAATTAAAGCCTGAAGTGAGCCAAATACGACTCTATAGACTTATTTTTGTCTGTCGCTTAGTATTGGCTCATTCGTACGTCAGTTTATGCTCCTGTATTTGGTAAAGTGTTGTTAAATATCTGGATGTTTATTTGTTATTGTTTTTTGTCGGAAGATGGAAGTTTTTCATGTTGCGTCTCAGCCTCCCTGGCAGGCCGTCATAAAAGATTAGCTATCATAGACTATCTCAAAATACTGTTCATTTCTTGTAAAAGAAGAAAAAGGCAGTTTTAATTACACACTGAATTGAACTTTTAAAGGAAATAGTTGCTAAGTTGACCTAATCAAGTACTTTCACTGCATTTACATACTGTATTCCTTTACCTTTTATACTTTTTTTTATTGTGGATATTTGCTTTGAGCACAGATGTGTTCATAATTTGCCACAATTCACAAGCTTGACACTTCAAAGTGCACATGGTAAAGGAGAGAAAAACATTCTTTCATCCATTTCCTAAGCCTTTTAAAAGAAAAAAAAATGTCACCACTTTATTATCTTATGCATTTGCATGTTGACACCACACCTAAGCTTCACCACATCATCGTTATGGAAACATAATGCCTCTTGTGAATCTTATTTGTCTGACATTTCAAATAATTTCAAAGTACCTACTTCCCTCCCCCTCGTTCTCTCCTTTTCTCTCTCATGCACACACGAACTCATCCTTCCACACCCTCCTCTCTAGTCTAGTAAATCTCATAGCATCGGCTGTGAAAGCTGCTGGGATCTGCTATTTTGTTCTCTTTGGGATTGCTGCCTCTTCCCACTTGATCCAAACAGTCAGCTTAGGGAGCTTGTGGCACACAGGCGCACAAGTTGCCAAGGAGCTGTCACAGAGATGTCCGCACAAAGGATTTCTGCTGCAGACTAGTGGAGTTTGATACACAGAACAGCGCTTTCCCTCGGTATTTTGAATGTACATAGCAGTAGGGGGTGATCCAATTGCAGCCCCAGGAAGTGTCGAATTTTACCAAAAACCCAGTTTAGTAACAAAATGACAGCTTGAGATATAAATTGGTGTCGATGATGCACAAAATGCATCTTGACAATGCTGGCAAAAGGACTAATTAAAAAAATCGTTGATAACTGTGCCATGCAAACAGATTTCAGGCAAGAGTAAAATATGGGAGTGAAGGTTGACAGCATGGTTGTCGAGTATTTTTTAAAAGCTAGTACTCTAGATAGGGTGGAGTGCAACAATGTGATTTGAAATACATTAAAAAATGCACTGCTACTAAGTCTGTTCATAAGTTACAAGTCACAAGTTAGTCTGCTTCCTCAAATTAACAACTAAACACTCATAATATTCTTATTGTTAGTATGTTCTGAGTACTACTGGCACACAGTGTCATTCAGTTTGGACAGTTTTGGTTCAAGAGCTAAAAAACACCAGAGTGAATCTTCAACCGCTGTCCATCTAAAGACATCAGAGACTTGAGCAAGCCTCCATCTATAGACAGCACTCAATCAGTCTGAGCCTTCAAACTGACCTTGCTCTGCAATCATCTAGCTACAGGGGATTAGGCAATCACTCAAACTACCTGGAAAAGACTGTTTGTTCACAGCCCACAACCTCCATCATATCACAGATATATGTCAAAGCCCTTTTTTTCTTTTAAGCCCTCGGATTCATCAATAACTCGTTGATTAGGGAGCAACCCCAGAGTTTTGGAGAAACACATTTAGAGTGTCAATTGTTCATTTATGGCTTCCATTTTTTAGATGGAGGCAAGCCTATAGACTACTAATTGGACACTGTTGCTTGATTATATCTATTATACAATCAGGATAATGAGGAGCTTCACAAGAGAAATTCATTTTTGCCTGATTTTAGGAATCACATATAGAGGAGTTTCCAGCTCATTACAGTACATATCTGTTTTTTTCTTAGTCTTTTTAATTGTTCTTGTCTTCAAAAGCAGCTTCTTTTTTTTTTCCAATAAATTTCCTGTCAGAAGAGGGGTCGTAGCATTATCAGGTCGCAGCGTGACAATTATTTCCCCCCTTATTCGAGCGGTTTTCATAGTTTGTTCTGTAATTGCAAACAAAACGATCAAAGAGAGATTATGATTGAAGGTCGCAGCGATGGTGTTCTGTCTATTGTTACCTTTTTGGCATTGTTTGGTGTCCTTAATTGTCTTATGTCAATAATCCATTCAGAATATTATTAATGCTGACTTCAATGATGAAAATATGTTGAGAATCTTTTTAAAATATGACTGTCAAAACATTAATGCTAGATTTTCTGTTTTGAACATAAAATACCTTGTGTATAAAATGGAGATGGACCGATCCGATATTACATATTGGTATCAGTCCGATACTGACCTAAATTACTGGATCGGATTTGGAGAGAAATAAAAAATGTAATCTGATCCCTTAAATATCAAAAAAGCACCTCACACGCTGTAACTCGCCTCATAACCTTAGCACGTCGGAGCAGTATGCGTCACGTGATAGAGCGGCTGTGGCGTGCAAGACCTGTTGGTAGTCTGGTTGGGCATTAACAGGGAAAAGGGGGGGGCACAAAGACAGACTTTTCTTTCTTATTCTCATTTAAAATGTCGAGCTTTTAATAAATAATTATCCGAATCTTACGCTCAAAGTTTTAATCTGATGTAAAATGTATAGAAGTCCATTACTGTATATAGTAACTATTAAGTCTAATATACCCTAGTAAGCTATACTACTTTTTCCATCTGTGCCTCCTGCAATTCTGTTGAAGAAAGATGCTGAAGCTATTTAATTATTCTTGAAAAATAATTGAGTTCTGTGCATTTTTTTTCACACTGTATCAAATGAAAGTTGATTACGTCGATTAAGCATCATGAGGTGAAGGGTGGGGGGTGGTTCCCTATTTTTTTTTTTTTTTTGCTGGGAGTTTTAGAGCCCTATTGGTTAGGTTGCTTACTCTTTAAAATACCAGAATAAGAAGGATGGAGTAGGTAGGTTTAAGTTTATTAGATTGATCAGTATTGCTGAACTATGAAATGTTTTGGGTGCAGTGTATTTTTTGCATACAGGTATAACAGAATAGCTTTAGTGTTTGTTTTTTTGTAACTTGAGTATGAACTTATACAAAAAGCAGCAAGATATTAAAAAAACATTTTTATTGATTAAAAAACACACAATATCGAATTCATATCTGTATCGGCAGATATCCAATTTTATGATATCGGTATCGGTATTGGACATAAACAAGTGGTATCGTGCCATCTCTAGTATAAAATAACGTCCTTTGATGTCAGGTTTGATTTGTGTCTGTGGCACTTGATTGGCAGTGACTGAAAAGTGTACTGTAGCTGTGCTTTTGATTCAGTTCTTATATTAAAGCACTTTCTCACTTGATGTAAAGCATTCAACAAGGGGATTACTGTATAGCTTTCTGAATAGTCACATTTTATTTGAAGTGAACTTTCTTTTGTCTGAAGCCTCTGCATCACAGCTCAGTGACCCTCAGTAGGGAGAGTGAACTTGCACTTCCCGTCAAAACACTCAATGACAAAACTCATCGATATGCATATTCATTAAACTCTGAAGCCAGCTGTTGGAAAGGAGCACCTAGAGCACCTACTCAATGTCAGGCCTTTACAAAAATGCTAATACTTTTGGCATTTTTAGTTTTATGTGGTGTGAGTACGGTTCACTTGGTTCTGTCCTCAGCGTTGCAACTGCTCTGAATTTCCTTCAAAACATCAGTAAGATTATAACGATATTTTAAAAAAGAACGATTTTTGTTTTGAAATGGCTTGATTGCAAAATAATGTTAATATATGCTATTTATTTATTTAGGTAAGAATATACAGTTTTTATACTGCATTTTAGGAATTTACAAAAATGGAGTTAACCAATATGTGTCCGCCCATCTCTAAATGAGTGAGTGGTTTTCGCTTTGTTTGTTAGCATAGGTGAGTCATATTGTGCCATTATGCTGATTTGGTATCTCTCCAGAAATATGAACACTAAACAGCACAATTGAAGTAAAGAAGAAGTAAACTACAAAATCAACAGTGTTAATAAAAGAGTACAGTAACCTTTGTTTTCACCTTCATATAAAGTAAAAACGTGGTACCACAGATTGCAATTTAATGTCTAATTCTGATCTTCCAAATTACAGGGAGAGTTTCATTTGAAATTAACATCTGCCACAATATTGTTAATTTAATGTGGATAATTAAAGTTGTTTTTTATTGTAACTTTGAACACATACCACTAATTTTTAAGTAACTCAGGACAAATCTTGAGAAAGGCACTAAGGTGGTATGAGGCAAAGTCGGAATGAATCAGCTTTACTGAAGAACCCTGGACTTTATGTGTGATTGTATTAGTTTATATAAGTTAATGAACCTTGTTATTTATACAAGCACATTCACACATATGCACACACTCACTGTTAATCTCTTAATCAAACTCTTTTTTTTTTTTTTTTATAGATTTTCAGTTAAATACCAACCCTCTGGCAACTGATAGGAAAAGCCTTTATTTCATGTTGGAGGTTGCTGGCTGTTGCTGTCTCAGAAAGAATGCTGCATAGAAGAAAAAAAACCCTCCTTGCTTTGGTTGCTAGCAAATTGCCATGCAGCAGTTTTCCCACTGTTTGCATGAAAGATCCACTCACTCATTACTCATCCACTCATTAACCTGTCGCAGAATTAACATTTGTCTCCAGCAACCACCAGCCACTAGTAAAAAATATGTATACTCTGACTGGTGGTTGTTAGGTGGTCACCGAAAACATCTAGGGCCATGTGACTGGGGCATGAGTGAACAATAATTAACTTACACCACCACCATCATCTTCTGCCTTTCCAGTTTTTTGTTCCACCAGATTGTAAACCATCAAAGCAAATTAATGGATACTATTTCCTGAGTTTTTAAAGAATTGAAAAGAAATTGTATTCATTGCAGAATACTGATGTATGTGCGCGTGTGAAAAAAAGGAAAAGAATTGAGGCTGTTAAGATGATTTAACAGATTTTGTGACTATCCCGTTTTCTGTAAGACTATGTTTTTCATTCAGTAGCAGCTTTGAATATCTCAATATTACAGATGATTCTTCCAATCAAATGTCAGTGGATTTTTTTTTGATGTGACAGGGACTAGAAAAAAAAACTCCCATATTTCCCTGTTTCTCACATATTAGCTTCTCTTCACTAGCTCTCTGTTAAATAGAGAATTGAATTTAAAATCCCTCTCTTATACACCACTACTCCTTTTAATAATTAGTAATTATTAAACTCTGGCTCTTCTCCCACAATGTGTTTTTCGTCCTGTCTCTCTTTCCCTGCTCCTCTTTCCCCTGACCCCCAGTTGGTCACAGCAGATGGATGCCCTGGGCTCACCCTGGTTCTAAAGGAAGCTTCTTCCTGTTAAAAGGGAGTTTTTCTTTGCCACTGTCACTGAGTTCTTGCTCATAGGGGGTTGTGTGATTGTTGGTGTTTCTTTTGAATACTGTATGGTCTTGATCTTTCAATTTAAAGTGCTTTAAGGTGACTGTTGTTGTGAAATGGCACTATATAAATAAACTGAACTGATGAAAAAAATTAGAATGTTAATAAGTTACTGTAACACTGGACTAACAATAAAGCAAAATACAAGGAATGCTTTCAAAGTATTTCTTCTTCAGCGCTCACCAAGTTCTTTGGCTAATTGATTTCATGGGTTGAATTTAGCCTGTGGTGGGTAACTAGCTCGCCATTACATACAAAGAATATTTTGAAAATGCCTTAGATTTCCAGTTTTCAAGGACAACATCTAGCATGTTTTTGTTTTAAAAATAATCCTTTTGTACATCAGGCTAGAGGCCTGTCACACACTGCTCAAGCCTTTTAATTCAGCTGATTTGATGTCATTAACATATTTTATTATACTTAAAAATCAAGAAATTTGTCATCCTCACAGCACAACCACTACAAACGTGCGTATTTTGACTTTTGATACATCATGCACAATTTCCCACTAATATAGTCGAACTATATACTTAAAGTTTTACTACTTCTACTGCTAAAATAAGCAGATAAATAAATATAATAAAAACAAATAAATTCCTTCAGCATTTGCTATTGTCACCTAATAGTAAATAAGTTTTGGTAATTTGCAGAAATAAAATTTTACAATTCTTCAGCCAGGAAGGACGTCCATGTAAAGCGCAGACAAGCGGCACAAAGGGTGTGCTTTGATCTGATACAGTTTGCCTTGTTAAATTCTTAAATGTAGCAAATCGTCTCTGTCTGCCTTTATGTAAAAATCACTGCACACCACAGATTTATAGTATATGTTACAATCTATAAATTTGCTGTAACTAGGCAAAATTCTGACCAAACAGCCAGGGGGAATTAAATGCATGAAATGAGAGAGCCAGGCTTGACTTCTCAAGCCTAGATCCAAAACATTGCATCTGCTCATCCCTGGACTAACTGCTATGTCAATGAATTGCTACAAATGAGAAGGATTTGCTGGCGGTCATTTTCGATCATCCTGCAGCATCTCTCTCACCTACTTTGTAGTGTTCTCAATAATAAAGCCTTGTTTCAGGAGCAAAAAAAAAAAGAAAAGAAGAAGAAGCTGCCCTGTTCTTGCTTCATGTGATACATCCTGCATCCAATTATAGGACATATTAGGCTAATTTTCTCACAGTGCTGCATTTGCATTCTGTATGAGACAGGCGACAAGGATGTCAGTCATTAATCATTGCGCAATGAGGGCTGTCAGAGCATTGTCATGCTTGTCAAATGTCTGCTCTCTAAACTCCCTCCAGTTATCAAATCCAGATCTCTGACCCACCTGCAAAGCTTGACAGAGCTGGAGGTGACCTCTTTCGAGCAGGTAAAAGCATGGAGTGGCGGAGGTGTATAAATGTGTGCGTTTATCTGGTTTCCCTGTCCTTCCTTTTACGCTTGCCCTATGCCAATCTCTCTTTGCATGTCATGTGTGAGTGACTGTTTTGTCGAAAATCTCAATTATCTAATCACCAGGTTTGCTGCTTGTGTTTTTAGGCTTTTCGTAACCAGTAAAAGAATAATGGGAAACTGAGTTTTAACAGAGGCTGGTGATTGTGAACAAACATAAAGAACAACCTAGTGATTAGATTTCAGCCATGGCAAAACAACAAAAAATACAACTTGCGTTTTTGCAGTCAGGTGACACTAAATATATGCCAGAAGCACCAGATCTGAGAAAATGAATTGTTTGCACTATTCGAATCGGCTTTATGTCACTTCTCCTTTTTGGGTTCTCGAAATAACACCCTGGTGTCCATTATCTGCACGCATAATTGCTATATTGATTTTCCTTGTTGCTTCTTTCTTTTCATCCCGCCATGCTTTCACTTGCCATTGTGCCAAAGATGTTTTTGAAAGTAAAGGTTGATTGCCAAGTATAATACTGTTTTGGAAGGACAAACTGTATCATTGCTTTTGCATATTTGGCCCTAATTACGACATACCACACACATTTAGTGTTACTGCAATCTGTTTTCACAAGCCCACTGTAGTATTTTTATTTTTTTAAGTCCATTACATGTCATGGTAGGATACATAGATAGATGGATAGATACAACACAAAGTAAAGAGACATAACAATCTATTAATGCTTTCACTATCAGTTTAGTAATACAGTAGCAATGCAACAACAAATAAAACATCTATCCCTGGAAACTGATTATATATTCAAACCTCAAACACACCCTGCGTTAACATTGTTGTTTTGTTTGATCTTCCGGATTTCAAAGAGGAGGGAGAGGCATCCTACCATCGGATAGACCCTGACAATAAACTCCATGGAGGAAGAGCTTCAGGGACTTGCTGCCTTAACTGCAGGAAAGCTGCATGTGTGCGGAACACGAACAGGCTTGTCAGGCTGTGATACTGTCTTTAGATGCGCACAAAGAACTCGCAGTAAAAGCAGTTTCACTAAAGTACTTCCTCACTGCGAAAGGGGCACAGTGTGAACTTCGTTTCTTTTCATTACTTATCAGGCGAGCCAACCCTTCAAACATCTTTTTTCTGCTAGGTGCCACAACCCTGAGAAAAGCAGCGCTAGTGACAGATGTTATTAATCAATTTAAGGGAAAAAAAACACAATCATTTTTATTTTTTTTTTAAACTAAGTTTAAAAGCTTAGTCAAGCTGTGGATGTATTCGCTGTGTGGTCTGCATGATCTGAAACGCTTTACTCCAAACTAAAAACCTCAAACCTTTTCACAAGTCTTTCCATTATATTTGTACAGCCAGAGTTTAACACATTTGTCCCTGGATCTCTGATGACTTTTGATTCTAATAATCCTCCGTTTATTCCCGTCTCTCCTACGAGGGGGTCAGAATTTTATATAACTCAGTAGGCGCATTGCTAAATACTTACACAACAAATGACATTCCTATCATCAGCAGCTGCAGTTTGTGCTTCACTAGGAAATATTAGCATGTCGAGTGGGTAAACTTAAATGGTAACCCTATAACATGCTAAGCATACCGGGTTCAGATAAAGTGTTTCTCTGCAGAAATAAACAGAGTACCAGGCACTGAAAAAAGTCATTCATTTAAGCTATGCTGCACCAAGGAAGAAGAGGCCACAGTACGTTAGAATTAAGTATGTAGTGGATTATAATGCCTTCCATATAATTTATTGTTCACTTATACTTTCTTATTTTTCTTACTGTGTGGAATTGGGGGGATTGACTTTTAAAACAATAATAAATCCAGTATTTATATCACGGGTCATTAACAAGGCTGGTTATTATGATCACCCTGAGCCACTGTCTCCAAGCTCCCATATAAAGAACTTTAATGATTTGGTTTATTTTAAAACAATGCAAATAATGTTTAACACTAAATTGAAGTTATTTAGGATTTTTCTCAGTACAGGAGCGTAAGTAAGTCATTTGACAGATTTTTGTATTTTAACTTAATAAAAAGAACTAAAAAGAGATTAAACAAAGATGTATTTCTGTTGTTTGGGTTAAATTGTGGACTGATGCTGATACGTGCATCAAAAAGTGCAATTGTTTGTGGTCTTCAAAGGAAGGCTCTACAAATATGTTTTTGCAGGTTACGTGTGAGAATATTGTTGGTTATCTGTTGTCGATGTAATTTCTTTTTACGTGGAAAGGGTATCTTTATGAGAAGAATATAGGCCTATAGGTATTATTTGTAATATAGCTATGGATGTCAAAGAAATTATTTTGCACAGTCTGGGTGACATGTAATAAATGAATGAATAAATAAATATCAAATATTAATAATAAATGTCAAATTTTGGTACATTCCTAATAAATTGTTATAGGTGGATTAACTTGTAAAACTATGCGAATGCTAGATCTCATGACAGTGGGTTCTCAGATGTGACCAAGTTTTTTGAGCCAAGTATTTTAAATAAAGACACACAAGCAGCTGCACACATTTTATCTTGCGTTAATGTGTACTGATTCCTATCAGTAATTGCTCTCTAATGGCAGGTGGAGAGGGTGGGATCTGGCATCGCGGCAGCTCTCCAATGTCCAAGAGAACAAGGTCCTTGTTAATTACTACCAATTACCACAAATTTTGGCTAATTTGAATCCTCTGCGATGGTGATAAAGAGTCATGTTTCTGACCTTCTTTCAAAGCATCGCACAAATAGTCGACTGAGATCATATTGAATTCAGATATTCAGAGAACTTCCCCATAAAGTTAGGAAAAGTGTCATGGTGCTCATGGGTGACTTTTTCTGCTTTACTAATAGAGAGACTGTAAAAATGAACTAGCCATGTGAAAAGACAATTCATTTCTTTTTTCCCTGTTACAGGAGAAAAGAAAGAGTCCACAGATGTCTAATCATTTACTGTAGATTCAGAGCTATCTACTTATGCCACCTAGAAATAAAGTGAAGGGTTCTGTATGAGATCCTAGCAGTAATTTCAGCAAAGTGTCCCTAAAGGTTAAACAGAGATGGGGAAGAAACTATCTTAGACCTCTATCTGCTCAGTGCAGAATACTTCACAGAAACATTTCCAGCATGATAGAGATGCTTTTAATGGTTTTGTCACGTAGGCAGATGCATCTGTTGAAATATGTTAACAGTGCTTTGCTTTTTGTCTCTAATTTTTTTTCTTAATTTAAATGTACAAGTGTTGATTTCTTTCACTTAAATTAATTACCTTATGTCTCTGCTGGAGATCATCATAGGTAGAAAATAACAAATAATATAGAAAGTTGTTTTTCTGTTTTTAAGCACACTGCTTTTGTTGTTGTTGCTGTTAATATTCTTAAGGCGTCCCAAGACAGACATCTTTTCTCTTCAAAATCCTTTTCATTACCTTTACATAAGCCAGTGGATTCTCTCTCCAACATTTCTCTTTTCAAAAGTTGGATTTTGTCCTTATACTTTTATTCCAGACACCTCTTTTTCACGGAGGAAAAAGTTCTTGTTTTATCCAGCTAGTGACCTTATTTTTATAGCCATCCTGAAATCTTTGAGTATGTGTACACTCAGACGCCCCTTGGATGTCGTTGGCATGTCTCCGAAGCAATTTTCTCAACTATGAATAATTCACCAGATATTATTCCAAAGGTCATCTTATAGTAATTAGTACCCTGCTGTTGACTAAACAGCCTCTAGGTACCTGATGGCCAGTTTAATTACAATTTGAAATGAGTGTACTGTTTGACAATCTCTATATGTTCTCCTGACACTTCAACAGATGACACCTTGAGAACTAAGTAGGCTTACAATAAGTTGGTGCTTGTTAGCAGATGGGAATGAGGGTGTGGGGTGTATGTGTGTGTGTATGTGTGTGTGCATGGCAAGCATTCAAGTCACTGTAAGGATCACAAAGTTCTTTCTGTTCAAATATGCAGTAATTACTGGAAATGCAGATTTGTGTAGTTGGGTATGTGTTTTGACAGTGCAGACATCCTTGGGACTTTCACTGTCTCATTATTAACCAATTACCATGGAAAACTAATGGGGCAGGTCAAAGCCAGCTCTCTTAAGGAGATTGGGGACTGAGCATATGCTGAAGATGCTACGAGATGACACAGTCCAGAAAGGCTTTTGAAGTCTTACAAGCTACATGACATGACTCTTTGTGTCACACAAGTTAGGAGTCAGTGCCAAGAGATCCTGTCATGTCCTGTTGTTGTGAGCATCAATAGTGTACTGTATGCCTGAGGTTCCCCCTCTGAGGTCTTGTGTATTCATGAAAGTATAGTGGATAAAGCATTAAGCCAGAAGGGCCTCAGGTAGAATTCATAGCCCAAGGGGATTGTTGAGGCTGTTTTACAGTTTGCCTTTGAGGCATCAAAGTTCTCATGGATGGATAGATTGAGAGATGAGTACTTGGCTGATGGATGACAGGGACGGTCAGATGCATGGAAGACAAATACACCCGGTAAAGTTGTATTAAAAGCAACAACAACAACAACAATAATACATTTTATTCACTTATCCTAAACCTAAATTAACTACTCGTGTGTTCACGACACAGTCCTGTTGTTGTCTTCAAATGGTTTCAAATCATACTTTGGTGTTTCACCAGAGGACTATTTGGAAATAGGAGTTTTTTTCTGCTGTCTTATTTACTGTTTTCTTCATCTTCTATATGCAGTTTCAGCAAACTTTGTTTAAAAAAAACCATACAAACAGTATTTTATGTGTCATGGGGTGCAATGCATGCCTGGTGGAAATACAGTCTTAAATAGATGCGATGGGATTGCAACTTAGACACATTTTCCTGTGTCCTATGGTCGTTGTCAAGATATTGTTCAACAACTGATTAACAAGATAGATTATGGAAGGGCCACTGGGGAAAAAACAAAAACAAAAACTGGGCATGTCTTTTTTTTTCTTCTTTTCCAGAATTCTGAGAAAAAAGTCTGAATTCTAAGAAAAAACTCAACATTCTGAGAAAAAACTCAAAAAATTATTTTTTCTCAGAATGTTGACTTTTTTCTCAGAATTCTGAGAAAAAATAATTCTGATGAAAAAAGTCAGAATTCTGAGAAATTCTGACTTTCAGCAGAATTTTTCTCAGAATGCTGACTTTTTTCATCAGAATTATTTTTTCTCAGAATTCTGAGAAAAACGATTTTTTTTACTTTAATCTCAGAATTCTGACTTTTTTCTCAGAATTCTGGAAAAGAAGAAAAAAAAGAGGTTTTCTCAGAATTCTGAGATTAAAGTCAGAATTCTCTTCTGTTATAGATTGATGGATAGAGAAATTCTTCAAATTTTGTGTCTAGATCTTTCTGAGTCACTCACAAATTATGCATGTATTATTGTTACAATGCTTATTCTAATCTTCTTAAAATTTGCCGCTGACAACCCTTTATAATATCAAAGTAAAAAACAACAAAACTATTTAAAACTTACCGAAAACCACAAACTAACTTAAACTAAATTGAAATCAAAAATTAGAAATTAGATAAAAAACAAATAAAAGATACAATCCGACAGTTGCACTGGGTCTTATTCTGCCACTTGGTACAGTCTGAACTGCTGAATTGCAAGTGATCAACAGCAGTTGAACTATTGGAATTGTTTCCACTGGTTTCAAAGTCTCTCTGTCTGTTTGTCTGTGAATTAGGCAGTCTTGTTGCATTGAAATTTAGGTGATTTTGCTTTTTTAGGCGACACCTTGACAGTGCAGTTTAAATTTAGGTGAATCAGCTTCTCAGACAGCATGCTGAGGTGTGAACTCTTTACATTATTTCCTCAGAAGTGCTAATTTGCAGAAGTGAAAAAAAAAGGTGACATGTCACTTCCCATTTGATCGATCGTCTATCATTAGCTTGTATTTGTCATAATTGGAATATGATGACAGTATGCTCTCACGTTGCTTCGCTGATACACCACTGCTCTTAGAAAACCTTATCAAACAATAATTAACAGTGAAGGACAAACATGATCCATTAATTCTTCAAGGACTCAATATTTAATGGCTCAAGTAAAATTCAATGACAGGAAAAATCATTTCACCATGTAAGTTAATTTTTTTCATAGATTTATGTGGGATATCTTACAAAGGCATAACAACACAGACTGTATAGCTTTAACTAAGAAATACAGATTCGCTGGCAAGCACTGAAGCCTTCTCTCAACGCAAACTTGACCTGACTCACTG
The DNA here is from genome assembly GCF_963969265.1 of Rhamphochromis sp. 'chilingali'. Taxonomy (NCBI): domain Eukaryota; kingdom Metazoa; phylum Chordata; class Actinopteri; order Cichliformes; family Cichlidae; genus Rhamphochromis; species Rhamphochromis sp. 'chilingali'. The sequence goes on from NC_137940.1 coordinate 31,270,096, forward strand.
ATGACTAATTTACAAGCATATACTTAAGTCTTATATCGTATTTTGATATAGTTTTTTACAAGATACATTAGTGTACATAAAATACTCTGGCAATGTACATGCCAGTATACACACCCACCCACGCATACATGCAAGGAAATACACGCTCTCTCATTTACACACATACAACATCACTTGTTAACACTTTCAAACACACCCTCATTGATATTATGTATCAATTTACATTACAACTGAGATTGTCATCTCCTCAGTTCTCACTTTTTTCCCTTTTGCAGTTTTTATGAACAAAGTGATTTATAGAATTGAAGTAGGCTTTAGTATTTACCATGTGTGTCTTTCCAGTTTGTGACCCTTATTACTAGTTCTTAGGGGTACTGCTATGTACAGCTTAAATTCCGGTTTACCTGACAGTATAGATGTATAGATAGATTTGTGCACACGTCACAAGGATTGACCATGTACACGGTGTAACATTGGTTTGTTCCATAAGACAGACAAACGTGTAAAGCAGTAAACATCAATACTGACATCAATTCTAATGACTGATGCATGAACCACGTAGTCAAGTGTCAAAAGGCCTTGTGGAAGTTCAAACAGTTCATGCAGTTTATGACACAGCTTGACATGTTAATCATGAAACACATTTCGAATAGAAATAGTCTTAAAATAAAAAGGAATCCTCATCTTTATGTATAGCGTCGTCTCTACATCTATTGCTAGGGCGTAAGAAATTTAAAAAACTCAAAAGTAATAGTGAGAGCAGAATCATGCAAAGTCGACATTTAGTCTTTCCATTTGATGTTTTTTAACGGATGAAAATTTTTGACACAGAGAGAGTACTTACTTAAAAAAAAAAACAGGACATTCATATGGTATGCACTTTGTTCTGAAAATAAATAAAACACCACTTTGACCCGTGAGAGGACATAAGATATAACAAAATGAATGCGGGCACACAACAATAATAAAAGAAAATCATATTTTTGCAAAAAGCAACATCCTGCTGGTGTACATTCATGCAGTTGCTATAGTATTCCCTCTAAAAGTAGTATTTCATGTAGTCTTTAATGGATCTGCTGCAATATTACAGTACATAGGAGTTATGTAGGCAGAGTAAGTCAAAACACAGGGTACAGTTAGTATTGTGCTCACGTTGCATGTGTGACTGGGCAGTGTATTTTAAACAATCACATTTTTATTATAGTGTAATAGTGTGTTAACTCATACATGTTCTCTTAGATACACTCTTTTCATGATATGAGAACAGTACAGATTACCATATTTAGAAACAAGCTGACATTACCTATACTGATTGAATTAATTAATGGGTACATTTCTTAAAAACCTAATTCTTATTTTGGAAAAATGTTACTAAGAATTTTTTTTTACCCTTCACATAGCTGTAGACAGAACTTGAAAAGACTTTTAATGATTTTGAGACAGGTTTTGGATTAGACGTTGTGATGGCAGATATGAAGTGCTGGATCTGTATTTGGCAGAGATAAAATTCCAATTTTCAGTGACATCATGATGTATGTTCCTTTTGATATGTGCTCCTTTTGATTAAAAATGCATTGTTCATATCATTGTGTGATGCCCGCCCCCCCTTCCGCACTCCTACACCAACACCAGTGGAATCATATGAAATGAAAATGATAGAGAAAAGAAAATGAAAGTATTAGTAAATAGGTCGAAATTGGATTCCCAAACAGGGCAATTTCCATCAGTGTATGTTTATAGGAGGATTTAACTTTTGAATTTGATTCATTTTCATAATTGACTAAGGTGAAATTGAATTGCCCCTTCTTTTTTTATTTTTAGTCCTTGACGCCGTTCCTTTAAGTGATCGTTTCACAAAGTCTCTGATAAATCCCCTTTATAAGGATAAGAGCTCTGATCTGAGAGAATAGGTGTGGCAACTAATAGCATACTAACACAATTTGCCTTGCACCCTCCCTTGAGAATACCGTGTTGCATTATAGATTTAGGCCTGTTCCCAATTTGCAAGGTGGTACTACAAAATTAATCACATGAATCATATACCTGATGATGTAGACACCTGGCTTGGATGTTACAGGCAAGAAAAATGGATATCAGCAAAGTCACTTATTGCTGTAGCAATAGATTATACTGCACCCAATCTGTTACAGCAGGAAGTTAGTCTGAAGTAGTTATTATCATCAGTACAATTTGCACACACCGGCAGTGATGTAGTGTGTTTATCGAACCTTGTGAGCGACAGCCTGCAGGGAGGGCCTTTCAAATAGTACCGATGCCTATTCTTATGATAACTGCCAAAATAACATTAACATCAATAATTCAGCTAGACTCAAAGCCCTGAAGAAATTTTTGCTCCCTGGTCTATTATTCCAGTGTCAACACATTGTAAAAACTGATAATAGAAACTTTGCAGTGTAACTTAGTGAAATGAAAACAGAGTAGTAATTAATAGCAGGAACACAGGTGTTAAAATACAGTGGGAATAAAGGAAGTGTTAAGCTGCTTTTGCTGTGTTATTGTCACCTTTACACTTCGTCTGCACACGTAGAGCATGTTTTAGGAAAAGCAATAGATTTAATCCAAACCTCCAAACCACAATGAGGGTCACTACAGAGATCACACATCAAAGTAATTAGACTGAGAATTTCATAATTGGCTCCAGAGCTGTTACCATTTGAATGTTTCTCAGCAGCAAAATGAGAGAAATAGAAACAAAAAGGAAGAAAACAGAGACGACATTTCCAAAGCGCATCTGTCTGCTCCTTTCAAGGCTAAGCTACTGCGACAATGCTAAGTGTGAACATTTTCTTAATAGAGTTGGCAGGCATAGAGCAATCACCACATATGAAAAAAACAAAACAAAAAACGTATGTGTATGTGCAACGCTTTGTGTTTGTGGGTTTTTTTATGCATTGGTCCAGGGTGAGAATGTAGAATTGTAGAATTGTAGAATGCAAAAGAATGCAAAAGACGAAGATGCAGCACTGTCTACTATTGGCCCAGTTATGCTTTGTAGACATTTTTTATCCTTCTGAAGCCCCTTGACCAAAATAGTCTTCTAAAACATGTCCAGACAAGACAAAAGAAACATATTCCTCCACCAAAAAGGTTTGTGCCATGTGCTTTACAAAGCAATACTTCACTAGAACATCAACAGAAAAAAAAAAAAAAACCATCCACTCAAGAGTTTGTAATTAGCATTTAGCCCAATTTAGCTCACATAACACAAAGTACTGCATTTGCTTTTGCTTCTGTGCAGGGAAATTGTCTTTTGGAATGCACTTACACAAAACTAAACCCAAGGAGCTGAAGGTGTACACTGGCCTTTTTTATCGCTAAGCAAACTTCACCAAACAGAAAGCAAGATTATCCTTTTTTTGTGATGGATCTACTTTGGCATATAACCATTTATTTATTATACATGTGTCTTCTATGTTAAGACTTGCTTGCTCCTTCCTCGCTTGTCAGACTGGTTTCACATGATTTCTTTTTTTAACATCATCATAATTATCTCCAATCCATTCTCAGATATCTTAATTAGTGAAACTGAGCTTGAGCTGGTCATTGAGCTGGTCAAGTTATTCCAATTATGCATACCCCACAAATACGCATACATACTAATCTAATAGTTGTAGGCCATCTTTGGATGGAGTCACGTGTATGCTAAGCCAATGAAGATCCGTGTTTTACTATTACAACTGGTTCTCATGTAAGAAAGAGCTGCCGCCCCCACCAGTCTGCTGCCCGGGAGAGGAGAAGCTTGCCAGGGGAATGACCTTGATGGGGTCCTCCTTCTTACTGCAGTGTCTATCCAGGGTGTTGTAGAACTGTGGACGATTGATCCCTTTGTCCAGTTCATCTTTTTTGGGCACAGACCTGCCCAACGTATGGCGGCCATCCATGACCCCCATGCTGCCCATGTTAGCTTTTATTCCCCGGGCACAGCTCTGCTGGAAACCAAAAGAGGGGAGGGCAGCAGTGATGGCAGTAGTGGTAGGGGTGGAGATGGGGCTGTTGCTGCCAGGACCCTGGAACTGGGCCAGGGCTGGGGGCATCCAGCAGCTGTCAGAGTGGCCTAGTATTAGACACTCCTGGGTACAGGTCTCAGAGGCCTCAGCCAAGGCTTTCTGCAGGTTTACCTCGATGGCTGTAAAAAAGCAGACAAAGAAAGAAGGGGAAAAAAACAAAACAAAGTTAAAACAACAGGTCAGAACATACAGAGAACTGGAAAACAACAATTTTACTGTGGTGATGTAAAAGGGCTGAATGAACTCGTGAATCATAATGCAAATAAAAGAAAGTTGTCCACTTATCAATGGTTGACCCAGAAAATGTCAGCCTTTTAGTGAAATGAAAGTCAGTGATAAATGTTTCATTTCATCTTGTAATGAGAAAAACACCAGCAGAGCATTTAATTTCCATTGGTATTCCCATGACTCTGTCTGTTTACCTACAATATGCACTGAATTCCCTGTAGCTTAATTAGTTAGAAAAAAATGTCTTGCTGTTTGTGTCTTGGATTGGCTTTACTGTATTCAATTTTTAATGAACATCTTAACAAAATACTGTTTATTTTAATCACTGTCAATGTGCCACTCCTTAGACTCCTTTGATCTTTTAGAATCCAAAATAAATCTGGTCAAATAAGCTGTGAAAAAGATACGAATCATTCCAGAATCTTATTCAGGTAAAATTCATGCTCGTTGGGCCAAGAATTAGGCTGCACGCTTGGAAAAATTAGGGGGAAAAAAACAAAAAATCTGAAAACTCAATGAAGAGGCAAAATGGGCAAGGCTAAGCACTCAGACTATCTCATCTTATTATCCCAGAACTGACATCACATGTGGAATGAGTCTGGGATGAGACCTCAGCATTGAGCCTCTGCAATAAAGTCTGTCATGCCAGATAATTAGAATGTAAAACAGTATGCACCAAGGCAACCAGAAGCCTGCAGTGTTATGGTTCCTAGGCCATGCAAAGGCAAGAGGGGTCCTCATTCAGACATCACATCTCTCCTCTAGGCCTCAGCTTCAAGCTGTCATGCAGAAATTATTTAGTGTATTTGCATAAGTAAGAATGCTTTAAATAATTAAGGCGTCTTAGACCCTAGTACGCTGGAAAGACTATTTCTTCCACACGCAATTCTACATAGTCTATGTGAGTCTCTTTCCCAGACATCTTCCTATCACCTTGTTTATTGTTTTATGGCTTTTTATGAATGAAAATGAATATCGTGATTACCGTCTAGTAGTAATACGAATTGTCTTGATTGCTGCGTAACGGCACGGCGAACATGCTTTGTATATCGTTGCTACCCTACACTGAATACCACGACGTCAACTTTAATTATAAGAGTAGCTACTGAAAATGAATCACCTGGTATAAATTGTAAGGATATATTTGAAGTATCCACGTGGAGTCAAATCTGTCCTCTCCATATTGAACTGAAGCCGTGAAGCGGGAGTGTATAAATCCCCTGGGCGGTAAATGTGTCACCTTTCAAAGGGTCACTAACTTAATTAAGGGAAAAATGGATGCTGCTTTCTCATTCTCTGAGCTAGGACAATGGGGCCAAGCCAAGTCTCGGCCGTGCGCTGATTCAATCTTTCTCCAAGTGTTTTCTCCTGTTGGTAATGCCTTTTTAGGTTGCTGATGTTTTTGATTAGGTAATGTAATTAGCATAAATGCCCTATTACCCACCCAGACACACAGAAAATGTTGCCTTGTCCTCAATATTTTTCCTTCCTCCTCAGATTCTATTTAAAGGTGACGCTTTTACAAATGAAAGGTACGTTTTCCCTCTATGACTTTAGACAGACTGAACTCATCGCATTTCTATGTCAACAGCCTTCAATGCCTACAAATTTTATATGAAATATTTACCGACCCGCCTCTCTCAACGACATGGGCTCGTACTATTTTCTATTCCGGTGGGGTAGTTTGGATAGGCGGCGGCGGCGGGTTCGGGAGGGTGGGCACACGGTATGAGTGATGTCGCTGACAGCTCTTGCTGCCTTCGTCAGCTAGAGGTATGCCGCAGCCTGCTTGTGATGCCGCTGTCTTTTGTATTCAGGGGGAACAATTGTACCCCACGGAGCTTTTGGGAGAAATCACACATCACTGATGCCACAGATCCCCTGATGCTGTGAACATACTTTTCTACATTCCCTTCAAGGAAATTTGAATGGCAGACAAGTGGGGATAATAGCAAACAATGAGTTGTAATAGAAGTGAGATCAGACGTAGTGTTCTCGTTTAAGATGATTTATTTTTACTGAGTAGCATGCGTTTGAAAAATAACTCTGATAACTGTTTATTCTGTTAATTTAACATTTAATAAAAGCAATTACTGTAAATAATTGTTTCCTTCCCAAATTAAATACTGTTTGCTTTATGGCCTGTTTGATGGTCTAGGTGATCTATTCTGCATTTTTAGACAGTGTGTCACACTTTCGGGAATATGCATACCAGCCGTACCTTTCAGCATTCTTGTTCTGCAACATCAACACATCCTGTGGCCAGCCACAGATCGAAAACTGCTGCATTCACCTTCAGCTGACCTTCCATTTGGTGTGGTCAAACATTTACAGCTTGTATAAATATTGAACAAGTGTAAGAGAAAGGTGTGAGGATGCTGGATGGTGTGTAAACCATTCCCAAAATGTTTTTCTGGGTGCTGAATGAAAATATAGAACAAATAACATCCCGCAATTTGACTTTAAACCAGGTGGGGTTGATATAATGCAAATGCCTCTCACTAATGGGAGTACTTGCAATCTTTTAATTAAAAATATAATGGGGTTGAAGACAATGCCTGGAATGTGTGCAGCATTTTACAACTTGGTCCAATAACTTTACACAACTTTGTGAGGTATACTATGTTTGCTCAGACTTTTAAGTTGTGTAATTTATGTTTTTTTTAGCTGAAAAAAATAACATCAGCACTGATATCACATGAAGATGTTTTTCACTCTGCTTGGTCCAGTACACCAACAAAAGCAATTAAAAGCTGCATAAACCCATTTTGGAGGCAGACATAACAAAGTGTCTAACTGTGTTATAGCATACAGATGGTCATCTTGTTTTTTACAGCCTCTGTTAAAAGACATTTTATATTATTCTAGTCATCTGGGGTTCAGGTGACACGCTGATAATAATCTTCCTTTAAGTGTAGTTTTAATCTTATCCCAGGAAACAAATTCATGTTCTCTTAGCCATCCAGGCTATTCCCACATCACTTTTCTATGTCAGTTCATACCACATAATGCTTGGCTAACGGCTAGTTTGGCATATGCTCTCATAAAAAATGAGCAGCCAACTCACATTTTGCCATTTTTATGTAATGAATAGAACAGCTTCTGCTAACTCTTAAATTACTGTGGGCAAATCCTTTCTGTTGGCACGTAACCAGCATTAGTTATTTTCACTGGACCAGCTGACCAGTCAGAGTGTGCTTATTCGTTAATCATTACTTTCATTTTTTTGCTTAATGATGTTGTTTGGCAAACTCAAATAAATTGGTAATTTCACAACTGCCTGTCGCCCACTCTGCAATCCAAGAGCCTAGAAGAATTCAGGCAGCCCTCTTGAACTTACACTCACGCACTACAGCTGGTGACACAGGATGCCATTTAAGTTGATGAGGGCTTAGTGCTTCGGATTGCATTCAGATTCACTTAATTTTTTTTCATGACCATAAACTTCATCAGAACATGCATGTTCTAACAGGCAGAAACACAAATGGACACACACATACATAGCTAGGATCAATTTAAGCAGCTTATTGGGCCTTTTCAGTACAATAGCATGAGATATTTAACATGACAGTTGATGATATTTACCGACAAAGCTTGTTACATCTTGATGAGCTTCACATTAAGGTCTGCACACATATCACGATTCAAGTCATTATTTCAGCATGCACAAACTCATTATTGCTAATTAAAAGGATAATTGCATGCATCTAGGACATTAAATTCTTCCAACAGCCATCAAGAAGGTGGACTAGGCCCGTGACTCATCCTACAGAGTTAATTGGTTCAGTCTTTGCAAATCTTTTGCAAGAAACTTGCATGCATCTATGCATCAAACACATTTACTCTCAAATGAAAGCCATATTATATATTTTTGAATTAATGCATGTGTCATTTAGTAAAATTATTTTTAACAGAAAGACTATAGAAGTTATTTATAGTACAAAACTTTATTAATGTAGAAACATTCATAAAAATTATTTAATATAAACACATCTTTCTCCACCTCAAACAATCTGATTATTAGATGGTGATGTATGGATGCTCATAGCACTATTTCACACTCCAGGCCTGTACTGCATTGACTGAGGATCTTATTTTCAACAAGCTGCTGTGCCGTGTTGTTGTGCTTTTTATCAAATATACATAAATCCTCAAAAAAACTGTTAAATTGTTATCCAACCCATCTATATTCTTGGTTCATTTATACCACACCTTTAAGCTAAGCTTTTAAATTCCCATGATGCACAAAACAGCCCCCGGGCTCACAGTCTTCCACTAATATTTTATTGCTTTTAAAAGCACAAATCACTACCTGGCCACAATTTTCAGATATTTCAGAAAAAAAAAGCTTAAGGTCACACTTTCAGGAGCAAAAATTTCAAAGTATATAAGAACATATTAATTTGCACCATGTGTTTAGGATCTGTCTGTCTTGCTGCACAGTTGCAGTTTTCTCCATTTTCAACATCTCTGCCCTTCCATATAATAGAGTTGAATACGATTCCATCCTAAACGTGTAAAAGATATTGCCAGTGTTATATTTATAGTCAAAAAATGCCCCTGTAGCTATGGATTTGCTGATACTAATTTAACCTCACTGACATTTCATTTTTCATCTGCATTTATGTAGAGTTACAACAGCTTCAGTCAATTTGACACCAACAGGAATAACAGTGCCAAAAGATGCAAGAGCCTTTTAAAATGAAGTCTGCGACTTTTATCAAAAGTTATCAAACCAGGTAACACAGTTATCAAGAGTGCAGACTGAGTGTTATTATACATTATATGTTCTTGTTTGTTAGATAGGAAATGAGAAAGAAACTGGGAAAAGAAAAGAAACAAGATACACTCTGTACAAGCACGTGTCTTGTCTCTGGAGGGAGACCAACACACAGAAATAGAAGAATATGAAAGATTATTTCAAACAAATAGAATCTCAGTAGAAATAATTGGGTTTGTAATTACTAAGACTTTATCACTTCACTCGGCCTTATGCCCACTCCAAATGTACAATCTGGATAAGCAAATGGATGGTCATTAATAATAATAGCGCTATTAAAACCCCTTGGTGTTGCACTGAAAAGAGGGATGCCATTACTTTCATCGCAGCTCTGGCAATCGTCATTTGAAGGAGAGACAACTGTCTAATTTTCACAGCATCACAAAAACAAGACGGCATTTCAACATCCTCCTTCCTTTCTCAGGGCTTACATTTTTGATGCTCGTCTTATAGTTTGATGATGTCTACTGATGTGTGAACTCCTGTTGTACTCAAAAGCTTTAAGCTGAGACGGATTTCTGAAGAGATGGAAATGATATGACAACATCTGTGACTTCACTGGAAAGGGCCAACATTTATCTGAATCAGTCTGAAAATGAACTTTGTAAGCTTCAAATGCTGTTTGATTTTTTTCTACTTTTATCAGGAGGAGATACATTAAAATCCCTGATGAAGATGACATTGTTAAGCATTTTCTACACTAAAAATTTTGATTTCCAAAATTCATGCACCAAAATGGTGAAAATATTTTGACCAATAAAACGATCCAAATATTACAATAACGTGTTTTTTACAGGGATCCATCACAAAGAGAATAAAGAACGTTTAGCGGAGCTAGAGTTTAGCAAGAAGTTAGCTTGCTAGTTTCCCTCTAAAGATGACATATCACAATGTGACTGAAGTATTTCTGAAAAAAAACAAACACACAGCAGTGCAATAGCTTTGGGCATAGAAAAGACAGAAGGCTAAGTAGCACTGAGGTTTAGAGTGTTAATGAAGTCGAGCTACCTGACGCATAATAACCTGCCATGTGGTGGCTAGCTACAGTGCTATGATTATGCTAATACAAACGCATGAGTACAAGGAAAATGTAGAGCTCAAGATTAGCCCATCCACAACATGAGGTTAGTAATTAACACGTTGGACTGTGGTTTGAATTACTTGCTATCACAAAGTCTTGATTCTTAATGTCCTCCTCACATGTTAGTTGGCCCAAAAGTTTAAATATTTTATATGTGGGACATGCCGAGGGTTTTCTCTGGCAAGTTTGACCACTGATTGATTACTTTGGCCCCCCCAAAAGCCCATGTTTTGGAAATAGGGCTGATACATCATTATTTCATGAACTGATAAACAGACTGTCCTTGCAGCCAAAGGGATGGCTGTAGAAGTAATTAAAGCATTCCTTTGTGGCAGTAGAAAAATGACGTGTTTGAACTTGAGAGTTTGTCCAAATTAACTCTGAAGAGGCTCTCCAATCCAGCTACTTCTGTCGTGTAAAAAAAAGCTATGCTGAGGTAAACAGTTTGTAGGGGCCTCTTTGGAATTAATTTTAACATGGATTTATGGTATTATGTTAAAACACACGTTGGGATTAGCACCTGCCTTGTTTGGTCATCCTCAACAGGCATTAGAACCCCTGAGAACTTTTACTTGTGTGACAAGCTCAGTGTGGATTTTTCCACTGAAATACATTATTTAGGGCAATTCTCTGTTGCAAACGATACAAAGCCAGATATAAGAAGTGGCAGAGTAATAGTTGCCCCTTTTTACTTCTTAAAACAAATAGTGCCAGATGTAATGAATGGCCTTTTTTGTAAAGGAGACAATGTGATGCAGATAAGAAGGGAGCAAGGTTGTCCATATATACTCTAGACTAATTACTTTTGATGCATTTACGGAGACATTCCTGACAACGGTGAGTCTCTGAGCCACATACGTATTTATCAGCACTTGTGGGACCTATACAGTTCCTCGCCTGTAATCCATCTAGCCTTGTCTTCTCTCGACCCTTTTTGCTTTCCTAGTGTTTGACCCATTGTAACTGAAAGTAATTGCAGGCAGAAAACAACATCTAATGATTACTTTATCTGGGAGTCTGAGAGAGAGTGAAAAGTCACAGACAGGTACTTTCAACAAAAGGAGGAGGCCTTTTTGTTCCCGACACACAATTTCAGACAACAAAGAATATTATTGACTTGCCAGAGATTAGAACACCAAAACAAATAACAAAGCACAGAGAGAGGACAAAGTGCACAAAGAGAGAAAGGATCTCTTGAACAACCAAGTGCCAAACACTTGCTTCTTTCTTTTTGTTGCCATTGATTAAAAGTATGTTGTAGGTAGAAACACCCATTTCTCCACTGAGAACGTACAAAACAGAGAGAATATACAGACTTAATTTAATGCAAATTCCTTTATCTCCAAGTCACCTTTGTTGTGAAGAACAAGAAAAACCCTCAAATTTTCTATTTCGCCCAGCATAAAGCGTTTGCTAAAAAAGCAAGCCCCGACATCAACAACCACGACTGTGTGATTTCCATCAACAGAGAGCACAGTCGGGAAGGTAGAACACAGAAACAGTTTTCTTTCACTTGACTTTTTGTGTGTGACATTGGTTGATTACATCTCCTTCATTATGTCTGGACCACTATTGGGCCTTCCCACCCGAGGACAAGATGCCGGTGTCACCATCAACACAATCAGGCCTGGCCAAATACTCAGCATGGGCCAGATAGATGAGAGGTGCAAACACCATAACAATCTGCAATCAGCGCTCATCAACACAATGACACACAGAGGTGGAGGCACAGAGTTTCTATGGGGGGTAGAAACACAAGACATGTTGATGTAGGTACACACACACACACTCTGATGCTTTCATTTGAAAATCTTCTACAAGGGTAGCAATTCATTTTATTTTTATTTTTTTTGTAAACCTGTATGCTGCGAAGGCACTGGATGAAAGTGCAGATATACTGTACAGGTGTGCTGTTACCAACAAAAAAGCAATACATAAATGTATATTTATAAGACTAAAAAAATTGGATCTACCTTAAAATTCATTGCTCGTGGATGAATGTCTGAACATTTCCATATTGTGGAGATAATTTGAGAACTGGGAAATGGAAATAAAGCGTGTAAAATGAAAAGGAAGTAAAAAAAAACATTACTGGAGAATTAAGACAGAAAGAAAAACAGGCTGATTAAGTGGGACATAACAAAGCACTCTGATATTTGCAAAAAGATTGGATTGTTCCAGCAGGAATACTATCTAAACAATCATGATTTTTAGGAAATGACTTTGATCTAAAAATGAAAATGCCACTCATAACACTCTTAACTTTCGTTTTAAAATCAAATCGGAAGCTGATTTGAAGCATAAGCAGGTCCTCAGAATCAAATCTATTATGTAAGAACTGGATATTTTCTGAAAATAGCTAATAACTATGAGACCCCTGATTCACATGATGGAAAAAACAAAACAAAAAAACGACTAGACAGACAAACTGTACAGCAGCCACCGACGTGCTACCTCCTGTGTCGTGTAACAAGCAAATTCATCACACTGACCCATTGCCCCCAATTATTATGGAAAACAAGAATGAATCAAATTAACATTGAAGAAGCTCTCCAGTCCAGTAGCTGTCTGTATAGCCGATGGATTCAACGACAGGAGAAGAGAGGGTAATAAACAAGGTTCCACTGTATATGCTATATATCTTGCAGTCATTGATGATTAGCTCTGTTTTCCCTTAGCCATACATTACGGTTATTGCCTTCATGGCCGAGCAGATAGGAAGCGGATACAAAGACATTGTGAAGCCCATCTTTCAACTGATAACTGGCAGGCTGAAAACCACTCAGCACCACGGGCTGCATGTTTTCAGTGTTTGAGTAATCTGGACATGCTGAAAATTGTAATCTCTTATATGACAAAGGTGAGAGGAGGACCTGATGTTTTTGTTGTGCTCTGCCAGGATGTCAGTTTATTGTACAGTGAGGTATTTTTGAGGGGAAATCATTCACTCTGTTATCAAAAATGAGTCTCTCTTCAGGAGTCAGCAGCCAAAGTCCTGGTGTTTTGTCCTAATAGGCAATACTGAAAATGTGTAATCTGTTTAAGGTGTCAGTATCAGAGGCAGACACTCATGCTGCCCTTTTCTCCTGCCTTTTCACTCTCCAGCTTTAAAATATTTTGCAGACAGCTTAGGCATGAATGGAGGCTGTATACAGCGTTAGCGACAGTCATTAGTGATGAGCAAACTTGCATTTGCAATATCAGTGTGTATGGTAGCATGGTAACGGTTTTAATATGAAGGGCAGACTCTCCCCAAATCCCCCTGAGCATGTACACTTTAAAGGTTTTCCTTTTCCGAAGCACCACAGACCCTCCTCCGGGGACAACTATTAATTTTTCACTGGAACCTCCCCTGAATAATGAATTCTGTCCTATTTATACGCTGTGATAAGTCCACTGAATGTCTAAAAAGGGGTTATCGTGAAAAGGGTAAGGCTTTCAGAGAAAGACCTGTTCCTGCTTAACATGTTTAATTCATCCGCATCGCCATGTTCTTGAAAGCAGGAGAAAAGTCATATAATGTATCACTGGCAAACATGAAAGCAGACACAAACGGCACATTCAATAAATCACGGCTTTACTTTTACTGTTTTGATGTTGACTGTCACAATCCTCCACCCAAACACCAGTCGCTGAAAGTTCAGATATATGCTTTTTACTCCTCCAGGCCCTGGCTGACAGATATGCTCTCACTAAAATCACAGAGGTACTCAGTGGCTTGTGTTAATGTTTCTGTCACAACGCACTTTATTTGGGGTGTGCTGAGTGCAGACATTGTCAACTAACGCTCACAACAGAGAGAGCGACAGCCACAGATAGACATGCAGAGGGGCAGAGCGCGTGGAAAATGGCAGTTGCTGAAACATAAGCAAAAGAGGTGTAAAGTTAAGTCCATAAATAATTCAATAAAAACTAGAACATGACTTCAAAATCTGAACAAAAAGAACAACCTAAAATACTTTTGATACTTAAAATAACTGTTTCTGCCGTGACTTTATTACTCCAGGATAGAAAAATGCTTAATTTTGTTGCAAAACTATTCATTACAGTCTCACTGTAACTATAGCACATAATAACAGTGTATAGTTGGAGTCAACATTTAGCAGTGTGCAAAAGTCTTGAGCTATCCTTTCTTTATATCTCGCTTTCAAGGAGCCAGGCTTTGTTGTGTTTTCTTTAACTGTTCTTATGCAATAGTTCTCCAGATGGATGCTTTTTCACTTATTCTGACATTCAGCAGAGATGGACACGTCAGGCTGCTCTGCAAGCTAAGTTAACTAAGATAACATCAAAGTAAACAGAAACAATAATATGATGCTATTACAATATAATGTTACAGATAAGCAGCATTTCACTTTTTAGCATTGCATTTAATTTATGTTATCAGCTCACCACAGACTTGCTTTGATTCTCATTTTCCTCTTTACTTTTTCCTTTTTTCACTCCTAGCAGGGTAATGATGCCAATCCTTTTCATTGATTGGCATCACTTGTAATGGGAGTGAGTGCAGTCAGGTGGGGCCCCCTTATGGAGAAATTTTGGTTTAGCAGTGGCAGCACACGGGCAATCCATTGCCAGCCTGTGGGGAGCTTCAGACTGCCTGTCTACCTGCAGAGAACGTCTGTTGCCTGATGGGGGCAGAGAGAAAAATATGTGGTACCACAGGTTTGTGGGCTACTTGTACTTGTGCTGTTGGTGGTCCATCAACCAGTCACGGAGAAGAGTGAAGTTACATAATTTCAAAAAGCTGTACTTTTCATATTGTATTTGTTTTTTTGTCTCTGATGTTTTTGTGCTTCTCTGCCGTCACTTCCTTTCTGTCCCACATGCAAATGTCAACCAATCAGCATTCAACTGACGCATAGTGTCATCCTTGTTGAGCACTGTGCATTTGGGGTTTTAGTGGACTGCAGGGGATCACATTAGTGGTGATAGATTATAGGCCTTCTGTAGGCAAATATCTCCACAAATGGATACAACTGCAATAGTATAACTTAGAATCAGACAGTTCAGGTCTCTCTGACTTTCATTACAAACTTTGCACATTGCCACTGCTAAAGTTTAAGGTTTGTGAGCCCTTGGAGGCTTCCAACTGGCCGGAGACTCTAGGAAGATGCGTGCCTTACTTGATGGCACGTGGCGCCTCTGGGAACACTACCAATCTATGAATTGCCCTCCACATTACTGTAAGCAGACAGAGAATGAAACAAAAGTCAGAAAGCAATGTCCTCCAAGAAGCCTAGAGAACTGTTCCTGAAGACTTCTTAAAGAAATTATAAGAAAGTGTGCCTAAGAGAATTCGGGCTGTCAGGAATAAAGGTGATCACACTAGATATTGACTTTAAAGCTCTTTAGAGTAGTACAGGCCCTATGCCTTATGTAAAGTAGGTTCACTGATTGTATTCTGTCTGCAATGATGAAGGCAGTCCTCCAGTGGCTACAGCTTTCCACAGAGGAGAAGACAGTTAACAGTTACGTGACTCCTTTGCGCTACAGACTGCCAACATCCCATTGACCTCACTGTCTTTTATATTGTTTAGTCCTGTGTGCTAACTTGAAGATATTGATTTTTCATTCACTCAGGACACCATCCTCTTTGTATTAAAAAATGTCCATAAAGAGGGTAGAAAAAGTGGTAATGCAAGCTGTATCTGCTATATCGTTTATATGTGTTAGCACACTTAAAGAATTAGATTGAAAGTACAGGTAGTTTGCCGCAGAAAGTCAAAAGTCTTGGATGTCACTAACATGTCCGTATGTTTATGGAATTATTAAAGTAATTGCCAGCAACCCCCGGCTCATCGATACAATCACCCCGGCTACACTGACATCACTATAGCCAGCTCTATTTGGGGCTTTATTCTAAGATACTGTGTCTGCTTGTGGGCATGCACATATCTGTGCATGTGTGAGAGCGAAACAGAAACAGGCTCTCTCTTTGTAATTCAGTGTGTGAAGGCACCAATACCTATCTCTATGATAATTTCCTATTCACTATGAGCAAAGACAGCAACACTGATACAATTCATTTCCCCTTTATTAACTGGTGCGGAAATGTTGGACCCAGCAGAAGTGACTTCTGAAGTCTTTCGGGGCTGTAGGGTGGTCGAGTTTGTTTTACGGCTGGGAAGAGAAAGCTGCTCATACAGGGTGGCTGATCTTAGGGGTCCAGCATACATAATAGTGTATCTGCCAGACAGAATTTTAGTCTTCACTGAACATTTAGTGGCCTCTCGAATCTACATGATACCTTGAGCGAAAGTGTATCAGTTCCAAAAGTACACATGCTTTTTCAAAAGAAAAAAAAATTAAACTGCCCAGTTGTCTCTATAAATCTTTCACAAAGTTTCGGTATCATTTGTGGTGTTTACATTCCCTGGTTAAGTTTCATGTGTGACATCCAGAGGCAAGTCCAGTCAATCACAGTGACATTCAATTCACTAGAATTGATGACTTGCCATTTTTATCTAGTGCTGATGTCCTTTTTATTTGTCTTCATCCCTGACTTGTCCTCTCTCCACTCTGACATTGCTAATTATTTCAAACTATCAGGTAGACAGCTTCAATTTCAATTAAATCTCATCTTCTCTGTTGACCTTGGAGTGGAAAACAGGGTTGCACTCGCAGCCCTGAATAGTTCCTCTGGAAGTTATGGGTGTCATTTAAGATTTAAATTCAATTTGAGCTTGACTTCAGTGAACACACAGTGAGACAGAAGTGTGGTCAGTATATGTATTCCAGTAACACACTTAATGTGATAATCGAGAGGGACCCAATTAAAGCTTCAAGGCATAACTGGCTACTCCAACACACCCTGGGGCAGCTAGCAAGGACAGATTTACAGCCATACGCTGCTAATCTAGCTGTCTAGTAAGGGGTATGAATCTTAATGCACCGATGTTAAGATGACATACATGACATGGTAGTTTATGCTCACAGTATTAACAAGAATGTAAATGTAGGTTTACCAACAGAACGGTCACTTGCATCAAACTCATACTAACTGAAATATATACAGTATATATGTATTATTGAAAAGAAATGTAATTAATTTTAAAAAAAATCTGCAAAAATAGCTACATGCAGTTGTAGAGCCTGCTGAGAAAAAAGAAAGAAATGAAAAACAGAGACTAAACAGAGGGCACCATGTATGTAAGAAAAACAATTACGTGATATTGACAGCTAGTGCAATCAAACGCTCCCCTGCCAGACTCAATGAGGTGCCAATCAACTGAGTGTCTCTGTGTCGTGTTATTGCTGCTACTGCTGCCTTTCATTTTAGAGTCAGAGGAGATTCTGGCGTAGTGAATCATCAGTCGATACCTCAGAGCTGATGGTTAATGCTGATTGATGACACTCAATCCCTTAAACCAACTCCCCAGCATACCCGGCTCTCATCTGTAATAAACAGTAAGGCTAACAATAATAATAATAATAATAATAATAATAATAATAATAATAATAATAATAATAATAATCAAGTAGTATTGAGATAAAAGTATAGACATAGTGATATAAGTCTTGTTTTAATTAATACTGTGCCCAACTACCATCCTCCCCCCCATTTTAATGACTTTATTGCTGCTTTTTTCCCAGAAATGGGTTCCTCTGCAAATATTTACAAAAGGTCATCCATGATTAATTCAAGCTATAATTATAAAGATTATTAAAACAAAAGACGGAACACCGGGTGCTTTCTCCACATTGTCCAATGAAATACTGTGAATTCAAACGCCATCAAAAGAATGGCATTAGCCAACACAATGTGCAGACGCTGAAGAACAACTTAGTACACACATGCAATTAAAGTGATTCTATCAAATGTGACATTTCTATCATCATAACACTCTACCTTGCACTCCTTTTGCCTTCACCTGTGGTGACTTGCTCATGACTAGAATAATAGAACAAGACCACTCCTCGACAGAGAAAAAGATCATTTCTATCTAATGTGAATTTGTGTGAAACATGACGATAAGAGCCTGTAATAGGCACTTTCTAACCCAGAAATGTCAAGCAGAAGGAGGAACATTGCAACAAAACATAGGTATGAAATGGAATTGGTCAGGACTGTCACCCCTAGAAAGAACATAAAGTGATTCTCTCACTGTTCTACGGTCTTTGTCTCTACTCTGTCTGTCTCGATTTCGTGCTATTTGCGCTTCTCTGCCTTCTTCTTGCTGTTTATTGTCGGGACAATTTCAGGTAGTCTGATTTATTAAATCACGCTTTGGAAAAGGCAACTTCCCGTGCTCGTCTGGATACAGTCTAAAAATATATTGTACGCTCAACCTCATCCAAACATGATCTATAGTTAGGACCAATTCTTGCATTTCTTTCTTTCAGTTCTCTCCAACGCTGACTTTTTGTGGTACCTTTCAGTCAATTTACTAATTTGCAAGCATGTCACCCAAATAATGTCTAATTTGAAATTCAGTATGGAAATGTATTCACACTTATTATTTTACCATTTACCAAAAGTTTGTTTCTTTAAGAAGCAAAAGGAATACACAGCATTCTATAATATTGTTAGAGATTAAAACAAGCTGCCTGCACAGTGCTTTGAGACCGCAAGTGATGTGGGCTCGCATCCCCTTGATTCCAGTTGCCCTTTCATTCATATGTGCTTATAAAGAGCAAGGTTGCCCAATTATCATTTAAAGTGGTTAACATGCCCCAGCTGGCATTTCTTTCCATTTTCATCAAAACTATTATTCATTGTCATTATCAAACATGTTGAGAGACCTCGTTGGAGTTGGCTGGCTATATTGCACATCTTCGCTTCAAGTACCGGTAAACAAACCTAAAGCTGGCAAACCCGAGTGGCAATATGGGAAATAATCATTAAGAAGCAGCTTCCTTGAAGCCCTGACCCGTCAAAAACAATTATCAAGGATTCAAATGCTATAAGAATGTGAATCACAAAAATGTTCCGTTTCTGACACCTTCTCTCCCTCCACTCTTCATTCCGTCTGCACTTTGCAGCAAACACAACAAAGAACTGTAAACTGTACTGGCAGAAGAAGAAAGGATATTAATTTTTCAACCTGGAAACTGTAAACTGAAAATACCTGTGAAGTGGATAATTCTGTCTGGGGGAGACATGTATTTTCCCCTTCCTTGTGTCAACACAACTTCTTTTGAGGTGTGCAGCGATGTCTGTATGGACCTGATAAGTCTCTTATTTTCAGCAAAGAGTAATTTGCAAAATGCAGATGGCTGTACACAGACTCTCCACATTGTTAATTAAATCATTCTGCCTTTGATGTTTTCTCAGGTTTTAATGGGAAAATAACAAAATTAAATAGGATGCTGTCTTCCCTTCTAGTGAAAAGAATGATCCATGGATGCTACATCAATTATTGAAGCTGAAATACTGTAAATAAATTAAATTAACCATAAATAAACCAGCATGACTTCCTAGTGAAAGCCCAGTATTGTTTTTCTTTAAACCTGTCAAGACACTGGTATGTGAAGGCCAGCATATATTATTCACAGCTATTTGCAAATCATACCTGTTGCCAAATGATCACGGACACTACGTTAAAGGAATAACAATACGTGGGTCTAATTCAAATGAAACATTGTATTTCGATGTAACCATATTATTTGAAATCTATGCAGGAGATTAATCAAAAAAGGACAAACTAAAAAATAAAAACATTAAAAAAAGAGGTCGCCAAGTAGACGGGGTGGTTTGGCGCCTTATGATTATGATTATATTCATCAGAATCCACCTTTCAGCATTTTACAATCTCCTACAACCTGTCTCTTAATTTGATCAATAAAGATGAGTTTCTCTCCTTAATGAAATCTGCACTCAATCACAAGTTTGTCAGCGAAAAGGTCAAGCAATAAAAGGAGATTTTGTTTGCAGAGGGGGAAAAAAAAGGCACTGCCTAATTAGTTTACTCTGCTCAAAATGGGACAGCTAAACAGCAGTCTTTCGGAAAAGTATGATGCAATCCATTTTATTTAGTCAATAGCTTCCTGGGCCACAAATATGCTGGGAGTATTACATGGCGACCTTTGCACTAATCAATCCTCTAACGCTTTGTGTCTAAAGAGTAAAGTCTGCAAATAAGGCAGAGCGAGTGTGTTTTCCAAGCAGGGTCAAGCTGATAGCACAATACAGCCCCTAAGGTGTTGATGGCAGGCTGATTATCTGAGCGGTTAGTGTTTTTACTCTGACCTCTAATTACTTCCAAGGCTAGTCTTTGAAAAAGCAATTATGAGCTGGGCCAAACTCTACATCTCACTTTAATGGTTCAATAATGTTAGAATTTATTTGTTCTAATTTGCAAAATGTCAGCAATAAGCAGACCAAAAAACCAAATAATTAAAAAAAAAATCACTTTCATTTTTCCTCTACAGTGTGCCACAGGGTCCATGTTCCATTAAAAATCAAATGTTTCTTTTAGAGTCTAACCTAGTATTAATTAAATTTAGTCATCGCGTTTGGATCTGAAATGTGTACAACTGCAATCAAACATTCACACAACATGCATCCATATGACAAAAAAAGAAAAATAAATGTAATTTGTTATTCGCTAATATGCAGATGGTTTAATATTTGGCTTAATGACTAACCCTGTATTTGTAAAATATAAAGTTAGTAAAACACTTATATTAAGCACAATATGGGTTGCATGGAAGCATCCAAGGAAGTCTCTCTGCATTTAACTGCCAGAAGAGGGCATACGCTGTAGTCTCCCTCAGTGAGTCATTTCAATGTCTTGCTGTGTTAAGAAGTTACTTGAGACCCTTAATGCCGCTGCTAAGCCCTCTGATGTGCTATATGATCTGGTGCCTGTGTTGCAGAGTGATACCAACAATGCATGCTTACAAGATGCATCTATGTAACACTGCACAAGGCAACGAAATAGACATAAATTCTCTCTGGGATCAAGAAATGTGCAGTTGCTGTTGTTTGTGTTTTTTAGTTGTGCTCAAACAGAAAAAGTGTACACATAAAAAGAACAGATTACATTGCATGTTGCATGATTATTTTGTGTAAATTGCGTTCACCGTGTAGCTTATCCACCCACTTCAATCTTCAAGTTCAAAGGCAAGTGCTGCGGGTAAGGTTAGATTATTATAAGCGATCTTGTAATATTATGAAGGTATGAGGCACCTGCCTAAATGATATGTCCTGCTCCTGTCTAGCCACAGTTGTCCAAAGGCAACTTGACAGCATGGCCCCACAGACAGGCCCAAGATTAATGATTTGTGACAGCTTCAACGAGCCAGGATATGAACAGTCATCCTGCAGCCATTACATAAGTACAAACAGCTGTTGTTTCGGCAGAGGCTGTGATTTCTTACTGTAGCTGCTCCACATAGAACTGTGGCGGGAGAAGGGACCCCTGTCACATACAAATAGGCTGCTGCTGTGGGGCAGCAGGGTTTACGGAGCAAGTGGCTGCATCACTGGTTGCAATTTCAATAGAGCAGGACTTTTCGATGTAGTCATTCTTCCTCTGGTCCCAAAATACTGAGACTGAGATATCTGAGGCATATGTGAAAAGAAGTAATTCGCTTTATACTGATGGCTTTGAGCATTCATGCCAATTCCTGTTGTGCAATTATAACAGACTCAGTTATGTTTGGCGCTAATTCTCCTGCTCAGGCTATGTTGTGATTAGCATAGGCATGAATGGAGCTAGACTAAACCTAGTCGGAGAATATAGTGAAAGGCCTGCGATTATATACAACATTATTTCTTTTCTGTTTCATTCTGAGAACATTGCCTTGTTCTGTAACAATAGGATTGAGATAGTCCCATTGTAATGAAAGCCTATTTTCAAACCTAGTGAATGTATGCAACATGACGAACCACTTTGTTTTAGAAGACAAAAGAGAGACTTGGCCTTGGCATATGCTTTCTGATACAGTCTGCTTGCTATTTCTAACTCTTTTCTTTCTAGATCACCCTAAAGGGGCATGCGGAGGAGCTTTGACTAGATGAAAACAGTTTAGAGTTTGCTTTGCACGGAAGGCCAGGTTGAATCCTTTTGAATGACCATCTAATCTGGTTTGTTAAACCACCAGTAATCATGAGCTGTTATTCAGCTATTATATTACAGAAAAATAAAATTTTTCTTTAACAAAATGTTCTGTTGCTACATTGTAATGATACATTATTATACATCTTAATTTACTTTTTCCAGGAAGGCTACACATTCTAGAAAAAATTGTGTTTAAAAAAAGGCACCACATTCACCTTTTATACAGTTCTACATCATATTTGCAAAATGTCATTGCATGTCTGCATGCACTGTCCTTGCTTAGGATTCAGCAGATGGAACCATGGGATGGAGGTTATCAGCCATCCCATTCCCCTCTGGACGGTAATTCGTTGTCGACAATGTGCTATGGACCCTAAAGGCCTGCCATCTGCTTACTTTTGCTCCTTCCAAAGGTGAGAAATTTCAAACTCCCACCTGGTTGATGTTTTAGCCATCAGGCCACCTCATGACTAGTGCCAATTACATGTCATGTAATAAATATGATACTTGTTTTCAATAAAGTAACTCTGGAATGTAAGTTGACAGAATACTATTTGCCCTTAAAATCTCTGTGTATTCTGATTGGTACAAGTATTTATTTCCTCTTTTTGAGGTTTTCTGAAAATTCAAAACCTATAAAAGGAACTAAACACACGCACTCCATTAACAATGACCCCCCCTTCCCCCAATATAATACTAACAAGAATTCTAAGTTGGGGTTTTTTGCCTCCTTTTTGAGTTAACTCTTGATCTAAGCAGAAAACAGAGCAGTGACTTAACAGATACACTGTGTCCCAAGGGTGTCTTTATACTTAAATATTGAGCTCTTATCCTAAGCTTCCTGCATAACACTCTATACATCATCAAATTGATCCAATAAGGAAGATTTAAGCCTTAGCTCCGATACAGATCTCTCATTCTAAGGTCAGTTACTGGGAGCCAAAGGTCACGGGTCACCTGCCTCCTCACACCTGCCCTTGATGTATCCCCAGCAAAACTCCCTGAGGATCCAAGTGATTCCTATTCTGCTGATGAGTTAAATATGCTTGAGCCACAGAAATCCACAGGATTTCCATTGGCCTTGTCTGCTGCTGTGTAGGACAGCAATCGTACTTCTTAGCTACATCAATCAATAACTACACAACATGGGCACAGCATGTTGCTGCTGATGCACGACGTTCTAAGTTTGTCCAGCAAACCAAAGTTAATCCTGCAAAAACTCAAGGTAATTCATCATCAGATGGATTATACTGGGAAACTTTGACTCTGCATAGACACATAAATTCCTCAGGAGGCATAATCTTTTTACACTCAATCACTCATTCCCTTGATGCATAGATAGAGGGAGTGGTGAACTGTGAAACCATACAGTATGATGCAGGGTTGCTAAGTATAGTGCATGCAGCCCATAGAAGTTGTGGACAGAAGGTATCCCCTGGGCGCTCAGAGAAATGCTATGTATGAAATGGAGCGGCAAACTTCCTCTTTTTTGAAATGAGGCATTATGTATGCATCTGAGGATGTTTGTTAAAAACCCTTGTCTGCTGTCAGGCTTCACCTCCTTTCCTAAGCTCATAGAAGGAAACGTAAGCTGTTTACAAATGCAGTATGACAGGATGGATACTGCTAACTTAAGTTTTGATGTCAAAACCTGTTACTGACATTTAACAAGAAGAAAAAGCAAGTCAGAGCCTGAAAAAAACCCAACTGACATGTGGATGAAAATAATGCTTAAATCTGGAAGTGCTACGATGTATTTGTTCAGAGTAAACAAAGCTTGTGCTAAGTTGTGATCCCATACTATTTTTATTTAGTGATATAAGCTTCTAATTATTTAGTGGAATGGAAATAATTATCTCTAGAGAATAATAATGACTTATATTAGAAATAATAAGATTGTCTTTATGTGTGGGCAGACTGTATGTTACACTTTAGAGTCCTGCTATAATTCGTTGCCACAAATACCACTGTTTCTTTATGTTTTTTATCCACCTATAGCAGAATGTATACAGGAAAAATATTGAGTTTGGTGAGAAAGGCTTTGGGCTGTTTTGAGTTCAACTGGGAATAGATTTTTTTCAAGGGCAGTGTGCAATCATGGAGCTGTGTTATTCCCTATGATTGCCAGACCACTGGCAAAATGTGCAAACACACACACACACATGCACATACACACACACACACACACATAGATGTGCACATGGCATCACTGTGTGAAAATGTGACTTCAAAACATCAACAAAATATTCAGAGGGAAGATCAGAGTGCAGAGACATCACACATCCAAGTCCAGGTGATATTACCATTTTTGTGCATCATTCTGCTCTTCTCTATGGCCCAACAGTTGTGGCCCATGCACTATGGATTAGCTAAATCTGTTGTCAAGGCAACATGATAGATAAAAAAAAAAAAAACAACAACAACAACAACAAAACAAAATTAAGAGGCTTTTACAGCTAAAAAAAACTTCTCGATATGAAGCTCAGAAAAAGAGGTCACTGTAAAATCAAACAGAGAGTGGAGACAGATTAATAGATTCAGTGTGTTGTTTCAAAATGAAATAGAGCAATACAATTTTGAGGAATCAGAAACATTTTGATACAAGCTAGCATACAACATTAATTTGACTGTCCCATGCAAAAACAAACACAGGTGTACTTACTGTAAAATTCAGGATTTATGCTTTGCACTGGAGTGAACTGTGCTCATTGATAAAGCTCCATTTGGCAATGCTAAAAAAACACTCAACTTCAATTTCTGCTGGAAAAGCTACATTTCGACTTTTCAATTAAGAGCGGCTTTGGCTCAGGTGAAGAAAAAAAAGTGCTTTGTCCACCAGGATGGTGATTCAATCCGCAGCTCATCCACTTTGCATATTGAAGTGTCCTTGGGCATTATACAAAAGCCAAAAATTGCACTTATGTCACTGGTGTGTGTGTGACAAAAAATGAACTCTATGTTTAGCTTTGTGTGATTGTGGCTTGTAGAGGAAAGGAATATCTGAGTGTCTGATGAAACTCGAGAAAACGCCACACAAATTCCATCTGTTTATCTTACATGATATGCATTGTACTCTGCTGCAATTGTCAGAATAACTCATCTTGATAAGTTACGTTTTTTTGTAATTTTTTTAATTTTCTCCAACTTTGTGATTTGTGTCTGTATATATTTTGATTGCCTGTAGTGCTTTGGAGGGGGTTTTAAATAATGAAAGGGAAATAACTTCAAAGAGATTAACTCATCAACTTTGGATAATAATGAAACAATGAGGTAGCACATTGTTTTCTTTTCCTTTCACGGCCACTGTATTAGAAATCAGAAAAGAACATGTAGAGTGATTTCATTATGTTTTTGTCTTGCTAGCTGTCTTTCACTGCCATTTCTAATTTTTTATTTTTTAGCACTCTTTTGTTAGAAGGAATAATTCAGTTCAAGGGCAGTTTACTAGCACCCACTCAACCACGGTTGATCTTCCATCACTGCCAGCAGCAGTGAAAAGCCAGTGAAGAAGTCAAGGAAGATCACGAGCCTTACTGCAAAGAAAAAATATTTGTTTTCCCTTTTGACTTTGGTATTCAGAAAGTCAGCGAGCACCTTATGAGGACCAAGCATTATTAGAGAATCATACAAATGTGCCTGAGTGTAGTATGACTTCAAGCTTGTTAAAGGGGCCTGGTCAAGTTATGTCAGATTTTAACAGCCATTCGCACAGATTGGCCTCGCTGGCATTCTGAAGGCCCATAAAGCCTGATTCATCACCCCTATCACTTGCAGAGGGCATGCTGAAGGCAGGGAAAGAGCAGCTCTCAGGTATGCTAAAGTCATTCATGATGGAATCTGTCAACTCTACAAATGGCTCCCTTTCACCCTGCTGCCTAGTGCATTTTATCAGCAGAAAGAGTCGGTGACAGAAACTCTATTGAACTCTGACTGTCTCTCCACACATATTATTTTGTTCCTTTGAGAAACATTTGTATTAGGACAGTGTTAGATTATCAGTCAAATTTGGGCCTGAGAATAATAATAAGAGCCAAGTAGGTAATACTTGTCAGAACCCCGAGTCTCATTGTTTGCCAGTAGTATCCTTGCTTGGCTCTTCTTTTTCACCTTCCCCCTAGTAACCATAATTATATTGGGAAATTCTATTTGTTGCAAGGCTGCTGACAACCCTTGAGAATGGAAAATACAATTTAATAATTTGCTGCTGCCGACACATCTTCAAGCACAGCAGGATTCAGGGGCAGAAGACAACGGGAGGGCTTTAGAAGCATTATGGATGCTATTGGATCATTTTTTGAGTGACAGATAACAAGCTTGGAGGCCCAGGGAAGTTCTCCCTAGATGAATATAGTCTGCTTTGTGCCAGTTAACAGATATGTTTATTCTTGTCATTAAAAACAGTGAAAATGTGGAAATAAAATTGATTATCCACACTATTTTCATTGTATTTGCTGAATCAATAACTGTTTTTTCTTTGTATGTATCAAATATTTATCATTCATTCTTTCCCTTAGAAGCTATTCTGTCCCAGATTGTAACCACAAATGTGCTAATACGTAACCCAAATATATGTGCCATTGATATCAAGGATGAATGCAATTTTTTTTGTGGTGGAAAATTGAGTATCGGAGTGTGGATCTTGGCATACCAGCTGCTGGGCTGCCTCCTTACATTCTGTTTCCCTCCACTAGTCCAATTT
Organism: Rhamphochromis sp. 'chilingali'; assembly: GCF_963969265.1. Classification (NCBI taxonomy): domain Eukaryota; kingdom Metazoa; phylum Chordata; class Actinopteri; order Cichliformes; family Cichlidae; genus Rhamphochromis; species Rhamphochromis sp. 'chilingali'. Next base: position 31,296,920 of record NC_137940.1, read on the forward strand.
CATATTGATGAGCTCTGCAGCAATTCAAATTGCATGTCTTCTTTAAACATTTAACTAGCAAAGAGAGCAATCACAGTCTTTGCTCAAATCCTGCCTCTGTTGAAAAATGCAAATGCTACTGCTGTGAAAGAAAAATCAGAAACTAGGTAAGCTACCTGAAGAAGTTCAGATTTTCCACTTAATAAAAATTGGCTTTGTCTTACATGCATAACCCAGGCTGTGTGTTTAGCCAATTCACATGATGGATCCTTTGTAATTCACCTTCCAATAAAAATCAATAGTAATACTGATTTGTAACTTCACCATTTGTTTCAAAATAAAATTGCAACTTGCTCCCAAGGATTTGCCGTGGTGCATATGTACTGCTGAAAGGATAATAACTGTATATATATTACAAAAAAAAGCCTTTGTCTAATATTTGTGGAATCCATGGATATGTTGACAGTGTTTTAGAACAAAAAGTCTTCCCTGTACCATCCCGAGACCACAATTGATATTTTGGGGTTTAAGCTAAGGTTTGCATGAATTATTTAAAAGAAATGTAGAAACACTGCATTGCCACAAGATTGGATAACAAAATATTACTACTCCATGACTACTTAAAAACAACAACAACAACAACTAAGAACAAAAATCAAGAACAAAGGGCTCTCTTGGCATTATTCTGATGATATAACAGCAGTATGCTAAATGTGTCACATGCCTAAAACTAGATGAGTTCAAATTACAACACTAGCTGGCCTGAGAAAGTGAAGCTCACACAGTGCTGTTGCTTTTGAGGTAAAACTACACTTGAAACACACTTGGATCAGTGTGAGCAGTAACAGGAGCAAAACATATGGAGGAAAATACACTTGTGAAATAACCTAAATGGTTGGGTCCATTTTTTTTTCCATCCTTGGCTTTTATAATGCTGATTCCAGTTGCTCCCAAGAATGCTGCTTAAAAATGATAATCCAGGGAAGGAAGGGAGGATCTCCACAGACCTGCCTCAAGCCTGCTTCCAAAACTATTAAGAAATATTATGCATCCTTCCAAAGACACCAGCCTCACTCTGCCTCTCACACACGTTTCCTCCTTTATTCTTTCTGACAAACAAGTGTTGGAACAAAAATGTAAGTACCTGCAAAATACCAGATCATAAGAAATGGTTTTTGTGGGTGTGTGACCGATTTTCAAATATTCAAATGTTTTCAGCCACCCTTTCTTATTTTGAAACATACACCAAAATACAGAAATACATAAAAAATTTACTATGATTACCTTTATTCTTCAACACAGCGAGTTTCTTTCCCCTCGCCATCTCCCTTCTTAACAGTTGACCTGTCACACTGCTCCCACTGCCAGACTGCAGCTGCACCTTATGTACATTTTGTAGTATTCATTCCACCTCATTCATTTCTGTATTTTATGTATATAAGTTTAGATTCGTTATTTATAGTTGGTTTACACAGCTTTGTGTATGTATGTGTAATGTGTATATATAGACACTTGTGTGTGTGTGTGTGGGTGTGTGTGTGAGATTTACATTGCTGTGCTTGAGAGCCACCATCTACCGAAACCAAATTCCCTGTATGTGTCTGCACATATACTTGGCCAATAAACACGATTCTGATTCTGCTTGATCTCTTTTTAGCAGTGTTCTTGTAATTTCTTTAAGTAGTCTTCAGAAATAGTTATCCAGGCTTCTTGAAGGACATTCCAAAGCTCTGCTTTGGATATTGGCTCCGTTTTTTGTTCCGTTTTCTGTCAAGATGTTGGCATCTGTGAGTTGGAGAGGCCAATCCGTGACTGATAGTGTTCTACTATTTGTTTTTCTACTCATGTATGCTTTTACTGCATTGGTAGCGTGTTTGGGATCACTGTCATGCTGAAAAATGAAGCCATTGCCAATCAGATGCTTTCCAGATGGTATTGCATGGTGGATCAAAATCTGATGGTACTTTTCTGCATTCATAATCCCATCAATTTTAACAACATCCCTGAAACTGCTAGCTGAAATGCAGCCCTAAAACTGTGACTGTTTTGCGGTGCCTCCACAGTATTTCACAGACGGCTGCAGAAACTCACTGTTGTACCTCTCTCCTGACCTCCTCTGTATGTGCTGACAATGATTTGAACCAAACATTTAAATATGGATTTTTCACACCATGAGACCTATCTTGCAAGATAGGCAATATCCAACAAACTTTCAAGACCTTTAAAAAGAACTATTGTTAAGGCCCATTTAAAATTGCAAGACAATCTGGCTCCCTCGAAGCAAAATATAAATAAATGAATGCTGGCTCAAGCCTTTTGTACAGTACTGTTTCCACATTTTTTTAAATAAGTATTCCAATGTCTTTTTTATGTTACTGTATGTATTCTGCTATTAAAAATACAATGGTGTTAGTATAACACAAAAAGTCTCCACTTTAAACACAGGATGCCTGATTAAGTGCAAATATTTAAAAGATTTTACAAGAGTTGCTCTGCATCTGGATGAACCTAGCAAAATTTGAAACTACAATCACGCATTTACTACACAAACAAACCAAATCCTAAAACAGCACATAGAAGATATTTGGTTGCATGCCTTTCAGCTTTATATCGACTGTAATTGTGCCACTGGCAAACTGGGGGACTGCTAAAATACATGTAGGAAACAGTTTATACTCAGAGTGTTTTGCAGATAACCAGGGGTGGTGCCAATGTGGCATAGTGTAGAAACTGCCACGAGTTGCCACTCCGCGTGAATATTTCTAATAATAATCTAATCTAACAATCTTACTATTGAGAGATCCACTGAATGTGCACTTCATTTACATTCGACTGTAAAAGATTTTGCGGGATAACAACAAGTTGCAATAAATTATCTTAAAAATTTATGTGCATACTTTTTTAAGTTGTCTTAAAAATGTATGACCTTATGGGTACTCGGAGGCCTGTGATGTGCAGTATTTCTACATGAAGAAATTGTAAATTTATTAATTTGAATATCTGGTATGAATATCTGCTATAATACGTGGTCTGCCACACATGCAACCTTTTTTTGACTCCCATCTAAATTGCATAAAAATGGCATTATCTATGAAACTATGAGCTATGGTGAAGTTTTTTTGAAAGCTTTTTCATCTAGTAACAGCCAGCCACCTCCAGCAACCACTCACCAACTGATTTGAGAATACGCATTTTTCACACAGGACTAGTTGGTGCCAGGGGGATCACCAGCCAGCTAATATAATATAATATAATATAATATAATATAATATAAAGTGTATTGGATTTAGTGGCTAAAGTTAAAGAAGAAAAAACTAACTTCTGTAAAACATGGAAGGACAGAGGGAGTCCACATGGTGGTCTCTTGGAAGAGAACTCACTCCCATGTAGATATAAAGCATTCACTGAAAGATAATAAAAACATGGCAAGTCTAAATATTCCATTTTAATCACTAGATGTCCATAATTCCAACAGAAAGGGAAGAGCTCTGTCTTGCCCTGTATTATCAGTAATTTGTGGATTTAGTTGGTCAGTGTGGGTTTTAGTTTAGTTTAAACACACTGCTTTATCAATATCCATCATTGCTGAAATCCTTATAGCGCACACAGTGTTCAACGACTCCTTTAATGACGGTCTCTCTTGTGGCATATATGTCAATTTGTCTGGTGATTTATTTGTTGGCTGACTGGCCTGGTATCACCTAACTCATTCAGGTAGACAGAGTGTGTATGTGTGCGTGTGAGTCACAGTGGGAAAAAGAATGAGCGAGAGCGAGAGCGAATGAGAGAGACAGCCTATGCAATGCAATCATACTTGGCCTGCATCCACTCACGTTGTAATGGGAAAAGCAGTGTGCAAGCAAAACTCTCATGAGAAAACAGGGAAAGATGAGAAAATAAGTGGGTCAAGCACTAGGCGTGAGGGGCAGGATTGGCAAAGAGGACACCAGTGAAATCAATGCACATCTCAAGGCTTGCTTTGGTGGGATATCGAACACCAGAAAAGTGTACTGTGGTGGTAAACGATGGGCTAAAAGCTGTAGGTGCCCTGTCTGAGTTTGATTATCTCGTTCCCAAGGTATTCGTCGTCATCATATCTTGAGAGATAAGTATCATAATAGTTGTGTATTTTTGCTGTTACAGTAAATGCTACCCAAATTGTTAGCCATTATAACTCTTGTCTCCTGAGATAGAAGCAATGATACTTCACGGGCATCCTGGTGTTAAAGAAGCTAATTGTTTCTGTCAGTCCCTGAGCAAACATGAACCGGCCTTCACAGCATTTACCAGGGACATTCAAATACAAATGGCAAACAAACAATACTCACAAAAACCAATACAGTTTTAACATTTGACCTTAACCTTCATACATTTGCATTTCCACATTCTAATTTGACACATTTCAGATTTGTATTAATGAAAATTGGTCTTTCAGAGAAAACTTGGCAAGATACGTGCCCATTAGTGAGTTAGGAGCTGCAGCACAATGATCGGTTTTTATTAAAATAAATAATATCAGTTTAGACTCTCCATTACAAACACAAGGTGAAGGGAACCGATCTAAGAATATACAAATAAAAACAATCAATGGAATTCCAAAAAACACGTTTTACAAGGTCAACATGTTATCTGACGGATTTGTCAATATTCAACAATTCAAATTCTCTTTCTATTCTACATATTTGGAGAGAAGAAATAATCATTTCATGATTTCAAACTGAATCAAATAAAAATTAAAGCTAATAAGAGTCAAAGCCCTTACATTTTAGAGCAATATAATCCCATTAATGTTATCAAAATGAAATCTGCTTTGATTATTTTAAGGTTTTTAAGAAGCCTTTGATGAACATGGTTTGTCATAAAGAAAAGATGTTTACAGGCTGAGACGTCGTAGCTGAGGTGAGCCCATGACTGACTCAGGGGAATGGAGTTAGCTGAGTAATGTTTGCAATAAAATCAGGCTGTAAATAGAATAGAAGCTTTTGATTTTTATGTATACGGACTACTCCAGGTTGAAAGGCTTTAAGTACCGGAACTGCTGACTAGTTTTTTGAGCTCAAAAGGTCAAAATTCTGGAGTGCATGCTTAGCACACGTGAACATAAACTAGATCGGTGCAAATTTGAACCAGATTAAGGGTCCAAATTGAAACTTACAGTTTTGTGGTACACATGCAGCAATGTTCAGTTCTCTGAACTGCTCTAGGTATCTCAGTTTAAGTAACCTCACTGTTGTTTTTATTTATTTTTTGACACACTGAAACCTTTTTAGGCTGTTGGCTCCCATTATCTGGGATGTTGCTGCGGTGAATCCGAAAGTGCTCTGTCAAAACAGTAGCCCTAAAACAGGTAGCTTTTATCTATAAAGGGAATCAACATATGGAATCCGTTACACACACAGCACAAAACTGACTGAAATTGGGGCTCTTTCAGAATACAAAATAGAACACTTTCCAGGGTCTGTCTCTGTCTCTCCTTTCCCCCCACCTTCAGCAGTGCGCTATAAATGTTCTGTGCTTGAAATTTACTGTTCATGTATTCTCACCCACCATTAACACAATGGGGCATTCATACCCTTAAGCTTCTCCAAAATTGACAGAAAAAAAAAAAAAGCAAAACAAGAGTCCTCAGGTGTGAATTTCGCTGTCACATCTCCATTATTTTTTGAATCAATATGATTTCTTCTTTTTTGGTAAGCATTTTCATTTCATATAAATCACCACAGGTCTAGATTGGCGAAGGAAAAAAAAATCTCATTTACAAATTGTGTCCTCGTTTGTTAGTGGCACAGCACCTCAATTACCCAGTGAGCAGGTTTTTATTTATTCATGCAGACAAAGTCACGTATTCATGAGGATTAACCCAAAACTCGCTCATAGACTGGCAGGCACAGATTGCATATTTTACCATATGAGCAATAGCTGACGCATTTACCCTCAAAAGATTGAGACAAAGCATGAGAGAGGCAGACCAGAGAGAGCTTTTGGGTCACTGCATGGTCAGTTTCACTAACTTTATTCTGATTTGTGTTTTCAAGAATATATAAAAGGGTAATGTATTGTGAATAATATTGTATGTGTGCAGTGGAGAGCGTTCTTGCTCGGGAGAAGCGAAAGAGCATATGGAGCAGGAAACAAAAATAGGAAACTGAGTAATAGTTTGTTTTTGTAACGCTACTTTTTTGTTTTCTCCGCAATATGAGTTTGGTATGTGACGCTCCGAAAAACAGTTTCAAATGAAATGTTGCCTGAAGAGGTCCAAATCCAGCATTTACATCCACATTCATGAACAAGATGGGAAACAAAATAAACAATGTACGAATCGGTTCCCGTAAGTAAAAAAAAAAAGTCATACAGTAATACACTGAATGTCAGCAAAATGCATTCCCTTCAGATCAAATGTACTCTCTCCGGAAAATATCAAATCATCCTAATAGCCAAATTTCTCTTCAGAAATTGTTAGGGAAATCCTCTGTCCCCTGTCATATTACCCACATTTATCAGGATGCAGCATAGCCATTAAGTCTGGAGGTTTATCAAATTATCTGCTTGCAGAATGGCCGAAAAGGGACACATTACAACCAGTCGACTTTGTCTGAGCTGCTGCAAAGCAATATTCCGGGATGCTGCAGCAACCAAAAGCAAATTATGGTGAACATAACACAGAGTTCAGTGGAGCGTTAACAGAATGGATGGCCCTATCCTGATTTTCTATCTGTTGGGACAGATGTCGCTAAGTCCCCGTGACTCGTGAGGTGGACGGCCCTGTAAGCAATGGCAGATGCTCCAAAGGTAAGACAGATGGATTTTGCCAGGGTTCTATGGCAGTATGCACATTTTTCACTTGGAAGAAAATTAACAGTAATAACTGCAATGTCTAGTTTGAAATGATGAGGAAAGAAACTCTTAATGTCCTCTATTTAAAATAACATATGCCATACTATTCAGACAGACCCTTGCAAATATGGCCATTAATAGTATGGGCCAAGTAAAATATAGTTAAAGCCAAGAACATGTTTTGAATAACCAGCAGCCAGAACTTTATAAACTTAAAAACACAACTTGTAAAAGACAGGGCAAGAAACCTGTATGGAAGTGTAACGTGTTGGCTTTGGTTTGTCTGAAACTGTGAGTACAAAGTGTAACAAACATACATATGCTGTTCTGAAAAATCAGTGATAAGGGATAAGGCAAGAAAAGGCATCCCTTCACTAATTATGTGTCCAGTTGTCTTTCTTATCTGCATTTGTTGACAGTATAAGTGGGCCTGTGGGTGTATATCAGCGCCTGCTCGAGAGCACACAGGCATGTGTCTGCTGCACATGTGAATGTGTGTGTGTGTGCTTGTTATATTCAAATCCTGGCTGCTGCACACAAGTCGCCCAAACCCAGTATTTCACAAACACCATGCCTTCTAATACGCTGCAATATCAAGCTCCTATTGTTGGATAATTGCCACTGATGGAGAAAAAAAAAAGACCAATATTTCATTCTGCACAATCTGTGGTAAACTGAAATCAATGAGGCCGAGTACTGTGATTAAAATGTGATCGGATCACTGACGACCAACAATGACAACAAACATGAAACAGAGCTCCTTTTTTGAACAGACAAAGCTGCTCAGTGGTTTAAATTTTGTCCACTGTGACCAGGATAATGGCAACCTATTGATCGCTTTTGGCATTTACGCTGAAACTCTAACTTTCTAAGCGGTTCATGTTAATTTTTAAAAGAAATCGTGACGTTACGTGAGACCTGTTTTGTGTGGAGGGGAGACTGGGGGACTTTTTGTTTTGCTCGAGTTTTGGACTGATCTCGTGTTGGGCAGCTCTGCTTTTTGTTTGATCTCCTGCAGCAGGAGAATCACACTGAAGAAAGATCTACAAGGGAGGTTTTCAAAGACCCTTAGGTTGTCGATGCTAGTGCTTTGTGTTCGACCTCTCTGTTCTTAACTGTAGTTGTGCAACGTGGGAGGTTTGTTCAGCTAGATCAAGGTGTATTCCTATGTATGTGCTTCTGTAGGAATGCTTTATATATATGCTTGGCATATAAAGGGTCTGCATGCGCTGTGTCTCTCTGGACAACAAGGGTGATTAATAAAGAAACAAAACAACAAATAAGATGTTCATTTTATTTTATTTTTTATTTTTATTTTTTTTAAGCCTTAACCCTCCTGCCATCCTTTAAAAAACTCACACCCATCACCCTAGGGACCATTCTCAGCCACGCCATAAAAAGACCATATATCCATATTTTATTCCACTTTAAATTAGCCAACCTTGTAAAACTACTTCTCCCTGAAATATTCATGTAAAGTTTTAATTATATTTTCGTTGTTTTAACCCTTCAAATCCCAGTGTTATTACATGAGCGCCCTGTGTTATAAGCCCCAAAAACCAAAAAACGAAACTAAATATTTCCACAAAAAACCAGTTGAAGTAATATGTGATTGTCATTATAAGTAGGCCTTTAGATGGACCAAAGATTGGCACCAACATACATTTTGACCTGCCATTATTTTTTTTGCATTTTTTTTGCAATTTAAAAATTAAAACTTCAAGGCCCTGAGTCTTCATTGACATCCAAGAAAAGAAGAAAAAATAAAATCATATGATGATAATTTGGGGTTGAAAAATAGCGTTTATAATGGAAGTCAATGGGCAGAAAATGGTCCCCAGGGTGATGGGTGTGGGGATTTCTGCTGCTCAGCCATTTTAGGCTGATTTAAGGAATTCACACTGGAATATTAACATTGACAGGTAAAAACTATCCTGTGGCAAGTTTGGTTATATTCCACTGAACACAGTGGAAATGGCAGCCATTTAACACATAGCAGTGGCACAAAAAGGTCCCAAGAAGGCAGGAAGGTTAAGAGTGATGAAGCTGAACTTCAGAAAAGAGCAGATTTTATATGTCCTTCCTCACGGGACTTTCTCTTTTACTCTCTGCCAATTCATTAACTTGAAGAATTGAGAAATATTGTCTTGCGTGGTCTCAAAGATCTTCTTAACAAAATTCCAGGGCCACTAAACTGCACTTTCATTTTCTGTACGACTAAAATGTTCCCAAATTGACAGTTGCTGACTACTTTTTGCTTTTACTCTTCGTGTTTACTTTCCTTCATCTCAAACATTTTAGTGTTTGTGCTTTTCTTCTGCATTATACAGTGGGGCAAAAAAGTATTTAGTCAGCCACCGATTGTGCAAGTTCCCCCACTTAAAATGATGACAGAGGTCAGTAATTTGCACCAGAGGTACACTTCAACTGTGAGAGACAGAATGTGAAAAAAAAAATCCATGAATTCACATGGTAGGATTTGTAAAGAATTTATTCATAAATTAGGGTGGAAAATAAGTATTTGGTCACCTCAAACAAGGAAAATCTCTGGCTCTCACAGACCTGTAACGTCTTCTGTAAGAAGCTTTTCTGTCCCCCACTCGTTACCTGTATGAATGGCACCTGTTTGAACTCATCATCTGTATAAAAGACACCTGTCCACAGCCTCAAACAGTCAGACTCCAAACGCCGCCATGGCCAAGACCAAAGAGCTTTCGAAGGACACCAGGAAAAGTATTGTAGACCTGCACCAGACTGGGAAGAATGAATCTACAATAGGCAAGCAGCTTGGTGTGAAAAAATCAACTGTGGGAGCAATCATCAGAAAATGGAAGACATACAAGACCACTGATAATCTCCCTCCATCTGGGGCTCCACGCAAGATCTCATCCCGTGGGGTCAAAATGATCATGAGAACGGTGAGCAAAGATCCCAGAACCACACGGGGGGACCTGGTGAATGACCTGCAGAGAGCTGGGACCAAAGTAACAAAGGTCACCATCAGTAACACACTACAACGGCAGGGAATCAAATCCCGCAGTGCCAGACGTGTTCCGCTGCTGAAGCCAGTGCATGTCCAGGCCCGTCTGAAGTTTGCCAGAGAGCACATGGATGATACAGCAGAGGATTGGGAGAATGTCATGTGGTCAGATGAAACCAAAGTAGAACTTTTTGGTATAAACTCAACTCGTCGTGTTTGGAGTACGAAGAATACCGAGTTGCATCCCAAGAACACCATACCTACTGTGAAGCATGGGGGTGGAAACATCATGCTATGGGGCTGTTTTTCTGCCAAGGGGACAGGACGACTGATCCGTGTTAAGGACAGAATGAATGGGGACATGTATCGTGAGATTTTGAGCCAAAACCTCCTTCCATCAGTGAGAACTTTGAAGATGAAACGAGGCTGGGTCTTCCAACATGACAATGATCCAAAACACACCGCCCGGGCAACAAAGGAGTGGCTCCGTAAGAAGCATTTGAAAGTCCTGGAGTGGCCTAGCCAGTCTCCAGATCTCAACCCCATAGAAAATCTGTGGCGGGAGTTGAAAGTCCGTGTTGCTCGGCGACAGCCCCAAAGCATCACTGCTCTCGAGAAGATCTGCATGGAGGAATGGGCCAAAATACCAGCTACTGTGTGTGCAAACCTGGTAAAGACCTATAGTAAACGTTTGACCTCTGTTATTGCCAACAAAGGTTATGTTACAAAGTATTGAGTTGTATTTTTGTTATTGACCAAATACTTATTTTCCACCCTGATTTACGAATAAATTCTTTACAAATCCTACCATGTGGATTCATGGATTTTTTTTTTCACATTCTGTCTCTCACAGTTGAAGTGTACCTCTGGTGCAAATTACTGACCTCTGTCATCATTTTAAGTGGGGGAACTTGCACAATCGGTGGCTGACTAAATACTTTTTTGCCCCACTGTATGTTTAGAAAACTGTAACTATAATTAGACGCTTCAAGGCAACAACAGCTTAAAAGAGGGCTTTTAGTGATCAAATGTCTCAAGTTCTTCGGGGATAAATTCAGCCTTTTATTCAAGAAGTTAAGGTGCAAGAGAGGGCTTTCCATGGTGCATTATATGGAACTGTATTCGCTCAATCATCCATTATACCACATGAAATGAAAGTCAGCATGAGACCCCATGGCACCTCTGTCCACACCACCATGTGTTGTATTAAGGGTGTATTATAGCATGGACCAGTGGGTCCCAGATGCGACAGCAGGACTGATCATCAATTATTATACCTCACTGGATCAAAATGAGCATTTCTGCTCATTCCAACATCCCCAGCGCTGGCCTGTGGTGGCTAAGCTGAGGCTTAATGCACCTCCAACCCCCCATCCCCTCTACAGGCTCAGCAACACCAGCAATAGCCCTCGTGGAGGCAGTGGGACATGCCTCAAGACAGCATCTGCCTCCCCTTGGTGACCTGCCGAGTTAAGCCAACTGAAGAATCAAGGGCACACTTGCAGAGGTCCCCGATTTTATCATAACAAAGACATTGCTGCTGCTAGTGCCTGTAACTAGCTTCAGGAGATGTTTCAGTCTATTTCTGCTAATACTATGAACTCACTCTCTCTAACGTTGCCTTTCTTTCACCCAGTATTTTCTTCTCTCTCTTACCATTCTGTCTGAAATGAACACCGAGGGATACATCCAAAGAACCGCATTTATGTCAGTAAATACTTCGGATACGCTGTTTACAGTAAAAGAATATTTTAGAACTTTGAAGAGTGTTGAGATGTCTAAATGGAAAATAAAATAAAAGGGTGTCTTTTTTCTCAGCAACCACTGGTGTTATGTTTTGCTGTTTTAGCCTGAATATCTTATAAATGGAATAATAATCCAGAGAAGTAGTACAATTTCCACAAAATCCTGGAAATTGTCAATATTATTTTTTTTTTTTGAATTAGTCAGGATGACAGATGTTTGACGCTTGAAATCCAGTGGGACATCTGGCTAAATAGAATAAGGACAAATCAATGCAATCATGCAGGTGTCAGGGGGAAATGGGGACAACAGCACACAGTCTGTCTGCTTGCTCGCAGGAGCTTCTGGCAAGTATTTTGTGCACCAGGTCTGCTTCTGCATGCATGGAGTCGCAGACTGCTCACGAGTGCTACATTGCCTTGAGGTCCCCACAGATGCCTCACAAAGAGCACGGGCAGAAGTGCACCACAAACTTGTGATGGTGGATGTGATGAATGCCTCAGCTTTCTTGCAGCATAGAGTACACAACAATCAGGTTTATGTGTTCAGTGTCAAGCCTCCTTGAACTCCACTGTCATTTTCTGTTAGGCCGAACATGTCCTGGAGGGCCTAGCTGAAGATCAACCCCCTTGTCCTATCTGAAAGCCTCACTCTCTTTCTTCTCTCTTTTTTCTTGCACTCATTCAGTACAACTTCTTCCGTCGTTTCTCACCACACTCTGACTCCATGCATCAGTATTACCAGCATGTGAGGGGTTCCACATCTCCATGAATACCAATTTATCAACCAGTCGGTGTATACATTGATTGAGCGTGGTTAGGTTCCATATAATGCAGTGGAGTAATCCCAAGCATGCTTGTGCATTCAACACCCGGATTAAATGATTGTGTTAATTCAGAATACAATTTCAAAACATACTGTAACCTGTATTCTTTACCATATAGAAATATATTTTTATTATATTTCAGCCAACTCGATTAAAAGCTGGTAACTTCATCAGAAATCAGTTGGGTATGTATGTGTATGAGTACTGTTAAGCATGAAATTTATTGCAGTTTTATGCTTGTGCTTGTGAAATTAATGATTTCACAGAAAAATATTGCATTTCTTGTGAATGACACATTTTAGCAGAAATATGCTAATACGTGAAATATAGACAGATGGCATCATAGTTGTAGCCGTCTGTCATCATATCATTGATGTCATTGCTGCAATGCTGAAGCTATCACTGTAAATTGAATCTAATCAAAACTGCAGTTAATCTCATAACGCTTTCGTATTGGAAAATAAGGCAGAGAAAAGCCGCAATATAATTTTACTTTAGTCACAGCAGGCTGTTCTTCAAGTAAATATCTGCTTAATGTTCATTTTTCTCATCTGTCAGAACACTTCTATTATTCAGCTTCCCCTGATGTGTAAATAATTGTGCTCTTTTTAGGACAATGAAGCTTTAAGACGTCTTTGCCATATGCTTCTAGCCCGCTATTGGTGTACTGCATGCAGAGTATCCGGACAACCCAGGTCAATGACATTAAAGGCTGAGAGAGTTGGTGAAAATACAACTCATGTGATGCTGGGTCTGCTCAGCCTTCAGGAGACATATTGATGCACAGTTATTTTGGTCAATAAGTCCTTCTGAGCAGAGGCCATCCTTATCCTTGAGACCGACTGCATGTGAAAAATGAGAATGGGATGAGACCATGCATTTTAATATGCAGCAATATCTTAAAGGAAGGGACGCGGAGAAAGAAGGAGAGGTGTGCTGTGTGGGAAGAGAAAAAATGCCATGCGCTTTTCACAGGGGAAGCAACACCCACAATTATTTATTGTAATTTCAATGAGAACCGGTGGTATGGCATGCAGCGTAATTCAGAAATGGTGATCGTGCTTGTGTGCGGCACCACACTTTGCCAAGGTGATTAGCAACATACAACTTATCTATCGAGATAATAAATCACAGAGTAATTTGCTAACTTACTTCCTACTGCTAAGTAGCATCTGCACATGTGTATAATAATTTGCACATCGTAAGTGATTTAAGAGTGGTGAAAGGTGAGCCAAGGGCACGACCCCCACCCAAAAGAACCCCAAAATTTCAATGCTAAATAACTGTCAGCTGGTGGTCTTTTCTTGGCGTCTAATCATGGTTGAAAAATAGTTCAAAAATGAAAGCTCCTAAGGAATTCTGTGTTCAATTTTTTTCCCTACTATATCTTTAATCATTAGAATAAAGTTACTTTCGGCTGGTCTCTTATTCACAAGGGGTCACCACAGCAGGTAGCGCCACATGTTAGATTTAGCAGATTTTTAAGGCATGACCTTCTAAACTCAAAGGGATTTGTCTTTCCTTCCAGAACAGAAATGGGATCTTCAGATTTTTTTGTGAACAATACTAAAACTAAATAGCCAAAATGAAAAGGAAAAGAAACTTGGTAGAATCAATGAAAAGGAAAAAGAGAAAACACAACTGCAAAAGTGTAAGTCGAACGTGAACACTCTTGTCATTGGGTTCAGCACTTTTCCTATGAGCTCTTTGTGTTTAAATAATAGCAATCCCGAGCTTATCCTGCTTTTGTTTCCCGACATTATGGACAGAGAGGGGCTAATCATAAGAGTTGCTGTTAATTACTGTGCAACAAATGAAATAGAATTTATATGTAAAAAACTATAAATGGCATAAAATTATTGTTTATTTTTATTAAAAGAATATTAAAAGATTCTAAACTTTGTGCAACCAGTTTGTAGTACTAACCTTATTAGCTGTTGTTTAAAAATATAAATAAATAAATAAATAAATAAAACAAAGGCTAAAACATGTCATTTCTTCCTTGCCAGTATTTCTCACTTTGTAAGAAAAGGTCTGATTTGACCTGTGATGTGACGATTTTGACCATAGAAATGACGTCAAATATTTCAACGATGTTTGCTGGGACAGTTCTGGTCTTCCTATCAGTTTCCCATCAAAGAGCAGTAGCTAATCCATCTTGCTTTGTTTTATTTATTTATTTATTTATTTTTTAATCAGACAGAACACGGTTTTGAGACCCAAGAAGTTAAATTTCACTGGCCAGACACTGCTTACCTATGTTTTAGTGACTGGATATGTAAATATTATTTTCTGTAGTCAAAGCAGAGGTGCTAAAACAGTGCAGCCAGCATGCCAATTTGAACTGAATGTAGCGTTGGTTGCACAATCAAATGCTGCAGGTTGGTGCAGAGGTGATATTATTTTTCACTTTTACATCTTTCCCTTTTTTTTTTAACGTCATCTACATTTGGGATTTTTGTGAAAGCTATCTGTATCTAATTAAGTTGAATAAAATATTAGCAAATCCATATTTTATAGCTTCCCATGTTTTCCTCTTGCTTCTGTAGGGACTCAGAGGTTCTTGCTCTACAGTCAGGTGTAACCTCAGGTCATCATACTTGAAGGAGAGATCTTAGGAAATGTTTGGAGCATTGTGGGATCCAAATGTGTGATGAGGTTTTCTTCCGAATTTAAAAATTCATCTTGGTTATTGTCTGAGGAGCTCTGACCAGAAGCTCAAGACAAGGCTTAGTGGTTGTTTATTTCCAACCAGACTAAAATATATGACTATAAAAACCTACAGCTAATCGCACCATGCATATGCCAGACACCATTATCATCAAATACATAGCTCGCAGATTTTTTACTTCAAGTGTGTTGTTTTTGCTTTTGATGATTCATGTTTGATAATACTGAGACCAAATCAGCTATGGAATCGAGGACTCACAACACTCACCTCTTTCAAACACAATATTTTACAGGTTTTATATGCAGCCTGAGCCATATTCCAGTTTGGGAATCACAGAGTCAGTGAAATGGAACAAAGTGGATTGCTGGCTGGGGCCTTTGAGCGGCTATCCTTGTTTGAAGTCTCTCTCCAGCCCTGCCGAGTTCAGAATACATTGTCCAAACTTGGCAGCTATTGATTCCTTTCCAAATCAGACATAAGACATACTGAACATGTTAAGAACTTTCAAATACGTTTTTTAATTGTGTACGTCTTTCAAAAACCCACTCGTATCACAGTGCTGCTGAGTCAGTTTGAAAAAGGAGCTTTTGGACAGTCAGACACTGTATCATGCCAATATTTTTATTTTTCTCTCAAAAATTTCATTCTGAGGACGCTCATGCATAAATGTGCAAGAAGACGAGCCTTCCTTGTGTCACTGTGACAAATATAATGTTCTTTTTCTTTGTTTGTTTCTTTTTTTTTGGTGATCTAGTTAAAATAATACTAAGTGTACGTTGGTTCTGAACTGCTCCAAAGCCCTGGAGCTCAATGAGTGTAAACCAGTCATGATCACTTTTGTTTTACTTTCGGTTTATATCACTCTCCCTCTTTGCCTTCCTCCCCTGACAACCAGGCTGTTTTTATTTTTCTAGGTAGAGTTTCCACAGTAACTCCTTTTGTTTCACCATCCACCATTTCAGCTACCTGGGGAAAGCTGCCAATAGGTACTGGGGGAAAAAATCCACTCTCCTCTACCTATTTGGGTTGCACAACTGTGCCTCACATTTTCCCTGCGTATGTTGATACATAGTGGCAGACAGAATAGCATAGTGGAAAAAAAAAAGGCTTATGGGGAACCAACCTAAAAGGGGATGGTCTCATGATTCTATAGCCACTACATTGTGCAATTAGCATTTATTTCATAGTAAAATTAAACATTTAAAAAAAATAAAAAATCAGCTGCCTATTGCCTTTTTCACAGATGCTGAAATAAAAGTATCAAAGGATCCAATAATAACACAAACATTTTTTCATTTAAAACAGAAATATAATCCCCTACAATAGTTGAAAAAAGTACATTTATCCACATAAAGTACATAGTTAGGACTTCAAGTCAGTGGTGTACTAAAAATATATCTACCTAATATCTTGTGGATAATATGCAGTTAGTTTGCAGCTCTCAGCTCTAATAACATGCTCAACTTTCAATATGTAGAGCTGTTAAAATGTCTTAAATCTACAACTGCCACTCTCGAGATCTTTCATGGTAAGTTCTGTCTGATTGCACCAGAAAGCTCCTGTCTCAACTTCACAGAAGACTTTGGCAGGCCAACAAAGAACAGGCCCTAATACTGTGGAAAAGGAGGTTTCTAACATGACACTTTTCAGCTGTTTGAAGGAGGGTGGAGAGAGATTTCTGTGAGCTGAGTTGACTCCTCCAGATCAATAGCTCGTCTCTTTCTCTCTCCAAGACAACTGGTGTGGCATTTGAACCAGATAAAACAAGGGTTCCCCTCCACCTCACCTCTGACAACTGAGCACTTCCACCAAATCCCAGTTGGATGAGAAGGATACAGATGAGTCCATTTAAATCCCCTTTCCAACTCAGTTCTAGACCCCCAGTGATCAGAAAATGCAGGAAAAAGCACCTAAAATCATCTTGAAAGGAAAGGTCCAATCTATGTAGGTTAATATTCACTGTTGCTTCATTTAGCTCTGTTGCAGGCCCACTGGGGCAGCTGTAAAAAAAGTTCTGGGAGCCAGAAGGCACAAAGGCTTTTATTTATTTATATCGTGGAGAAATATATAGCAGGAAGCAAACTGGTGCAAATGATGTGAAAGAAAAACTAGTCTGAAGAAGTTATCTTGCAGATTGTGGGATAACTGCAAGAGAAGGAATAGGCTGCATTACCATTTTATGTGCGGTATGAATTAAATATACACACTGCTGCCAGAATAAGTCAGATAACATGACAATATGTAAGGTAATCCTTCTTCCCATCCTTCAACCACCAGCGATGTACCCTTAAGCAAGGCACTTGGTTCTTAATTACTCCTGTGAAGCTGCTCATTTGTCAGCAGCAGATGATGAGATGGGCCGGCAAAAGTAAAAGGTTGCATTGGCAGCTAAAGTAAGTGTGGCATTGCTATCAAAGAGAATGCCTGCTCAGCCAACCTTGCACATAAAAGCTGAAAAAAAAAAAAAACTACTCTTACAACAGTTCATCATCTTTCTAACCTGTGGTCAGCCAATTATCTGGCTCTTGCTACAATATTGGACTTTTAACTCTCTGAACAAGGGCCCTCTTCTCCCTTGCATGTCAGCTTAGTCTTTCCCCCTGGTCGCTCATGACATTGTAACACTAATTACAGCTAATTGTTCTATGCTGAATGGATTTAGTCACATTGCAAATGATATGCCATTGGTCAGTGTCACAATGTTTCCACAGAAAAAAATTCAATGGGGAATGGAAATTTGCACAAATGAATGTAATTAAGAAGCACATTCATTACTTCTAATTGCATATGAGAACCCTCAAAGTGAAACCGAGATCCGGCTCATATGAATAATTAATGCAGCTAACTGTACTGAACACTGTAATGTTGCTGCTGTCACATAATGATGTGCTAAACTATTGCTTTTAATGATAAACTGTAGTGTTATACTTTTTCGTAATGCACAGTCCCAATCACCCACAAACTTATTTTTTTCCTCATTAAATCCCTTTATTTGCTGGCAGATTGTGTCTAGACAGTTGAATTCCAATCTCAGCACAAGCGAATGGGCGGCCAGACATACTGAGTAGAGTTGGAGGTTAGAGAAGTATTAAAAATTCAAGTGGTACCAACGTGTTTGGCACACTAGATCAAGTCAAGTGGCCTTTTCCAAAGACAAGAAAAGGGCAGTTGTAAATCAGCCAACTGGAAACTCAGTCTGAGAGCCATTATGAAAATTTTGGACCTACAGAAATCAAAGAGTTGAGAATGCAACCCCCAGAAAGTATGAACTTTGCAAGCCTTTAATCAGATTATTTGTCTGCTGGTATCACAGGAATTATAGAATGTGCCATAAAAGACCCCCCAAAAATGTTAAAGTAAACATCACACAAAAAATAATGATTGAAATCTCTGATTTGATGAGTAATTACTTTTTTTTTTTTTTTAGATTTATACAGAATGCATTGCAACACATTCAGAACTGTAATCGTATTACATTTGGAGTATTTAAAAAGGATTGGCTTATTTTAATAGCAGATTTAGATCTTAGACAGACAAGGTGTAAGCTGGTCATTTGAAAGCCATATGCCACAGATTAAGATACGGCACTGTGCTGTGCAGATATTTCATGTTCCTTCCAGAGGCTAATGCACTTCGTCGGAACTGCCTTTGCTGAGCTGCTTGTAAGTGGGCAAAAGTACAAGCTCCTAAATCCCTCAACTCCAACAACAGGAGAAAGAAATAAGTATATTACAAATTGTCCGGAGAACAAAATTGTGTATTGTTTGAAAAATGTGAGGGATTTAGACTCAGGGATTTGCTCCCACTTTGCCCCACTTTGTCTGAGGGCTTAGCACTGATCGCTGCTCGCGACATGATGATTCCCATCATTCTTCAAAAGCCTTTCAGGTCATCATTAGTACGACATATGCTTAACGGCACAGGTTACCAC
Source organism: Rhamphochromis sp. 'chilingali' (assembly GCF_963969265.1). Lineage (NCBI taxonomy): Eukaryota > Metazoa > Chordata > Actinopteri > Cichliformes > Cichlidae > Rhamphochromis > Rhamphochromis sp. 'chilingali'. Next base: position 31,315,884 of record NC_137940.1, read on the forward strand.
AAAAAAAGTGAAGCAGATAAAAAGTGAGGTTAAAAATTAACACAGAAATATGTCAGTGTCCACACAGGTTGACAGATCAAGAGTATGCTCACCCTACCCACAAACATAGTGTAGATGCCAAAGCAAAGAATTACATGTATGTCCCATTTTGAACTATTCACCATGTTTAATTGTTCTGATTGTATAGTTTTGCACTTGCCAGCTGTTTGACGTATACAGCTCTGACATAAAAACGTACGTGCAAATGATGTTAATTAGGACTTTTTATATATTTGTCGAGACAGAAGAAGAACTAACAAAATCTTCGAAATAATGTGTGACAAGAGAGGCGACAGCTTAAGACTGATGGCGGGGTGGTGAAATAAGCCTGGAGGGGGAGGCAAGAACCCATAAAATGAACAGCGCCTTACTCATAAATAATAGAAACATAAAATGTCATATGAACTTTATATCAAGAGAGGGTGGTCTAATAAAGATGCAGGTTTAAAGAGGAGTTGAGAAATTCATTGTCATAAGAAGGCCACATGGCTTGCCTTTGGCACAGACAATTATTCAGAGCAAGTTGACATTCAGGTTCTAGCTGAAGCACCTTTAAGAAACAACACTGCTTTTGACTCTCGAAATTCTCTCGTTCTACTGTTGCTCGGGTCTTTCAATCTCTCAGCTCTGTTTCTCACTTTTCACTTGGAGTCATTCCATCTCCTCTCTCCTCTTTACACTTTTCCTTGTTCTTTCTGCTTTACAAATTGAGACGACACGATAAGAGATTGCCACTGCCATGCCAGCCTGGTGCTCATTGATAAAACCATATCTAATCCATCTTAGGCCCCCCTCTGTCACCAACACACTCATCTCTGAGACAGTCAACGTGCACAGGATCCATCTCTCTTTTTGAACTGAGCTGCACAGAGTCAGAGTTTATCTGACTTAACTTCTGAAAGAAGAAAATGGAGCTCGATGAGTCAGGTGAATTTCACTCTGCCTTGAAATGATGTGCAAGTGTGTTGTGTGTTGAATCGGTAGCATCCAAAAGCAAATGAAAAAGACTCTTGGTTTTAGGTGGAAATGCATGGTTTATGAAAGATCTATTTTATAGGAATTAAAATGAGATTTTCCTGTAATTTCCTCGAGCCTGTAAACTCATCAAGGTTCTGCTAAATTACACAAGATGCATATTAATCAAATCGCTTTATATGGCTTGCACATTAGCTTTGAAAATGATCCATTCTCCTCTTCCCTGCCTTTACTATTTATCTGTTAGAACTATATTGACTTTAATACAGTATTACGCGTGACTTTGTGGTCAAATAACTAGAAATAGCTTTTCTAATATCCAACTACTTATATTAGACTCCGATACAGCACTCACTAGGATTTTTCATGCAGCAATTTGTAAAAGTACACATGCATTTATTACATTAGTATGGTCTTCTGTCTAAAGCTAAGACACTTCAACAAATATTACCCCAGAGGGAAAGTGGGTAATAAGTGGAGTATTTGAGCAAGTTTATGAAGTATGAGATGTTTATGTCTCTGTATATTAATGGAATCATGAGCAATTGCCTCACTATTCGAATGAATCACATATGAATCACTACTGTCAACATGGTGAATACATTATAGAGAACAGCTGGGGAAGGAGATGTGCTGCATGCATTTATAAAAATGCATGTGTACAGATGTGTGAAAACTGTTTTTTTAAACGTACAAAAATGTCTTGTTATAACTTCACAATCTTGCCATGAACAGAGGGCCATCACCACAATGTCGCCCATTTTGTTTAATACCTAACACAAGCGTTCACAATCACACTCACACTGACACCCAGGCCCCAAACCTGTCAGCCCAGATGCTGGGGAGACACCAGGGACTCTTGTCTCACTTACAACAATGACACAATGGCTTTACTGCATGTAGGTGTATACAAAGAAATCTATTTTTCAGTGTTCTTTGGATCTTATATGCTGCAGGAAAATCAACAGAGTGAAGATCTACACCAGTCCTGTCCGAAATATACGATGGAGGGTTATATCCAGAAAATGAAATCGGATTCACTTGGATTCACTGGGACCCACAATAGCCTTGTTCATGCTGTCTTGTCATATATGGCGAAATAATTTCAGCAGCATCTCTGGTATGCTGCTTGTGTTTCATCACTGACACTGATGAAAAAACCCAGAGTTTTTTTGTTTTGTTTTGGTTTTTTTCTACACTGTCTTAAGGACGTTTCTTTTTCCATCTGGAACTTGTTTGAGCAACTATTAAAATGTATATGCATGAGGAAGGAGTTGTGTATCCCTGTGTTTAAAAAGGCTTGTTTTATGGAAAACAGCAGTGGGCAGTAAGCCATGGAGTGACAGCTGTCTTGTGAATCATTAAAATACAATTTGGCAACACAGTTAAAACTTCAGAGGAATAATTCCCATTACGTTGTACAGCTTAACACTGGACAACAGTTAAAAAAAATTAACCTTACAAAATAAATTTTAAGTAGCAAACACACTATTGTGCAAATTACATCCTTTTTATTTTATTCTGCTTTCCCATGACAGAATCACTGCTTGTGTTTTTCTTTTTTTTAATGAAACCAATTCACTTGCATATTTTAAAATGACTGAGATGGTGTTTGGTTTAATCTGTATAAAGAAAACTGTCAAATATAACACACTAAGAATGAGTACGTAGCGAAATATTGGATTTTTTTTTGCTTGCTTAAAGAATGAACTCACAAAAACAACATGCATAGCTAGTTGTTTTTGGGTTTTTTTGTACAACAATGGCCGCTGGTTTAGTGTTTGCAAAGCTGTGTTGTTACAATTACAATCACAGCTGTAATCTCAGTAAATAATTGTACTGTTTTAAAACACAGATGGCCACTTGTAAATTATGCTGTCAGCCTCACAAAGCACAAACAATAATAAAAATGAAAAACATAAAAGAAAGGATTTGCCTGCTGTCAGATCTAGCAAAAATATACTACTCACTGGATTCAGGGTCTGAGTTTCCATCTCCCTCGGTCCGGCTGTTAGGTGATGTTTGCTCATAGTACTCCTCTTGTGGGAAGCTAAGGGGAAGAGGCTGGGTGGTACTGGCAGTGATGCTAGGCTCCGGGTCTCCAAGCCCGCTGTCACTGCAACTCTCCTGGGAACCGTCTGGAAGATGGAACGTCACACGGCGCTGGGTCTGAGGCACACCAGAAGATAAGAAATGTTTATATGAGAAACGCTTCTGTCCTGTTAATATGAACATCATGATCATCATACTACTACTACTAATAATAATAACAATACAGAAACCTACATTATTATAGTGACTGTAAGCAGTTTAAGAGGTAAGGGGTGAACATTTTTTTTTAAATTTGTAGTTACTCTCATACTAAAGACAGACCTAGACAGCAGATCTTTTAAGTCCATCCTGGATCAGACTTGCTCCACATTCCTCAGCAACAAACACCCTGTCACCATTTTATGGTTCTCCTCTCACTCATCACAGCTTAACACAAACAGCCCTTGTTATTAGACCCAGTCGTCTGGCTCAAACAATCTGGCCTTTGTCAAAGCGTCTCAGGTCCTTACGCTTCCTCATTCTCCCCGGTCCTGCATTTTGACGACAACAGCTCACTCTTTACTTAAATCGCATAAATCCCAGACCCTGACATGTGCTGCTGTTAGGAGATAACCTATATGATTGTTTCACCTGTGAGTGGTCATAAACAATGGGCTGATTGCTGAATGAATAAAACCCACTGTATCGGTCCAGGTTTTGAAATATCCACCTCTAAGATTTTTACCTTCACCCCATTGCAAGGATGAATGAAATCTCAGTTTTTGTTTTGACTATAGAGAGACTACAGAGTTGAGAAATTACATTGAAATATTGGCAGCAATGCTTCATTCTAGAAGTAGTGTTAAAGGTACTCTTTATAATCCATAGAACAGAGTGAACTGTTTTCTTTTTTTAAAGACTGTTTTATTCAGCAGTGAGGAGTTCCTATGAATACTTCAAAGTGAGATCTGTCTGGAAAAACAAGGACATTTCTTCTACAGAAAAACACTGTTTAATCTTTTAAAATATATCAAAGCTTTGAGCACCACAATCAAAATTCTTCTCACAGCCATTGTGCTGGGGTGAGGGCAGAAATCTCAAAACTATGTGTATGGTGTTAACCGCAACACTTACTTGAGATTTTTTTTTTCTTTTTTGACTGAAGGGGCAAACAGAATAAAAGGCTTTAGTGATTCACTAAACCAGTGTTATCATCAATTGAAACTGTGATTGTTGAGTCCTGTTTCTTCCATTTCTATTTCTTCTATACAAATACAGACCAGACCATTTCATATCAAGATGTTGATTCAATTAACCTTAACATGTAAGTAGGGTAAGGCTCATGGGTGAGCTTGGTGTTTAACTAATTATCATTTACACTGTAGGCTTTAGGTCATAGATATTTTACAGTATCAGAGACTAGTTTGTTCCAGTACCAGTAAAATTACACAATACTCAGTAGCCATTTTTTCCAACTATCGAAAAAAAAAAAAAAAACATCACTACTTAGACATAAAATCTTTTATTATAAAGTAATTTAAAGACACCAACAAGGTGGTGACAAACTTGTTACTTAAAACGTTAACATGATACTTTGTTTATAAGACGAAAAGACTGAATGAAATGGTTGGAAAGGTAACCTGCTAATGGTACTATGAAGTCGATCATTAGCTCCAATATGTTAGCTCATTCATTCATTTATTTATCTTTTTAGCCATTGCAAACATTATAGCCTATGGGACATAACTGATATCATAATGCCAATTCCAAATAAAAAGGTAGTGTGTATTTTATATAAACAGTATAAAAGATGGCCTTAGCTACAGTGACACTGCCCGCTGGTTTCTGAAGAAGTAAATTGTTGAATGACGCATCAATTAAAAGTCGTTAGCTAACATGCAGTTTCATATCGTAGACAATTATCTATTTTGAAACATAGTAAAGAGTAAGCAAAACACGTACTGTTAGAAAGAGCAGTTTGTGAATTTTACATGATTGCTGGTAGAATAACAGTAGCAGTGGCTACATTGACTCCAGACACGCTCACAAAAGTATGGGTTTGACTATCGTGTAGATATACGCGTCCAGAAGAGGGACGCACCGAACACTTTTGCATTTTAAGCTTAACATTATGCTGAAACTGCAGAAAGGTTGGGTTGCGAGTTACAGTGCAAACTACAATCAGGAGGAACTTTTAACAGTCCTGTTGTGATTCCCCAAACACTCCTCATCTCTAAGTATGCGTACAGACATTAAGCACATAACACAGTGTTTAACAAATGAAAACACAAATAGAAATCTGAAATCAGTCAAAAATGTGTTTGAAATTATATTGTTATTTATTAAGCAAATACCAAACTGAATTTGTGTTTTTATTCACACATTTGAGCCGGCACACAGGACTTCTGTGAGACGTCAGAAATTAATCAAGCATAACAATCAACCATTAAAACTAATTTTTCTGTTCAGGAATGCAAGTAAATAATTTTAATTTGGCACCTTAATCAAATAATAATAATAATAATAATAATGTCCTTTACTTTTTTTCAGCTGTTTTATAAAACAGCAAATTTGAAAATTCATGGATTACAACAGTTATTATATTTTTGCATTTTAAAATATTTGGATTAAATAACTTGTGTGTACTGGTAGATTAAGCATTACAGAAAAATAAACAATGATTTTTGGTAATTACCAACACTGTTAATTTAGGTCAGCTGTGGCATAAACCTTACACTGGGTGGTCTAATAAATGTGTTAAGCACTGTATTACACATTATGAACATATACTGGATGGGATTTAATATTAAGTATAAAATGAATAAACACACTGAGCACTTGTGAACATTATTTTACATGTGAAACTCTATATTCAGACGTGCTGTATTTTAAAATTGAAACTTCCATCACTTTAATAATATATAGCCTTTTGAAATCAGATTATTCTTTCTGAGACACCATGTATAACAAAGATTTACAATAATTCGTTTTTATTCAGTGTGACCTAAAATGAGTGTTTGAGGCCATGAAGTCAGCAGAAAAGTGTTTGTCGAGGTCAAAACAGAAACCTGTTTTTTCTACAGACCCCTATAGCCCCAGAATTCTTTGTGCACCACAGCTATTGTCATCTTAAAATACAGGTTTAAGGTACGGTATTTCAGCATAACAATGCAAAATACTTCCATCCCCGACTTCTACTGTCTTTCGTAACAATAAGTCAGGCCAGCGGCACTAGCCGCCATCTTCCATGCAAAGTTTTTTTTCTGTGGTTCATATAGTTCAGCATATAGCATATAAGAGTAGACATGAACACATGTTTATGTTCAAGATGTATGCTGTCCCCATCGGTTTCTGAACAATAGCAGCATATGTACCTTTGTTTTCTTTGATTTTTTTTTATCTGTGACACTTAAACAAAAATAGTTTTTGTTTTTTTAGAATTTTGGTATTGAAAAGTAGCACAGGTATTGGTTCTGGTCACATCCCCCTAAGGCAAGGGTGTCTAACATAAGGCCCTTAGTGTTACAGCTTTTCTGATTGATATAGAGCCCCACCGTCCATTGCCACCCATACTACACCGAAGCACACGAACATTTTCTGTTAACTATTGAAAACTCTATAGTCTAAATTCATAATTACAGGCACAATGATCAATGTCTTCTGTAATGTTACATGTTTATTGTGTTTCACTGGTGCGACCCACTTCACATCGAAGTGGGCTGTATGCGGCCCACGATGTAAAATGTGTTTCACATCCCTGCTCTAAGGACACCACCAATGACAAAGACAGAATATTAACACCAAGGAAGGAGTGACAGCAACACTTACTCATAGACGAATGAGTATAGTGAGATGACATTTCCAAGGGAAAATTTTTCATGACTTGTGTTATCTAGTGTTTATCTTCTTTTACAGTAACTCCATAGTGTATCCATCTTTAAACTGAATAACTGAGACAGTGACCTTATATTGGCAAAATGTTTTGGGTGTCTCAGGCCTATTAAATATGGCGTTATTTTTGTGTCACTATTCTGAGCGATGTGTTGCTCGCGCTCTCAACATTTCTGCCCGTGCGCGCTCAACTCTTTCTCTACACCGTTATATTTGTGCCACAAAACTGGCCAATCACAGATTTGGATGCAAAAAAATCTGATTGGCTGTTCTGGTCTCCAATCAGCTCGAAATGACAAAATGCAATATCCCAAAATCCATTTCGTCCAAAATTCAAACGAGGCAGTGGCGGAGGAACTCAGAGTGGCGGAGTTTGAAATATTACTCTGTCTGGGTCACAAAATAAACTTTTAAGATATTTTCATGTGAGAATGGTGCTGTGTAAACTTCTAATATCTGCTCGATTCATCAAGACATCACATATTTGCATAACTGCTCTAACGTTTTCGGAGATGCCTGTTACCCATCAGCTGACCGGGTGGTCACTCGGGTTAAACATAATATATAAGGATGAACTGACAAAAAATCACCGACTACACCACCAGGTATTATAGGAAAAACCATAAAGCCTTTGAACTAAAACAAACGCTGTTGTAACAGTGATGTACACTGTCTTGTTGGTATATATGTATGATTTGTATAACCTTCATGTTTCCAAACCGATATCATGAGCAGCAGCTTTTACAGCTGTGGCTCCAGCAAACACCAGCTGATACTAGAAAGTAATATTAAATAAATTCTAACAACAGCTGATCAAGCTTGAACATGCTGTTGTTGTTTCTCCTCAAAATACAACACTTGCACCTGCAAACTTTTTTTTACGTGCGCTCACAATAGTGGCACAAAATAATAAATTTACTTTTCCTATATAGGGTATCTGTAAGGCTTGTAATTGACACTTGTGCAGTACAGGTCCTGTGGTATATGGGATGTGTATTAACAGGTTGAAATACTGTATGTCCTAGTTTTCCTTCTCACCCAATTTAGACACAAAAGAAGTGGAAACGTGTGTGGAGGCTGAGACTTTGATTTGTAAAGTCTTGGGGATCACAGGAGTGTGGGCATTTTCTTCTCAACAGTACAGGCTTCTTTGATTTCTCTGGAGGTTTACAGAAGTTTATGTTGTGACCTTTCTTTGGAGCTAACAAAGAAATATACTCTGTAAGTATCTCCGTTAACATGTTTGCTAATCTAACAGAAAGCAAACTACATGGTTACAGTCCTTTATATTGTGGGCAATCTTTAGACTCCACAGACTTTTATATTTTTACTTTGATAAAAAAATTGTTTCCTTTACAAAGACAAAATCAGAAATGAGGATATCTGAGTTTGATGCAGCCATGGTGAAACACAGTGCAGTCTCTGTAATATAGACTGCAGCTTGAATTTATGTCTACACATGATTCCCTCAGTAACATCATACTGCATCACGCTGTATAGAGGCATAAAACGTATAAAATATAATTACGCCCTCAGCTTCGGTTATTGCGGCGAATTTTATTCATCCCATTATTCAAACTGATAAGATTTTTTTTTTCCGAGAGCAAATACAACTGGCACAAATGACTATCTTGATTTTCCATTGCTATAGCAACAAAAGCAATATGCATGTCCTGAATTAAAAACATCATTAACACTTGCGCCTTTAAGCTCAGGAGAAGCTGCGCACACATATTTTTCCATAGTCACCACAGTGTATAGATAAAGCAGTTGTTGTTGTTTGATAAGTCTAAATAAGGCAAAGGAAACAGAGGAGAGATGGAGAGCGAACTAAAGTCTGGCTCTAAAGAAGGACAAGCTGCCAAAAACAAAGTGCACCAAAAAGCTTCATTTAAAAATTATTAGAGTGGGCTGCCTAACCTAAATCCTCACAATTAGCACCCTGAAAGCACAAACTGAGTGGTTTCAATACTGTGATGTTCAAGCAGTTTGTTAAATACTCTTTTTTTTCTCTTTCTTGATTCATCTGGAACCCGAGGCCTCAAATCCTGCTCTCCGTTTGTGCGAGTGTGTGTGAGAGTTTGAGTGTGCGTATGCCCTTAAAAAGACAGACGAGAAATAAGAAGAAAAAGACAGAAAAAGGGGGCATGCAGTCAAAGAAACAAACAGCCAAACACACATAGCCGTCAACTATTGTCTGACATAAAAACTCTGAAACAAAAGCATTTTGTTGGGGGAATAATGTATTTGTTCACATGCGCTGCATTAATTTCTCAAATACATAAAAACACAAGACGTAGTACTAAAATCAATCTTCTTTTTATTGCACATGGCGGGAGATTCTCTGGTGGTATATATTCTACAGCACAGAGCCTTTTTTTTCTCATGGTTTTATTCATTTTCTAAGACAGAGTGGAAGAAGAAATACCTTGCTGGCAAAATTATATAGTTATGTGTGCCATGTTTGCCCACGCTTTCAAGTGGTCTAAATATCTACTTGTTCTCAAACAGCGTTGGCAGCTGTTTCTCAAATTACTGGAGGATGCACGCAAATGCAATGTCCAGGTTCCAGCAAAAGAAAAAGCCCACTTACGGAAGGTTGGCAGCTTTACAAAAAAGCACGCTTTCTCTCCACATGATTCTAATTACTGAAAACTTGCTTCAACAATGGCTCCCAGAATCTATTAGAACAAACAGCTGCCCGTGACAATTAGGACATAATCATTTTGCATGAGGGAGTGTCTTCATTTTTAGACTGTTGTTTATTCAGGCTCCTTCAAGTTGATGCCAGATGTTAAGAAAAGCCTAATTCGATTTCATGGTGCCCTCGCTACAAAGTCACTCGGAGCTACAATATTAATTACAATTAAATACCATTAATAGGTCTTAAATAAATAAAAGTTTTGCTCCCAGAGGTAATGACTAATGCGAATAAAACATTAATGTCGAAAAACAAACACCACAAACAAAAACAAACATTCACCAAGGAGTCAAGGTGAGTGTTTTGCTAAGCATAATCACTTATTTAAAGAAGCTGCCAGAAATCCATAAACCAAAGACAAGCTGCTGTAAGAGATATCAAGACCAAACAAAGCCCGTTCAGCCAGATAAAACACTGCCTTGAGAAGTATGTACACAGAGATAAACGAACAGGAGACGTGCATGCCAAGTTCTACCATATAACAAGCTCGAAAATCCAAAACCAGCCCTCTGGTAACCACCCTGGCAGGGATGAATTCACGGGTTACTGGATTATAAGTCGGCTATATTTAGATAGAGAAGAGGGGAGGCCAAGTGGTTGCCACCTTGTTCTCTGGTAGGCTGCAGCTCTATGGCTTTTATTATTACATATACTGCCCCCCCCCCAACTGCCGTTCTCTCAAAATAGCAAAGAAGTCAGCGGTGCACAGAGGGGGACTTGGCTGACAACCACCTTACTGAGTGATAAACAGAGACCACTTAGGAGTGAATCAGGGGAGATTGGCTCTGCCATTTCAGATAAGGATCAGCTCGCGGGCACACCTAGACCTGCATAAATCTGTTCAGAGGAGATGGCGATTTGTCATGTCACACGTGTCTTATGTAGAGTGAAAAAAAGCGGCTATACAGCAATGGCAAGATCCAAAAAGCAGTGTCCTGCATGTCCCAGTGTTGCTTGATGTGAAGGTGGTGCAACATTGGCAATAAATAAATAAAAACCAATGTGGTTTTAGGTATTTCTTTAGTCCTTTCTTTGATATTTTTTGTACATGCTGTTCCAGTTCTGCCTATTATGTGTAAGGTGATATGCCGCTGCTTGTGAGATGATGAGTTAGCAGGAACACACAAGAAGGAGGTGATTCTAGCAAGTGGGCTGAGAGATTACTGGGTGGTTTTTTTGACTGTCATCAGTCTTTGAGTCATCTGCTGTTATACACTGATAATTCTGATATTCTTTGTGTGACACTGTTATGACAAAACATATAATATCTCCAGTCCTGGCAAACTGTGGTCTCACACTGAAATGTGAAATGTCACCAACATGATGACTTCAGTATGAATAAGCAACAGATGTTATTAATAATTCTGACTGTGTAGTCAAAAAACTAATGTGAGAGTTTAACACAAGCATTTTCTGCCGCTTAACATTATGCTGAAACTGCAGAAAAGTTGGGTTGCAAGTTACTGTGCAAACAGTAAGGAAGAACTTTAACAGTCCTGTTGTGATTCCCCCAAACACTCCTCATCCCTCAGGATGCTTACAGACATAATACAAATCTATTAGACTACCTGTCATAAAACATGAAAACACACATCTGAAATCAGATGTGTGTTTTATATTGTTATTTATTAGGCAAATGACAAACTGAATTTGTGCTTTTATACCCATAACAGAGCCAGCACACAGGACTGCTGTGAGAAGTCAGAAATTAATCAAGCATAACAATCAACCACTAAAACTAATTTTTCTGTTCAGGAAGCCAAGTAAATAATTGTGATTTGGCACCTTAATCAAAAAATAATAATGATGTGCTTTACTTTTTTCAGCTGTTTTATAAAACAGCAAATTTGAAAATTCATGGATTACAACAGTTATTATATTTTTGCATTTAAAAATATTTTGATGATAGATTTACCATTACATTGTATTGTTATTACCAATAGTCTAAATTTAGGTCAGCTGTGGCATAAACCTTACAGTGAAACATTATGAACATATACTGGATGGGATTTAGTGATAAATGAATAAACATTTCACTCTGTCATGTATCCAACAAACAACTTTTAAAGTAATAAGACGATGCTTTTCAATACTTATGACATTATACTGTTGTCAACATGAAATTTGACAACATCTTTCAGCTATTTATGGAGCCTGATGGGGACACTGGTGGACAAAATATTACTGCATGGCAACAAGTTAGTTATTTGTGATGACAAGATCAATAACTTGTGGCTAAGAGGCAGTTAGGAATACAGATATGATAACTAAATTGTTGCCATGTGTTATTAATGCCTGGCCACAAGATACAGAATCTGTTGTTTACTGACAGCATCAAGCGAGCTCTTTAGGGAAATTATCACACATGAAGCATCTATAAATTTGATTTAATTTTGTTTTATTTTAACCTTGGGATGAGTTATAATAATATCCTGCATTATCAGCAGTGGGAGGGGCCCTGAACCAGCTCTCGCTCTCTCAGTCCTGTTACATGTCTGTTGTTTTCTTCTGTGTAAGGAATTATATAATTGAGGAATACTGAGTAGTGGCTAAGAAATCAAAATACGTGACATGACGGATGTGTTGATAACCTGTGTTCTGTTTAAACACAGCCTGGCACCTAAAAACAACAACCTGCTCTGAAGCAACAGCAAAAATAGTTTGTAATTTTGTTGTTTATGCTATTTTTATACACGTATAGATCTTGAGAGGGCAAAAATTACAAGCATCTGACTTGATGGTTGAGCCCAGACGTGAACAAAGCTCTATGCGCTTCAGGCAACAATTAAAAGATCAGACACCTTGCAGCTTTCTGATCTTGTTTATCTCATATTCAAAGTCATGGACACTTTATAATGAAGTTGTGGCCACGATTTAATATCTAATTCCCATGTCTTATTAACTCGTGAATACTATTTAATTATCTCATTCACATGTCTTATTATGGACACAAGTTATTGGTCGTTTGGTCACATGTTACCATGTGGCCAGGAGGGCTTTATAGCTCTAACTCGCGTTAGTCGTATTTATACTAGAATATGATTATAATAAACGGAAAAGGCCATCACAATAAGAAGATTTGCCATTTCTGTTAGCTATTTCCAGAATTTTTAGAATCAAATCCAGCAATGGACTTTCATCTGTGCTTTTTGTTTAAGATTCAACCAACGGCATAAGCAGAGCTGTTTATTATTTGCTATTTTTAGTGAGGAACGACATGTTTTTTAAGCAAAACAAAAAATGTGTTACACTCGAGACAAAAAGCATTTAAAGTCTGAAACTAGCGCTCAATTGCATGTAACCATATTTAAACCATACAGTGTTAATATAATGGCACACCTGTGCAGTTAAAAAATAATATTGTGGAGGAATGTGCATCTGACAGTGAGCGTCAAACATTCGTTAGTGAGATGTGTTTGACTCTAATTGCACAGAGTAAATAATTATTGTGTTGAAAAAGACAACAGTTCTTGACATCTGTAATGTTCACCCAAGTATTAACATTAGCTGACAGTGTTAATTTGTTTGCTGTAAAATATAATAGCAGTCCAAACAAGTGCTTTATCAGGCAACATTCATGCTGATAGATGTGAACATGCAAGAGAGAGCAGAAAAAAATGTTTAGCACTCACATTCACAGAGGTGATCTTCCCCAATTGACAGGCCTCCTGCAAGGAAAGATGACAGATTTTTACATCGCTGTCTGACTGTAACTCTATAGAGAATTTACAATTGAAATTGATATTTGAACTCAGCAAAGGAAAGTGCACGGGGAACTTTCCGGTGTTCTTAGAGTCAATCAGAGTTCACAATCGAGAACCACGTAGATTTGAGAGTTTTTTGAAGTAGGAATTGAGAATAAGGATACATATTGATTTCTTGCTCGGATACAAACTTTGTGCAGTGCACTTCCGTGCCCAGTTGGCTCGCCAGCAAACCAGGCTGCAGAGTACACACCCGCTCCCCAGAAAAGTAAAGAATAGGGCAAACCTGACATCCTGACAACAGAAGCCCTACATCTGATACTTTGATAAAGATGTTTTCTCCACATGTCAGGGAGGAAAGTGAACAGAATATCAAATGAAGCATCAAAAATTAACAATAAACAGTGACAAGCTTCTAAATTGGGAACAAAAGACACCCGCAAGCCTGCAAAATAGCATCCTCTCTCTGGGGACTTAGATAACTCACAGAGAGATAAGAGTATTTAATTTTTAATCACCAATTTTGTTTTCTTTGTACTGTGTATAATAATCTGAATACGTGACTTTATTTGCAAAGAAAATAGAAGAAATGTGGCAGTGAAGTGCCACTTAGACAGGGGAGAAGCTGAGAGGACTACTGGGGTGGAACGGTAAAACAATGAACAGGAAACAAGTTCATGTCAACAGATTATCCCTCCATAATTATTCGCCAAGGGATGCTGTTACTGACTGAGCGATAGAGGAGTACGCCCCAAGATATTCACTAAAAACAAAATGGTTCTTTGTGGTGGCCAGTTAAATTAAAAAGAAAAAAATAAGAATCCATAAAGGGTTTTAGTATCTTTCAACTCATTGTTATAGTTTTACAGCCCATACATTTACGGTTTGGCTCCATCTCACCTCTCATCATCATCCACTGTGCCCAGAACACCCTACTGTTGCATTTATAGCACAAAAGCTCTGATAAAGCCAACACTAAAAGGCAGACAAGCAAAGCTAGCAGTTAGCTGATAAGCATATCATTTAGCAGTGTTTCCCTCAAAAGCTGGAGTCTAAATATATGGAGTTAACATATGTTAATATTGGCTTTAGAGTATGATGTGCATACAGAAAATGATGGCTTTTAAAAAATCTTTTGTAGGCAGCAACAACCTTATGTTGCATAAACTGTTTATGAAAGTTCATTTGCAATATTACTGATCATATATTCCCCAGCATGGACAACAGTGACACAAACCTAAACATGCCTGAAAGTAACACAACATGATGGCCTCTGATGACAATTTAGTACCTAGAAAAGAAGCCACTTCAATACTATTGAAGTGGTTTGGCTACAAGAAGTCAGACCTCTGAGCACAATACAAAAGAATACTTTTCTCGAGAAAAACAGAAACGACAAGCTTCACAACTCGAATCAAAAACAGACCATCCAGTACAACCAGTGTAAGAAGGCCTACAAGGAGCAGGTACTAACAACTGGTAGTGTGTAACCCATTAGTAAACAAATGACTCAACTGAGAAAATTTTAAATGTAAAACCTTGCCTAGGCCTTACTTTTGTGCTTACACTTGACTTATGCTGTGTCACTGGATGTATTGCTGTTTCACTACAATTGCACTATAATGCTGCTGCTGGCACCTTGTGGCAATAGATTTAAACAAATGAATTAGGAGGTATGTTATCAATGCCAATTGCTTAGTGGAAAAGAAGGATGGGAAATGTCCCTTCGTTTTGTTTTCGCTCATAAATCCTGCTGGCTGCGAGGATTTTTACATTGTGTCGTCTTAGGTATTATTGCAAATGGGGCAGATTTCAAAGCCACCTTCCATTTCTTTTATTTCTATGTTTTTTTTCTCCATATCTAAATTTTCTGCAAGGCAAAAATATGATTAAGATCTTTCTAACACAGTCACGATACTTGCTTGGCATATGAATCACTGTAATTACTATGAAATCAGCAGCACATCAATTTCAAAAGTATCCTGTTCAAGAACTGCAACTGTAGATGCACTCTTAACAATCTCTTCTACATATGGAGACAATGTCACTCATATCAAAGTAGATTACATAAGCTTGTAATTAGAATTAACACTCCACTTATCATTTCATCATCACATTATGCCCTAAATATCTACTAAGCACTCATAATCAGATTATAAGGAATACAAAAATATTATAAAGGCATATATCGGTGTCTTTCTTTAAATGTACCTTTACTGTTTACGCAAATGAGAAGTACATGTTTATTTTATTATTTATGTATTTTGTCTGCACATTTGAGACAAACAACACCAGTCAAGTCTGTCTGAAGATTTACTCATTTGCATCTAATGACTGGTCATTTAAAGCAGAATTTTACTTAGGGCTGCCACCGGGCAGTTGTTTCTTCTTCAAGTAATGTTTTATTCAACATCTTGTGACACATACTTCAAGTTAGAGACCTTGCCAACCAATTAAATATATGATAATGCACATAAGGGACCTGAGAAAGTGACCTGTGGTTGTTTCATATTTAGATGACATTCAAAGCAGTAGTTGTACATCTGACTGTCAGAGACCATAAATGTATGAGTTTTCTCTTTTTTTCTCTCCTCAGTATGGATTGGTCAGTGACCCTCTCTCTGGATTTACGCCTCTCAAACTAGCAGTTTCAAAGCACTCATATGCAAGCCTGGGAGAGAGTTATGCTTAAGATAAGTGCATTTGTTGGTGAACCACATCAAAGTACAGAGGGATGTCTTAGCGAGCAAAGGCAGTGGAGCTCAAACCTCGCCTTTGATCACCCCAGGCACTCTGATCATTAAAATATTGGATAAATAATTGATTAAAAACACCAGACCTTATTGTGCTCTGTTTCTGTATCCAAATGTATCCTAATTTTGAGACACTGTGGGTACACTGTACATAGGAATAAAAGGGACATATAGGACATATTGTTGCTTTGGAGGGCATGTTTTGCAAAATATTTGCTAGTAATGAGACTTGATAGTGAGCCGACTAGAGGACTGAGTTACTGACTGAGTTCCAGTATGAACTGAAGGCAGGTTGAAGTCCTATGACAAACCTTCTTCACAAGCAATGGTCTGAGCTCTGGCATGCCAAGCTGCTACAGTGGTAGAGAAACCGAGAAAAAACAAATCAAAAGTCACAGAAATGAGTGCATTCCAGCTGAGCGTAGGTTACAGGAGGGTAGCTAATATTCCATCTACAGTGGAAACTGTGCACGCAGTATGCAAGACAAGCGCAACATGAACACTATGTGTATATTAGGGATATTAAAAAGGCTATTTTCCTTCATCTTACGCTTATATATGGGCCAGTATTGAAGTCTCCCTAAGTACATATACATTTGCATATTGAGTATAAAAAATGAGTCCAAGGTAATCAAAATTTATTCCTGTTCCAACTTATAATACTTGGCCTGTGGCGAAGTACAAATTCTGGACCCCATGCAGAGTCTCACTGGGCCCACTTATCCATTGAATAAATCCATTACCACGTTTGTATGAGTAACTAAATCAACGTGTGTATGCCTGTTCAACCGTAGTGGTTCATGATCACGATGATCATTTTTTCTAAACATATTCTGATTACCGCACGTGTTCTTCACTGTCAGGTTTCACCTCATTATTCCTGTTATTTTAACATATTTATTGGACTCTTTGCATGAGACAAAGGTGCAAAGTGATCAGTCTAAAGAATGGTTGCCTTACATTTTCTAATGAGATAACATGAAAGGCCTTACAGAGATCGTGTTTTATGTGCAGAGATAAGATAGCATATTAAAACTAAACCCAAGTACAACTAATTGATCTACAAAACTAATTAAATCAAGTGTTTGAACTGATAAGTCAATACCTACAATTGCTCCCATGCTGACTGGGCTTTATTAGTTGAATGTCTGAAAAATAGAAATTTTGCGATGCTGCTAAAGGTGGGGGGGGGTGTTGACTCCAGTTTGGAGTGAGCTTCAAGCGGTGCCTACAGGAACTATTTTTTTTTTCCAATTGCATTGTCTTTCAGCTATGGAGGTTGCCCCTGGGTAGCTATTGACAATCATAAGGTACTCCAATGCTATGCTGTCTTTTTGACACTAAAGGGGAACATGATTTACAAGATCATGTTGTCCAAAATAAGATTTAAAATTAACACCTAAGACCATAAACCATAGATCACAAACTCATTTAGGAACTGGTTACTGAGATCATCTAACAGGAGAACAGTAACCTTATTTTTTCAAAGACTGCACAATCAATCAAACTTTTGTTTTGTTGAGCTGTCCACTACCGGCCAGAGGAAAGAATGCAGGTGTAAAACACTTGGCTTCAATTTTGAACTCTTGAAAGGTGCATCTATCTTTTTTTAACTTCAATAAAATTTTTAGGTGTTCAGAACACCCCAGACTTGTATTTTACTTACAGATACATTTGTAGTCCAAAGGACATTACAAACAGAGACTTATTTGTAAACATATGTCACCAGAGAAGGACAACAAACATTGATATTAAATTACACCACACTCTAATGACATTTAGTAGCCACAATGGGGTCCAATTTTAACTTCATCAAGCTCTAAACACATTCAAGTGCACTTTAAAACCACAGAAACACAGCTGGGAGCCAAAAATAGTTAAATTACCACATATCACAAACATGTAACACATTTATAATCCAGTAATTTCCACAGGCATCCATTAACACAATGGCAATCAAATCACTGACTCCTGTTATTCCATCATTTTTGTGACTTTTTCTTGATCTCTGTTAACATCATGGCACAAAGGTCCATGCTCAATTATGACCGCTCTAATATGTTAGCAATTAAGATATAAGTATCACAATAATAAGCTTTGCTGAGTAAGTTCCATTAGCAATAACTTCAAAGTAAAAGAAAAAATAACTTCCTCACTGCAGTTTGTGAAAACATTTTTAAAGAGCATATGATGTGATAACTTCAAGCTACAGTGAAAGCCTTAAAACCCCTCATCCCTGGGGTCCTCATGCTCCTAATAGTTTAACACTAATGAGATCTGCTTCTCCCATCTTTACAGCCTCCCACATAACAGTTTATTTCATAGTGTAAATACCTTTGAAGGTAGGGAGAAGCACAGAGCAAGCCAGAGAGACGAGAACCTTTCTAGTTGGCCACGGTCTCTTAACTTGTATATTTCGCATTTGTTTTGACTGCAACTTAGGGTTCCTTGGTGAAACTCGGGTCTTCTGCAATTCAGTTAGTCTTACTGCATGAAGTCTGTGAAAACAATGGTCAGGCAGCACTTTGACAAGATTGGAGTATTTGAAAAAAACGTGCCGTGGTCTATTACTTGAGCTCTTTGGAGACGGTGGGAGAAAAGCACATGGCCCGCTATCAGCTGCTTTCCCAGAGGAAGAGATGGATGTGTCCGAATTTATCAAAAGGAGCAAATTGTCAACTGTCAGGTAGCCTCAAAACAATGAGACACATGCATACATATGCACACATAACTATTCACCACGGAAAACTTGGATGTGCATGCCATCTGCTAATGCACGCAGACTCGAGAGACATGGATGTCTCAGCCAAGACAAAGTGAGCAGAGTTCAAGTTTACATCTCTTATATATCTGGCAAACACAGCATGCCTTAGACAGCATAATAAAACGGTTGCAAAACAAAACACCTCCTCATCGAAAGAGGCTAATAAAGTCTTCAATATACTTAAGTGTAGCCTTAGATAAATAGAATAACCATTTCCCTCTGCACTGGTGTTCAGTTGTCCAAAGTGTATTGATGTACTTATTGACATTCATTAAAGGGAAACCCTCTCAGCAAACCACAGAGAGCGGTGTAAATCCTGTAAACTTCTTGAGTGTGCATAAGGAGCAACATTTCTTTAACACAATTACTAAACAGCAATAATGTCACCGTATGTTCGAACCAGTTTTGATTTACAAGTGGACACCATGTTGCCTTTTAATCAGCTTATTATTATTAAGTGGTCTGTATATGTGTGTGTTTCCCCTGGACAATCCCCCTTCTTGCTTCACTCTTAGCGAGGTATTGATCCTCCCAGTGTACCAGCCCCTCCTGATTTCATTAAGCTAGCTGCTGTTAATTACTCCACACTCTAACCTTTTGCTGTTTCATTTGGGCCAACAAATTGGGTGAATTAAAAAAAGGTGATGTGGGAAGAGGAAAAGAGAGAAAGGAGGGGGGAAAGCTCCTTGGCAGCTATGCTGGTGGACCCCCTCCCTTTCTGTGGCGTTTGTGTCAGAATCCCAAGCGGCATAATAATTAAAAAAGTTCATCAATGTTCTCTTTGCTCATCAAATTATGCAGAAGGAGGCTACTCCAGTAATTGTGGCAGAGGATTCATTTATGAAAACCATATGAGCTAGAACTAGTATGGTTGTCTTGGGAATTGAAGAATTTTGTCCTTTTTTCACGTCTTTGGGCTCGTGTCAAAGGTAGTGTAGAGTCAAGCCGATTGGTGATTAAAACCCATTTTATTTACCAGGATCATGTGATGGTCCTAAGATTTTATTTTTCACTAAATCAAAATCCAGCACACACCAATTTGTCTTCTTAGGGAAGGTATTAAAAGAGTGCGGCATGACACATAGCTGCAAAGTTATAATTAGACTTCATTTAATACCTTATGTCATGAGATTACATGCGCGGTGCATGGCATCTAAAGCATACTTAAATCTCAGGGGATATAATTGATTAACCATATGAGGGCGGGAAACAGATGATGAGGATGATGCTCTAAATCCATGTTAAATCGATATAGCCACTTCCTACACATCAAGGGATTATTGACAGAAATTACTACCAGCCGCAATCGCTCGCGTACATCGGATCATTTCTAACTTGGTGTATTAATGTGTGAATGTGCACAAGTGAGTCAAAAACATTCCACTGCTGTGACTGCTCTAAGAAATCATCAAGCTTTAAGTGGGACAATTTTGCGACATGGATACATTACCAAGAGAGCAAGTAAAATTTATAGGATCTTTTGGAGCCATTATGAAAGATGCCCTTTTCTCAAGGTTGAGTACATTCTAGTTGAAAAGATTCTACATGATGCAGAAGGAGCCATTCAGAGAACTCCCTTTGGCTGAGATAATAACTTCATCATAATTAGCTTGTGGTGCTCAGGAGTGTTGAATTGTCGGTTGCAGTGGGATCTGCGCTGATTTATTGCTTGATTTAATTACGTATCAAAATTCAATTAGACATGCTTTCAACCAAATTCAAAGTGAGCTTTGTCAAGCTGTCCCTTGAAATCAGGTACAGCTTGAAGGACATCCTTCATAATGCAGTGACATCTAACTTAATAATTACCACTTACCAAAAATCATTCATGTGCTTAAAAGGCAAAAAAAAAAATGCTATGCCAGTTTTAGAGAAAAAGAAATAAAACATTCTTACTTTGCCATTACTTTTTCCATATTTCAACTGGCATCAAACAGCATCAAACCATGTGAAGCACACCTTGATTCAGTAGTGATGTGAAGAGGGTTGCAGGTACTTTACCAAGTGAAGATACATGACAAAATGCTCTTTGAGGTTGACTACAGTTGAGGAAGTGTCTGGCTTTCTTTACCCACATCACTCAATGCCTTCTCACCTCCTTTTGCTCCAGACTACACTAGGGAAAAAAGAGGAGCTGTTTTGAATAAGTGTCACCGCAGCCTCCAAGAGCTACATTGATCTTTACTGCTATGCAAATTTAGGATGTCATGGTGTCTATGCTAAGAAGTCAAGGAACGGAACGAATATTTCAGCCTGAGGTCTCTAACTGAAGTCGAGTCCTTTACTACTATTGTAAATACTTCCATTGACAATTCTAAGTACACCTAAGTAATAGGGTCATCTTTTGACCTCCAGAGATGCCCCCTTTTTTTAAAGTATGATTCAATAAGTTGCTAAAGATGTTACATTAGGATTTCGATCTATTGTGACTTTACTGCAAAGTTTTTGCAGTTTTTCATTGTTACAGATGCTATGAACATCCCACTTCACCTCACCATAAAAGTGTTTTATTGGGTTGTGATCTGGGGACTGTACAGACCACTGGAGTAAAGTAAAGCAATTTCCTGGAACCATCTTGAGACAATGACACATTTTCTTGCAAAAAAACTTCCTTCTTAAAAAAACAGAATAAGACAGAATGGTAAGCAGTAATGTTAGATATATTTATGGAAGCAATAATATGATGAAAGTACCAACCAAACACTGTTTTTCTGTTTTCACTCAATCTTCAATTTGGTTCCTTCCAATATCAAGTAGTTATAGCACAGAAGACATACCTTGCTCTTTCTTACAGTACCACCAACACTTGAAGTCAGGCCCTAGATATTTTTACACTGGTTAATGGCAGTGTTGTGGATTGACTTGTAGAGGGACAGAACAAGCACTGCCTAGTTTGTTTGCCCTGATTGAATTATATATATATATATATATATATATATATATATATATATATATATATATATATATATATATATATATATATTCCACACAGCCACACTGACTGAGATAGTGTGTAAGTGAGAGAAGATACTCGTGCCCCTTGCTGATTTCCACCTTGTCTACACTTAGTTTTCCCCCTGTTTGGTGATAGCATGTCAGCTGGTGCTGTCACAATGGATGATAACAATCTTACTAATACATAATAACATCCAGGGCTTTATATCCGCCTCGCAGTCTCTGCATTATTACAATATTATTTGCTACAAGAAAATGAAGATTTTGCTGCTGGCTAAAACACAATATGAAAGGACAGACAGGGAAAAAAAAGTTAAGTGTTTTAGCAACACTAGTCATACGACCCTAGTGTGCTATTAACTGTAATATTGTTGCGGAAAAAACTCATGTTATATGTATTGAGAGCCATTTTCTTTTACTCGCCAGTGGCAGGATTTTAAGGTTGTCATGGTCTAAAGAATTGTCAAAATTTGCCCACTTTTTAGAAACTCGGTTTTATTCACCATGTCTGCTAAAGGTTCTACAGTGATATCCAGTTCAGAGTTTTGTCCAGTGGTTTTTATACCAATTTAAAAACTGATGCAGAATTTGACAGGAATTAAGTTAAATATACTGTAAATGTTGGTGACATAAGAGCAGACGCTACATGTTTCAATGGCTAATAATTGAACTGTTCAGCCCTGTCTGCATGTCTGCCTCCATAGTGAGTCACAAGAGCTTGAGCAGCATTAACAGTGAGGTTTATCTAATAAAGTGCACTGCCAAGGAGGAAACACGAAAAAAAGAGAATGGAAAGACCCACTAATGTGTCATACCTTAGTTTATCAAGATCCTGTTGTAATATGAGTTGTTCACCAATTTGATCGCTCTCCTACTGAAACATTTGACAGTTTTCCTCATTGACACTTATGGAAGCATTATCCAAAGACTGTGATGTGCAAATACGTAGTGAATCACAAGCTCGAGTGTGGAGAAAAGAGCCTGAACCACTGTCATTCTCTGACGAACATGAAACACAGTTATGATACTGACTAATCATTGTCACTAAATCTATGGTACTGATCTCCTAAAAGTGGTAGATGCTTCTGTCTTAAACACACTGCCATTTGCCAAATGGTAGCTATAATGTTATTAATATTATTGAATTGACATTCAATGTCATTCTTCACATATTACAACAGGCGTAAGGATCAGACATAGAAGCTCGTGAAACATTAGATGACAGTGGCCTTGTTATAAATTTCAGTGAAAACCCCACAACAAGAAGTGATAATACTTTATTAATCTCTGTGAGAATAATGGCCCTCTCGCTGAAATGTTGACATGTCTCATTTCAGAAATACGTCTTTTTTTCTATTCCAGTTATATGTAATCTGTTCACTACACACAAATCAATTTATATCTTAAGCGATCAAATTTAGCATGAGGATGACGTTTTTGTGCAGCTAAAATTGGCTTATATCTGTGTTTATAACCAACAGTGTGGGTTCATCTCCAAGAAATTGATTCTGATTGTCTTTCTATATTCCAGAATAGTTTTTTTCCGCATTGGTAACAGGTGTGTTTTCATTACTCAGTGGTGAAAAGTGTTGTTCTTTTTTTTAAAAACAAACAGCTCATATAGGTTTAATATAACCAAAAGACTGTAGTTATAATAGTCCAGTAACCGTAAAACTTAAAAGGTAAGTTCTGAGTATTGTTACAGTAAGTATATTTTTTTCCATTACTGTTTTTTTTATTGGTTTGGCGCAGTTTTCATAAGCAATTGGTACATTTTCAAAACTCTTAGGACTTATATCACAACAGATCATCAAAAGTGCACCTTTTTCAAACATTTCAGCATATTTTCAATTGTGTTAGTACAATACACATAATGACAAAATATCCTTTTCACTACACAAAATAAGTGTTCCATCTAAATAAATGTTTCGTTCACAGTTACTGCCTTTCATAATGTTATCACTATAAAATTTTTGATTTGCATCTTTTATTATTCAGTTTAATACATTTGTCTGTCATTTAATTCAACTGATCTTAATGTTTAATCAGTGAATCATTCATTATGTCCATGGATTTTCAACTTGACTGATTGTTGTCTGGTCATTTGTAAGTTACACATTGCTGCAAGAGCTTTCAATCTAGAAATACTAATTGCTAATTGTTTCCCTCTGATGATCACAATTAGTTACCATATAAGTAGAACTGTGTTTGAGACTTCGCACTGTTCAAATATGGAGCAGGATAGACTCGTAGGGAGAGGAAACCTTCATCGAAGAGGTGGTGGTGCTCCTCGACAGAGAGGTGGGCACAGACAAAGAGAAAGAGGTGGTGGTGCTCCTCGACAGAGAGATGGTCTTCAGAGAAATGTAGGCAGAAGACAACGCATCATCATCTCTAATGAAGTCCGGGCCATCATTGTTGACCATGAGGTTAACAGAGGCCTTACCATGGCTGAGGCTGCCAGGTTGGTACAGCCTAATTTACAAAGGTCAACTGTCAGCTCTATCATCAGAACTTTTCGCCAAGAAAACCGGTATGTCTGCTACAGCAACTTCACTTCTAAAATATAGTACTCTATTGTATAGATGAACAACATGTAATTGTCAGTTTACAGTAATGTAATTTGTAATACTTCAATATTGACAGTATATGATTGTCCTCAGAATTAACAGGAGACAACCTGGTGGTGGTCGCCCACGTGTTTTGACTGACCAGCAGGAGTTGGCTGTGGTGGAAATGGTCAGGGCAAGGAATGACACACGGCTGTCTGAAATCAAACAGGCTATTGAGAACAGCAATGACACCTTTGCCAATGTGCCATCAATTAGCCTTCCAACGATTGCCCGGCTTTTGAAGAAGCACCAGGTTTCCATGAAACAAATTTACTTGGTTCCTTTTGAGAGGAACAATGTCCGGGTGAAACAACTGCGTTCAGAATATATTCAGGTACAACACTAAACTGGCATGCAATTACTGAAACAGTACTGACAACTATTAGTTGTAAAAAAAACTAACTAAATTATCATTTTAGAGGGTGATGGAGCTGGACGCTGCTGTGAATCATCACAAGTATATTTTTGTTGATGAGGCCGGTTTCAATCTGGCAAAAACTAGACGCAGAGGACGTAACCTTATTGGACAAAGGGCTACCATCCCAGTCCCTGGAAAACATGGGGGAAACATCTCAATGGGTGCAGCTATATCTGAAGATGGTGTGGTTGTGGCTGTAGACCAGTTCTAGGGTCATACAACACTGAACACCTGATAGTTTTTTTTAAATGAACTGGAGCAGGCCTGTCAGGGAGAAGACATCGTCTATGTTGTTGTGTGGGACAATGTCAGCTTCCACCATGCACAGCTGGTTCAGGAATGGTTTCAAACACATTCTCGCTTCATGACCCTCTATCTTCCACTATATTCCCCTAGCCTCAACCCAACTGAGGAATTCTTCTCTACATGGAGGTGGAAGGTGTATGATCGCAATCCCCATGAGCATGTCTCCCTTCTTCAAGCCATGTGTGAAGCTTGTGGTGATATAACTGCTGAGCAATGTCAAGCCTGGATTCGTCATGCCAGGAGATTTTTCCCACGGTGCCTGAACAACGAAGACATCCACTGTGATGTTGATGAAAATTTATGGCCCAATGTTAATGACCGGCTTGACCTTTTTCGTGTGATATATGTGTGTGTGTGTGTGTGTGTGTGTGTATATATATATATATATAGATATACAGATACATACATGGAGACCAGAACAGCCAATCAGATTTTTTTTGCATCCAAATCTGTGATTGGCTGGTTTTGTGGCACAAATATAACGGTGTACAGAAAGAGTTGAGCGCGCACAGGCAGAAATGTTGAGAGCGCAAGCAACACATTGCGAGTGAGCGCAAATGCAAAAACTGAGCAACAGGGGCTGCTATTGTGTGTGTGTGGATAATAGCAAACACTGAAATACATTTTTTGCACGCAGCAATGAATTTTGTTCACTCAAATTCAGCTTTTCTTCGCTCAAAATAAATTTCTCCTCAAAATGCAACACTTGCACCTGCAATTTTTTTTTACGTGCGCTCAATTTTCTTTTACGTGCGCTCAGAATAGTGGCACAAAAATAACGCAATACATTAGAGGCTAAATTAAAAGCAGCGTCAGACCATGTCTCCATGGTGTTTTCTATATAAAGTTCACAACTTACTGTTAGCACCTCAGAAACTCATTTGAAGGTGACAAGTGCTGTGCTTTAGGTTAACTGATCAGAAAGTCTGGGTTAAACAGAAACTTTTGTACTGGAAAATATTTTCCTTTAAGGGAAGTAGCCATGTGAATAACCAGAGATAGGTCCAGTGTGGTAGGATGTGAGCATGTAACTAGGACACAGTGCACAAAGAGTCAAACAATGGTTGTATGTGGCTAAGTTTTTGGTGTAACAGTTATCTAAATGTTTGTGCCATGTGCACTGCCCTGTGAAAAAGGAAACAAATCATGCAACGTTATGATGGTGTCTTTTTGCCTCCCCCTCATCACCATAGAGCTGGCCCGAACAGTAAAGGTTAGCAGCTAACGAGCCAGGCTGGAGTAGAAATACACCAACATTTGAAACTTTTAGAAAATCTTGACAAGTAAAATGCAAACTCTGTGAGCGGAAATTTGCATAGGATTTAGCAAAGAAAAAAATTAAAACATTGTAAACTGCTTAAACTAG
Organism: Rhamphochromis sp. 'chilingali'; assembly: GCF_963969265.1. Lineage (NCBI taxonomy): Eukaryota > Metazoa > Chordata > Actinopteri > Cichliformes > Cichlidae > Rhamphochromis > Rhamphochromis sp. 'chilingali'. The sequence goes on from NC_137940.1 coordinate 31,342,399, forward strand.
TAGGTTGCAGGAAAAAGAGAGACGCCAGTTATTTCACAGCAGTTATTGTGAACTGTATTAATTCCTTTTTTCTTATCATTATGTTTTTACATGTTGTTCAAAGTTAGATAAAAAAAAAACAAGCCAAAAGAACTTCAACACAAATGATGCATGTGTACTGCCACGCGTTGTATTAGGACAAATTAACATGGCAGCTTGACATGGTTTGTGATAAAGGATGGCCAAATTACACTCAAATGACAAAATTTGAATTAGGTTTGAATCCTACTTCTACTTACAGCCTACAAGATCTCTTCTTGAAAACAGACAAAAATCTTAGCAGAACAGTCTCGATAAATTAGAGGCTATTTTCATAAACATATTCCCATTTCCTTCATGCATATATTCCCCAAATACATTGTTGTCAGCTTCTCTGGCAAAGGAGCCAGTTAGAGGTGTGCCACTGATGCAATTCAAAAGCCATCCAATACAGAGTATCCTCTCTTCTCCAGCCTGCTTTACTCAATTGGGGTCCATCACCATCATGAAAACAAACGTCTCCTCACTGCCAGGGTAATTTTTCCTCCTCTTCCACCACTGACTCATATTAATATCTTTGTAGAAGGCTATGTGTGCTCCAGGAGGCCAGTCCCATGTGTTTTTTTTCCAAACCTCTCGCTGTTTCTCTGGCCACAGCCAAGTGCATTAACATATGTTCTCACAGCGCACAGTGCTACTCTGCATTGGTAAATGCCTTATTACAGCAAGACCCGCTCTGTGCTCTTCCATTGAATATCCGTAAGTAGTAAATCACAGCCATACCAGCCCACTCAGAACAGTAGGAATGTGTCTCACATGACAGGAGGGCTCCTTAACATTTAGTCAGAGGCCCTCTTTGTCAATTTAATATTCCTCCTACTCACAGTAATTGCGGGTGGTAATAATGACAAATAAAGGCAATATTGCTACTGCATGTTACATACTGAGTGTAATAAGGTCATCTGCTGGTTATGTTTTTTCCCCTGTATTTATGCCTTTTTAGCATGCAGAGTCAAATCTCTCAGTATGACTTACATCTCGAAAGATATGCCAGTGTGAAATATGCAAAGGCAGAGGGTGAGAAAAATATCCCGAGCAATGCAGCTTGTTCTTGCCTAGAGAGCTTACATGCTTGTAATCATTTCCTAACTGCGGTTTCCTCTTTCATTTGTTGGTTTTTATTCTCTTCTGTCTTAAGTAATATCAAGCATTTCAGAGATCATGAAATCAGTGTCATAATATAAATACACACGCATATATCTCCTTTACAATTGTAGAGAAAACAAAAGCTGGCTTTCACTTTGTGGAAACAAAGTGGTGCACACGGTTGGCAATGGTGCACAAACTAGAGTGTATTAAAACAAAAGTCAAAGAGACAGAGGAATACATCTCCCACAGTATGATGGGATATTTTTGACAAAACACTTGTTAATTGAACATTTTGTGTGTGTGTTTACTAGTAGTGTGTAAATTCCAAGTAATATAATTACTTCATAAAATAAATAAGTGTGGACATCCCAAAAACATGCGACATATTAACATCAATTAAGAATGCAGCTTGATTGCCACCTACAGTGAAAGTGTTGCTTGTATGATGAGTAAAATTGTGAAACTGGAGGACAGATAATGCACCCACTATCTTATCTGAGAATGCAGCAGGCTGATGATTATGCTGATTGCTGCAGGAGCAGTTTTGGGTTAAAATGTGTTCACAGTGCTCAAAACTCTCACTTTTAGGGTAAGGCTGTTTTGCTTTTGTGCTTCTTTTTTTTAACGTTTACTTTGCATTTCAGATTTCTGTGATCTTTGTTCTGTCTGCCAGGGAAACAGTTGTGCTGTGTTGATCTGAAGACATATTCAATGTGCATCAAATACTAGAGGGAACTCATCTTATTCTTGCACAGAAAACTGAGGGCTGGCATCCATGACATCCCACTGCACTGCACTGATTTATAATCTTAGGGAGGATACATCTTAGCAAGGATACATCGCTGAAACATGAAGGCATTGAATAATACTTTTCTCATGAATCAAATCATTAAAAGAAGCTTTTTTATAACTTAAACCTCACCCGTGAATGCTGAATGCTGAGCATTTTGTGATTAATGTTCAGCTATAAATTAAACATGCTGGATTTTGAGGATATTTTTTTTACATTTATTTATGTTCTTTTAATCATTTATTATTTAATGCCTTTTCTGACAAGTCAGATAACCTAAGGACACAAGTTATGTTTGCTTTAACTTTTCAAATCTATTCCTAGATAATCTAGCTTGCACCGACGTGCTAACTAATGAAGCCTATAATGCTGTTTTTAAGTCATTAAACACGAAAGTCTAACAACACAGCTTTTGCCTAATGACAATTTGTGACAATGTCTTGTTTCAGTATTGCTGTTACAATAAACAAAAAAACTACACCCTGTGAAATTGCCCAGTTATTTAAAAAAATATATGTTATTGCATAATCTTACAGTATTTGCACTGTTTTTAAGTGAAAGTGTATAATTAAAACCAGAGACTACACAGCAAATTTACAATTGGATGAGATCACGTTATTTCTACTGCCATACAAATGATTGGACATATAATTTCCAATTCAAGGTTAACTGTAAAGACACGGTTACCAAGGAAAAGATGTGACCGCAAATACAGCTGGAGCTTCGCATTTTTGACTGTTGCTACATAGTCCTGCATATTAGGGACTTAAAACCTCAAACACATCTGCAGCAGTTATTAGAAAGTATAGAAAGAGCTACAAGTATCCTTAAATAATGATGCCAAATAAAATCTAGTATTTAAAGTGCCTTAAAAAACAGATGAGTGCTCCTGGCTTGGCACAAGGAATCCTTGGAAACTGTTGTTTCACTGATGTTCACAGTGCAAAGAATATTGCATGACGCCAAACTCTGCAACTGGTTTCCAAGAAAACTACTGCTTGTAAAATAGCTCAAAACCTCAAGACCTTAAAAAACATTTCTGTGCATTTTAGAGAGTTTTTAATCATGCCCAGGAAAAAAGAAAAAATGGGTGGGAACACAAAATATAAGAGAATAAAATGTCACTGATGATGATGATGACAATGACCAGACTAGGGTTGTATTATCTTATCTTTATTCTTTTGAGTTTTTATTTATTACAACAGAACAGAATTTCATTCTGTAACATGATATAAGTAAAAATGTGTAGATATACTTACATGTATATTGTTTTTTACACATTGTAAAAGGGCTTCCAGAACCATCTATCATGCTCAGTGTTAGATTAGACACAAAGAGTAGGTGGTGGTAGGTTGGAGGATTGGTTTAGATGGCAGTTCTGATCCAATCTCGCAATGACCATCCATCATAGCTTCCTGTGATGCCGTGTTTAACGTCTGCCAATATCTTATTAGAAATGTGCTAGATCGTAAAAATGAAAACTCCTAGGTATTTAAAGGAGCTCACTATGTCATCGCTTGAGACAAGATTCTACATGAGATACTCTAAGAAGAAGCAACTTGGTTTGAAACTCTGAAGGCTATGATAAATCACTATAAGAAGTTATAGGGAGCTTTACAGAGGCTCTAAAAATATGTTGGGTTTTCAAAACAAAAACAATAAAAGATAATAATTATTTAGTTATATGTATTATTGCTGAATTTGCTGAAACCCAAGGTCCCTTTATATAAGAGTATAAAGAAACAAAGGCTAAAGGTTGAAGACTTTTTTAGGAGGTGAGTTTTGGCAAGCTTATTAAAGTAGCCCAATCACACTTAAATGAACTTAAATACACTGAAAATATTGTATTTATAATGTTTTTAATTCTGCCTTTTCCTAAGGAGGACATATCAAACAGCACCGGTGAGACAGGCACACTCACAATGTCCTCTAAATATATTTAGGTTATATTTTTTTCTCTTGATAAGCATTGTCTGATTATTCACTATTATATATTGCTATTGCTTGGTTAAAATTTGGTTGTGAACAGGAACTCTTGACCTTAAGTTACTATTACCACAATCTGAATTAGTGTATTTAAGTCTTAGGTTTAGCTGTATTTCAGTTTTAGTTGTATTCAGAAGTTTTCTCTTCAACTGTTCAAAAGTGAACATGCACAAGTAAACAGCACTCGCATGATGAAAATCTGAATTTCTATTTGGTATTTCTGGGGCACCATTTGCAGTGGATTAGCTCATGTACTAAAGTATTTTGTCACAGCAGGTTGCATGTAGGGCTGGGCCATATTATACCGTTCACGGTAATACCGGTATAATGTTAGGCAACGATAGGAAAATGAAATATCGCGATAGAATGGGAGTAAAACGCGCATGCGCAGTGCCTTTGTTTTCATACGCACATGGCCGATTGTTGAGTGAAACAGATGAACCAGAATTGGTTTGTAAAAATGGTGCAACTTCCGTGATGTGGAACTGGTTTGGTGTTTGTCCGTCAGATACACAACAAAGCACATTTTTTTGCAGAACATGCAAGCGGCCGTTGTTATTGTCGTATTTGTCGGACTAAGATGCTCTTAAATCTGGGAGTAATCTGGGTCCTAAACTCCGTATACTTCAGGTCAAACAACACTGCAGCATCACTTAGAGTTAAAAACTGTCTAAATTCTTTCATCTTTAATAAAACGATCAGCATTGCTGCTTTACCAGGTGTAACTATAAAGTTTAACTTCCAGGCATCCATGAAAACAAAAGTTATTACATTTAACGGAGTTAGAAGTTAGCAGGAAGCTAGCGGAAGTTAGCTCGCTAGTTTCGCTAGTTACCTAAGCATGATATTGCATGTTCTGACTGAGAGATTTCTGAAAAAAATCAAACGTACAGCTCTGCTATCACTTCCAACATAAATGAAGACAGGAAACTAAACAGCAGTGACGTTTGTAGGGTTACTGAAGTTGGGCTAGCTGGTATATAATGATGTGCTACGTGATCGCTAGCGACACAGCTATGTTAGCATAACATAAACAGTGAAGCTGGAGGACGAACACTAACACTTTTCCACTTATAAAAGTTAACGTGAAGGTTCTTCATGGTTAGAAACAAATGCAATCGCATGGCAGGATGCTGTAAACGGACCAAACTTCAGTCAGGAGAACAACTGAGATAATCCATCCACAATACGAGGTTAGTCATTAATATACTGCAACAACATGGGAATAGAGCAGCTGCCAGAGAATTCAACATTAATGAATCAATGGTACAGAAGTGGAGGAAGCAAGAAGAATGAGTTTAATAAAGTTTGATTTATCTGACTGCTTTGTTTCGCTTAATGTGCCTTATAATCCCGTGCACCTTATGGTCCGAAAAATGCGTACTGCACACTGCAGTTTAATGTTGCAAAGCACCTCTTTTTAACTTCAGTGGATATTATACATGGTTATGCTCAGGATATGTCAGCCCATTTCTACTGGAAATGCCTTTTGGTTAAACTTTCAGCAAGGAATTTGCATTTGCACTGTTACATTTTTATAAAGCTTTAATGTACATAAAAACCAGCTTCTTGTTTAAGTGAAAATAAATGGAAGGTTGTCTTTTTGCGCTAGTAATGTTGTGGAGTTGTATTTTGTCTCACATCAATTATATCGTCGGTTATATCGTTATCGCAAATTTTCAAATATATATCGTGATAAATATTTTTGGCCATATCGCCCTGCTCTAGTTGCATGTGATAATTTAGAGTTTTAAAATACACGGGTACTCTTGTAGTCGTTGTACAGTCCATTTGAAAACTTCAAGTAGGATCCATGAGATTCATATTCCGTTTGCCTACAAAGTTCAAATCATTTGCTATTATCCTCTGTTTGACTAAGATGCTTAAACACTAGCAATCTAGGAGACCAGGCAGCTGGACTGCAGTCCTGGCGCACAAAATGACTTCCCATTAATAGGTTGGGGAGCATCAGGAGAGCCCACCCTGAGCAGAGATTTCCACATGGATATGGCCTATAGCACAAGGGTACCTGCCCTCAGCCATCTGCACTGATTTGACAAATGATTCTATATCAAAGGCCTCTGCACTGATTTGGGTCGTAATTGATTGGAGGCGAGGCCCTCAAATCCCTGATTGGTTTAGCTGGATGTGGGGAGGGAGATACGTGGCGAGTGAGAGGAAAGGACAGCCAGCATGTGAGAGAGTACAGTGCAGGGGATCTGGGAAATATACTAACAGAAGTGAGCCTCATTTGCACTTTGAGAGAATTCAGAATGAAATTTGTGTGGTACGCAATTTCGTCAAACAATATGCATGGTACATTCTTTTACAGAGCAACCCATGTTGTCTCTGAGCTTGTGTTTCTTTTTCCAATGTGACTGTGGGGATATCCAATTTGTTACTGTGTCCATAAAGATCGGATTTCACCATACAAAAAGAAGAATTTGGTTAGAAATGGAATATTATTGATTTGTTCCACACGGAGGTGTGGTCTGATGCAGATATATGAGAATTGTAAGTTGGCTGAAAGGAAAGCATCGATTATATATTTCTTCATCATTTTACCCTGAATATTTGATACCATTAACTGCTGTTACGGAAATTATGTGACAAGTGAAATATCATCAGAGAGGATAGCCATTGTTCACTTAACATCCTGAAAGTTACCTAAACCTCATTACCGATTAAATGGATTAAGGGGATGTCAAATACTTTTTTATCCTTTTTTTTCAGTTAGATTTCCAAAGAACATGAATTTCTTCCTTGATATGCCAGGTATGATCTTGAAAAGTGTATTTTTTTAATAATATTGTAGATAATTTTCCATTCTGTCATTTATACTATGGTGCGTAGAAGATGTCCTGCAGATGAGCCAGGATACTGTGGAGCCCTCTTAATACAATTGTGACTGTGATGTTATGTATATAGAGGCCTACTCCCTTCATTACATGGCAGGCTGGCTGCACCACATACCTTTTGCCATTTGACACAGACATGCGGTGCTTGCTAGTGACAGATGCTGCACAGCACTGGTCCCAGAGGTCACAGATGACCTTTTGGATTGTCTTTTTTTCAGTCACAAAGCATTATTTATTTGACGATGGCCACCAATGCAACCCCAGGCACCTTGATGGAGCCGTGGGTTGTTGCTGCTTGTCTTCTGAGATTACATTTACCTCAAATGAATTGGAGTTGAGTGACTGACTGTGTTTGCCCGTGCACTTGCATGTGCGAGGATGTGGACGTACATCTTTAGGAAGATACATTACTTATCCATAGTCTGCTTGACGCAAATAACAAAGCTTAATTGCTGCATGACAGGCCTTTTGTTTGGATGCCTGAGGGATTTCCTTTTATTATACAGAGTGAATCACCATTGAAATGTGTTTATTCGGTGGCCTTTCCTTGGCTTTAAAAAGCTCCTGCACACTGTATGTCTTAAGAATTTTATCTGTAACACTCAGCGCATTTACATTCATGTCTTTGTCAAACTTCACAGAATAAAGTCTAACCCTTCAAGAAGCAAGGTGTTTCTCTCGCATGCTCATCACTCAACCTTTACATTGTTAGGTGACATTTCACAAGAGAGTTTGTCTTTTGTGGAAATAAAAACTGTGAAACGCGAGGAAAACAAAACTGTGAAATGGCATCCCGGAGTCACACGGCTTTAGTTTACCGTAGCTATTTCAGAGTTGGCAAGAACAAGGTGCAGTGCAGGCCCCATATTGTCAGAGGTGCTTGATCCCCACCCCCATCCCTTGTCCTCTCCATCTGTCACCTATTTAAATTGTGGTGTTCACAAAGACATACACATACTTTGGCATGCTTACACACACATTATTATACACAGCCACCTCAGATACCAAGAACCGTATTATAATGAACTACTTGTATGTTATAGCTTGTCAGACGCACATGACTTTATGTACAGAACCAAGCATGTGCATCCCTATTCACATTTTATTACTACCCTGTTGTGCTATAATGAGGAGTTGTTATTCACGCTGTCGATTCACAGGAAAACCTTGTGAAAACCCATGTGAAACAATTTTCTGTAGCCTGAAGCCTCATGTCAGAAATATGATCTTACCCTCACCTCTTACCCCGACTGCCGTAGTGTGATGATGCTCTGAGGTGAGCCCACACATCAATTATTCACATAATGCAAAATTTTTACTCTTTATCTTCTCGCCAGCTAGGGGAGACAATTTAAGAAAATAAGAAGAGAAAATAAATGATGAGCAGAGGGAAAACGCAGCAAGACACTTGGTGGGTGAATAAGAGAGTTTGCGGTGGACAGACAATGCTCTTGATGTGAGTTATAATTGTAGTTTAACAATGTGTGGACCTCTGGGATATTCACTATGCAATATATGGCCTTTAGACTAGAATCACTATGGAAACCAAAGGCCCTGAACGACCTGCAGTGCCCACCCACTTGGACAGCCGTTAATCATCTTCGCTCAGATCCTGGCACTGCAGAATTTGGCCAATGTGTCAAGAAGCAATTATATATACTTAGTGCTCGGGCACCCGATCTCCTCCCTCTCCTCGCTCTCTCACTCTCACATTCTTAATATAATCACAGAGTAGTCAGTTTAAAAGCCCTCTGTTCATTTCGCTATCTATCTGGGGGATGCACACAATGCAGATGAAGAGAAGTTTAAAAAGCCAGTGGATATTCTATTCTGAGAGCCATTATAATCAGAATATTCTTTACATATAAATCATATCCAGCCATTTACTCATTTTACCAGCCTCCTGAACTGACTGACATACTAAATTACCCCAGCTGGCCCAATGCATTCGCTGCACATATTGGGCTGGTGTGGATCATGGAGACTAATGTGAGCTGACTAGAGGGAGATTATGTTCAGCTGCTAACAGCTAAAACGTGAATAAGACTATCCGCAAACCTACAGTGTTCCCCCATTACATCAGCCCTGATCAGCTGGGTAAAAATGGAAAGAGTGAAAGAGAGAGAAGTATGGGGTCCAGAGGAAACAAGACGTAGACATAGTATGTGGAGCAATCGAAAGTGATGTCTTCTTACATTAACACATCTGTAACACCCCATTAGAGCTACGGCACGCTGTAATTTCTCACCAAAAGCAACCCAAATTTGAAAAGTTCATGCCTTACATGGATGTGCGTTCTTATTCTACAATGATAGATATGCAGATAATTTACTTTTTCCAGTGATTTTCCAGTGACAGAGCAGAGAAACGGGTATCATATTTTGTTATTATTTACTGTCCGACCACTGTCTGCATATTTTAATGCCACCAAAGTCATTTCAGACAGCTAGCTGTGCATTAGGGATGTAGAGCGGTGTTAGGCTTTGAACAGTTGATGACAGCCTGTCAGACAGCTTCCATCTATTGGGCTCCTTTTACCAAGGTCCACTCTTGCAATAAGCCACTCTCAGCCATAACGCCCATTCATCCAGAAAAGGAAACAGGCATTTTTGACACGTTTGGTGCTAAGTGAACTGAAATTGCGCGAATTTCACTGCATGGCACATTATCACATTTGCAAGAGTCACGCATCAGGAGTAGAGGTTGAAGGGGACAGTGACTTCAGTCAGTGTGTGGTGACGACTTGAGACCATCACAGTGAAGTGATGACTTTGACTGTGCATGTACAAGACTAATTAGCATTGAATAAATTTGCCCTTCTCGCTTCATGTTAAATAAATCTCGAACGATTAGCAGAACGCACAGAGGAAGAACAGAAAACAGATGAAACTGTTGTCTTGGAAATGAAAATAGTTTCTTTAAGAACCCATGATAAACAAATTCATTTTGCACACCATTTGGCAAAGAGTCTTGCAATGATATGGTGAATGGAACATCAGATATGTGAGAAGATGAAAAGGGTCTTGACATATTATGCAGCTAATTTACAAATGCAAAATTGCAAATAGACACAGAATCACAGCTTAATAAGAACATCGTATTCTTAAAATATCTGTAATTATTTCACATAATGCTGTTTATTCCTTGCCTGAAAGCAAACTGGAGCTTACCTTATGAGGACAAATGGGAGGCGGTGAGTTAAAAGACTTCTCTGGTGTCTGGCTCTGGTTCTAGTAGAAAAAAAAAACATTATCAGGGACATGTTTCATTGGAGGCATATCCTTGCATAAAGTTTCATCTTATTTACTATTCCTTGCTATTAGTATTTTTGCTGTGTTTTTAAGTGGGGGTTAACTCCCACTCTTTACTACCCACTAAGCCAAGATCACAACATTTGTCAAGCGTCACATTTTAAATCTCTATCTTGACAGCGTCGTCTTATCTGACATAACGTGAGCGGAGTGATTTTTTTTGTTATTTGTTTTTGTGTTCCCTTATTTCTATCCCTGCTCAAAGATTATAAATTCTTCTTTGTCAGAAGATTTCGCTGAACATATGTTCGGATTTTTCGTACACGCCCGACTGCATTTTTTGAGGTTAAATGATTATCACATTGTTAATACACCAATATATCACTCAGATACAAGAAAACACCATTAAAAGCAGACACAAGGTAAGTCAACAAGCCAACAACAGATGGTCCTGCTGCTTGTGATTATGCAAAGATCCAAAGTATTTGCATACTCACAATGCCATCATAAAAAAAAAAAGAAAAAACAATAAGCCATCTTGAGCTGACCTCAGTGAGAAATGAAAAAAAAAAGAGCAATGGGTGAAACAGAACCAGCAGGGAAGCGGAGGGGCTCGGAAAACTTCTTTTGGAATCTACCGAGGGCTTGCCTCGTGGGAAGGCCCTGTTGATTTTCAAGCAGGTGCTTTCAGTTATGTCCTCATTTCCAATTATGTGCCTGTGGTACGTCTGATGCTCTGTGACACTATTAATGGCTGCCTTATGGTTTCTCTAGGACAGATGAGACACTCGACTCTCCAGACTCTTAACATCTATATTTCATCGCAACGTAGAAGGAGAACACCTCTCTGGACAAGGCAACTAAGAGAGGGGAGAAAAAAAAAATCAGCCAGGCATTCACTGTAGCGTAAACACCAGGTCATGAAATATAAATGAATAAATGGGCCTTGCTGGGACGATGGAATTAGTAGACAAAATTTTCCCTACAGATTGAGTAGGCAATATAACCATGATATCTTAATTGATGTGACAAATAAACATGAATTATTTTCTTTGTGGGTAGGAGCAGGAAATGGAGTTTCCTTCTGCATGTTCCCAGTGGGGGAAAATGAATGACCTTGATTCTGAACACTGCCTCCAAAATTGTGAATATTAGATTCTACAGGATATTGTAGAGTTAGGAGGAGAGTGACAAAAAAGAAAAAAAGAGAGTCCAATCAATTATAATGTGAACCACAGTGTTTGCAATGTACAGATAACTCGGCACACCATCAATACTGGCGATTAATCAAGGCATGACTTGCAAAAACTTCACACAAAGCATTCAGGAAAATATTCCCTTTACCACCAATGCCAAATATGCTAAAACTATTGAACACACAATGTGATGTTTATGCAAAAGTATTTAGTTATTTATTTGTTTTGTTTTGTTGAATTTGTACAAAACAATATGTGATCCAAATTAACAACTACTTTAATTTGGAAGTACAAATACTGTTAAAGAAGAGACATTATCAAATGCAAAAAAGTAAAAAAAAACAATAAAGCTAACCACCACTTTTCACTCATGCCATTTCTAATAAATTCCTAGTTTAACTCACTCGTTGAATCTATATAATAATCATTAGTGTTTCATCAGCGTGGAAACTGTACAGCTTTTCTGACAAACAGCTCATAGCTCATCTCAGTTACAGGAGAGACAGTAGAGTAGAGAGGTGATAAGGGAAAACATATGGAAGTAAAAACGACTGTCATTTTTCAACTCACCTTTGTCTGGGACATTTTGCATCTGATAATGAAGACTATTGACAATGCTTGCAACAGAGGGATTTGGATTACGCCACATATTGATGTTTTTGTCTTCTCACCATGCATGGGCTGGTCATTGTAATAGGATGAGGCCCAGAGAGAGCGCATGTTACACACATATATATTACAGTTTCTGAAGAAAATATAAGACAATTTTATCTTTCTCATTTCTTGGAAATGTTTTGATAAAATCTAAGAATGAGCTCTATTTCTATCTCGCTGTCTTTACTCTCATCATATAAATTAGGAGCCTCACTCAGCAGCTCACAAACTGTGTAAGTCTTAATTGTGTACTTTAATAAATGTCGCACAGTTTTTCCGCTAAAAGTCTGCATAAAAGACAAATGAAAACAAAAATATGCAAAATATTTATACTTGTTATTTAAAAGGGTTTTTTGTTTTTGCTATAAATACATACTCTTTTTTTTTTTTATTTCACTTTACCAACATGTGCGTAAAAAGCTGCATGGGACAGAGAGTTGTTCTATGGTTCTTGAACAATGAGACTGACTGCCTTCTGAAAGTCACTGGAGTATTTCTTTTAAAGATATTCCATGTGGGAATCTGCCAAAAAATGTACATTGTGTGCTACTCCTTTCACAGTCCAACACAATCTTGGTCTAAGGTTATAGTAATGACAGTGCCAGCTGAGGACCTGTGAGTTGTCTGCTTCTCTGTTGAAAGTTTCCCACACGGAATCTTAAATTTCTTCAGAACAAGCATACTTTGAAGAGTTTCAGATGAAAGTTTTCTTGATTTTTACTTTGTCTTTTTTTTTTTTTAAAAAACAACAGAACTGAAAAAGGTGAATGTTAAAAATGGGCTTTTATGTGCCTGTTAAGATATAATAATAAAAATCTGAAATCTTTTGTCATAAAAGACTTCATAAATAACTATTTGTCATTTATATGTTTTCTGTCTCTATTAATCTTGTGTGATATTAGAAAAAACATTTAAGAGAAGATGTGCATCACTGAACACAAGTAAAGCTTCAGTAAAACTTTTCAGGTGTGAGGTGATAAAAATGTTACGTCTTCTCTTCGGCTCCGGGATCATGCTCTTGCAAAAACAAAAAAAAAAGTTTTGATATACAACTTTCTGAGAAAATGGGTAAGTTTTTAAAAAATATATGTTTTTTTATTTTTTTTATTTTGCATTGTAAGGTATAAAAAACTCCACTCAGCAGCCATATACACCTCAACAAGTCAACGTTTCTCAGATTTGAGGTGAGCAACTGAAGCAACTACAGCTAAAAGTGCAGGATACTGTTGATTGACATATGACCTGGTAGTAAATGCATTAGAGGGTTACCTAGGCAACCAGAGTCTGCACCTACATTAACTTCAAAGTGATATGGATGAGTGAATCGCTCTCTGTGTGGATGTCACTTCAGGTTTTAAAAAAGCTTTTCTACTCTCAGCTTTGCTGCTGTATAATATATAGATTAGAAATAGTCCCCAGATTCTTTCATGATAGTGTTACAATAGACTCTCTTATAATGTTCCTGGCTTTAACTTTCATCTAGTGGATGAACTGTGTTTAATGACAATGATTTTCAGAAATGTGTCTGAGCCTGTGCAATGATTTTCACTACAGAGCGACATCTGTTTTAAAGCAGTTGTGCCTGATAATTCACCGATCACATCTATTCAATATGTGTTTTTTGCCTGATCCTTTGTGCACAGAGTTGTCTAATTCTTTGGACGCCTTTACTTTAAGTCCTGAACAAAATCTCAAATTTCTTTACAGTGTTTTGTGGACAAGTGTTTTTTGCAAGTTGTGAAAACCTTCAGGCTCTATAGGGATGGTGCTGCTTTTACACCCAACATGAAATATTGCAGTTCAAGAATTGCATAGGTTTTTTTAAAAGTGTAATATATCATATGTAAATTCACAATGAATTAAAATTAATAAATAATAAATACAATTTGGTATGTTGTTGTTCTGCCATTTGATTATATAGCATATTTTTGTAAACCATCCAATTTTTTAAACATATGTATAAAAGAATCTTCAGGAAAATGAACTAGCCAGAAACTCAACTTGACTGGGAGAAGTCGTAGCCCAAACCCTGTGTAGCTTGCACTCTGTTTCTGTGTGGCAGATGTAGTATAAGGCAGTCTAGTCACATTCACCGAGCCAACTTCCCCAACAAGTATAGTGAAAAAAAACAAGAGCACTATTCAGTGCTGAGTGGACACTGACTTGTGGCACATTTGTGTTTCTAGTCCCATCAACTCAGCCTCCATTTTCTCCCCACACAAGGAGGCTTTATACTATTTTCTTCCCCAGCTCCCACAAAAGTACTGTGCCACATTTAGTAAACTTTATTTCTACCAGCTAGTTACTGCTTCTTCAGCTCTGTTTGTCACCCCAACATTGTTTCAGCCCTCCTCCCCCAATAAAATATAGTTCTCTCGCTAGGATTAAAGGAGCATTGTAGTTCAAGGATTATCAAATGCCTTTGATCATGTGACTGCCACGTTTTTGATCTGCAGCACATAGCACCAAATATATTCTCTTTTTCTTGCCTTCTGTCTCTTTGCCTCTCCACGGATTTCCCGTTGCTTGCCAGTTCTCTGCAAAGTGAGAATAGTTCTAGACAGGCAGTGAAAGGAGAAAATGTAACAAGTATAAAACACATATTTGTAATATTGTGATGACAGAGATCATGCTTCCACTGCTTATCAGTCCACAGAAACATATGCCATAAAGATGTCCAGTGCTGAAGTTAACACTTGAAACTATGACACGTTGGAATATATATCTCGTTTTAGCGAGTCATCTGTAGTTTTCCTTAGTGCACATTTATTGTCTCCCGACACTTTTAAGGCAGTGACACAGATGTTTGGAGTATAAAGAAATCGACCACAGATTATTTGCCTTTGAAACATGAAGTAAGGTTTCAATGCCTTTATCACACAGTGCAACCCCAGCTGCACCCTGGTGATGTTCATTAGCAATTTCTGAGCCTTGGGCTATTTTGTTTCAATCCCTGCATTATTATTTAGTGGCTGACTTGGACATGCAATCAAAAGGACACGCAATATGTGCAACACTTGTATCTCAAAGCAATGGCTGTTCCATGATGCCCAGACTAAAAACGTATAATTGTGAGCCAGGGGATTCATGGCTGAAATTTAGTCAACATACCTCAAAAAATGCTTTTTATCCTCATTGTACAATCACCTCCTATTAATGTCATTGCCAAGTCAAAAACGGAACATATCAAAACAATTATTTTGATGTGGCTTCAAGCAACACAACATTTCAATGTGAATGGCGCTCGAACCTTGAATCATTATAAGGCGTGGTTTGGGGCAAAAAAAAGCGCATCAAAAATGATTGAATATCATTTTAATGGGTAGAAACCTACGAGGCTTTCGTACTGTCTACCTGCCATGTTATTAGATAGACCATGCCAGTCAAGTTGAACAACACAAAATCAACATACAGACAGGCTGACAAGACATAAGCATACTGCCTTCCATCTTCCTCCCAGCCTGGCATGTTTATCTAGCCTTCCATGTGAGCTTAGCGCAGTACTGTGCATATGCATAGAGAATGATGAAGGTTCAGAAACTAGTGCCTGAAGGAAGCTGCACATATAGCACAAGCTCTTTGAAATCGTGCCAGAGTGGGCCTCATTTGCAAAGCAATTTAACAACAAAAGTAAAATACTCTGCAACCTCAAACCAAATTCCAGAGATGCCAAATGGTGCATCTCTGCAGTTTGCTGAGAGAGGGAATTCAAGAGGGCTACATCCGGTGTCTTGTGCGTATGCTTCTGACATGGCTTATTTGCAGGCCTAGCATTACACCAGTGCAATGTCATGATTGCTTTGGCAAGGAAAGGGGCTCTTATTTACATGAGGGAGTCCACACAGGAGGTTGCCTTTGACCAAGGTGCCAACAAGCCTGCAGAAAATGTAATTACAACCTACAAAGCTGCTTGTTTAAAACAACTATTGCTTAAAACAGCAGAAGACAACACTAGTTAATAAGTCAGTTATCCAATTGGCCAAGACCGATAAATGTGCTAATGTTTAATTAGATTATCCCTTATACAGTCAATTGTAGATTTGATTGCACGCGATAAATAAAGTACTTCCTGTTTGAATATGCAAAGCGTTCGTACGCAGTCTCCTCCTCGGGCTGAGCAGAATGCTGTGCACCTCCAACATTAAACAGCTTGCCAGTGTCAATAGTTGCACCGTTCCCCATTTATTTTGGAATTTTCTTGCCCCTATAATTTTGAACGTTTTTTTTTTACAAATGCAGTTTTGTTGTGGATTAACAACAGTCGGATTTCACCGAATGTGGGTTTCCGATAATCTAAAATATGCTGAAGAAGCTTAATATTGTTTTTATTGCTCTGACTTTGCATTAGGAGATTTTGTTTTCAGAACCATCATACAGAAAACAGACACACAATTTTTTAAGCTGATACTTGTAATAGTGATATGCTATACATGCCATGTATTATATATGCAATATTTAGTGGCTAAATATCAGTTCATGCTCTACTTCAGTCCAAAATAAAGATAACATTTCACTAACCACAATTTTTCCCTGCGTGTTTCATTTGAAAAGAATAACTCTCCCAAACCATAAACACAGAGCATCATTCACTGGCTGTAATCACTGATGATGGTGGCAATGATGAGTTTGTTGAAATATGAAGCAAGTAATACATTCTGAATCAATAATCCATCAGAGAAAATTACATTAGCATGTATTACACAACATATATTTTTTTCAGATTATTTCTACAATTATCTGAAATGCATTTCTGTATGTAAACATCCTGATTTACACAATAATTCGGGTTTCTTTGGATAAAGTTGGAAATATTGTAATGTGCATTTAGAAATTTCTACATTTCCAACACTGTGAAACATAAGCAAATACTACTAAACTATTGTTGCTAAAAATAAAAGGGCAGTTCAATGAAAATTGAGGCCACGAGACGAGAGACCGCATGCTGAAAAGCTCTGTAATCCAGTCATATTTTGGGTGACTTTCTAAGATAAATTCTTTGGCATTGTCACGATGAAAGACCCTCGCCTCATTTAAGTGTCTTTGGGATCTCGATCAATCCGCGTGGCAGGAGTCAGACTTGTACACTTGACCATATAATATGGCATGCTTGTCGAAACCCGGAATGCATTTCTCTCTTCAAAGTATATTTCTTGGCTTGCTCTCTCCCTCACTCACTCCCTCAAACCAATTTGTCATTCTAAGCCTAGCCTCACTGCTGCCAGCGCCCGGATGATAGCAGTGGGCCTTTCTGATCCCGGCAGTGGCTAGGGAGCAGGCCAAGTGTTACGCGAGCCACCCTGGGACACCAAGCAGGCGCCTCTGCCGGCTGATGCACGCCTCCACAGCCGAGAGCAACTGGCTTTGCAGATGCTTTCGATTCGACACAGAATGGAGCTCATCTACTTTGTGAGGACATTTGCTTTGTGTTTGTGCACTGCATATGAGCTTCTATGTGTATTTCGCAAGCAAACGTGCATGAGCATCCACATGTGTGCGTCAAAAAGATTAAGAGTGGTCTCCCTGTGCGTACGCTTTTAAGTTTGTGCGCATGCACGAGAAGCTGTTGACACAAATGAAATGAAATGCTGAAATGAGGCCACGTTGTTTTGTTTTTTCTGTTTGTTTGTTTGTTTGTTTTTGTCATTTGCAATTAAAGTATTCGCCAAGTTCTGATGACTGGAAGTACTACTTCTCTGCTGATGTCCTTTAGAAGTAAGCAAGTCACCATTTTCCTCCACTGGCAGACGTTCCTCTCAAGAGCAAGAGGCAACACAACACTGCTGTTGTCACTTCATTATTCCTGTTTTAAACAACCATTAATGCCCTCATTCAAATGCTTGGATGCTGCTTTGCTGTTAAGCTTATCAGTAACAGTCAACCGATTTATTACTGCAGTCCCCTCTCTAGTCGGCTAAGCAGAGCATTAAGTGTATTCAAAATTACATTAGCTACACATTGTTATTGACTTCTTCTCATGGTCAGGCAATGGCTTTTTTGATAAATCACAATATTTAACATCTTAGCAAGTTATATTATTCAGTGCATGTGTTATTAAAAAAAGCATTCTGATTTGACTGCTGTTTGACAAAAGAGGTCAGAATGATAAATGTGATGCATAACAGTACATCCGAGGAACGAGAATTAAAAACAAAGTCTCCAACTTGCACTTCTCATCAGTTACAGGTGAGATGCTCTCGTTTAGATGAGCAGTCTACTCTTGTTTAAGCTGCTCAATACTGACCTTTTAGATCCTTGTGTTTTTGTTTTGCAACCTTTTATAACAGTTATTTAGGATTAAAATATGCATGGCTAATGGCATTTCCTCAGGAGCAGATGTATTTATCTTGACACGCAGATTGTCACCCAGTATTTTGCACCCTACAATCAGCTCTCTGACAACAGCCCCCTTCATTTGCTGAAAAATTGAGACCGCAAAGTAGCTCGTTGAACACCTAGCCCAAACTTTCTTGTTAGACACTGATACCAGACTTGGAAAGCGACACCAGCATTTTATCTGTCTGGGCACAATTCAGTATTTGATTAGGAATAAATCTAGAAGGCTCCAATCAGTTTCCCTTGTATGAGCACAGTTAACATGTGTGTTACTGCTCCTTGAGCGCTGATGGCAGAGACATGGGCGATTAAGGCCAGAGTCCAATCAAACCAGCTGTGTGCCATTCCCCCCATGGCACTGGTCGTGCCAGGCATGTGTTCCACACTACTAGCAGAAAGAGAGACCTCGACCAAACCTTCAGTCTGGGGAGTCACGGCCACACATGAACCAGGACATGTAGGCAGATTGGGGTTTTAGCAATACAAACATGTTTTTTCAGAGACAGAGCTGCTATGCAAGCATAAATAATCTCATTGGTTGCGTTAAACCCCAGTGGAGAACTTCTGTGGCCAAGTAGCAGCAGCAGGCTGCTGAAGCCTGGTGTAAAAGGCAGAGTTAAGTCAGAAAGTATTATGAATGGATTTCTTTCTGGGAAAGAGGATATAATTAATCCATGGTGGTGTTGAATGTCAAAAAGTCATATTGTTTTTACAGTTTATATTTATATATATTGTTTACTGTGCTCCGCCGAACTAATTCTTGCTGTAAAATGTAATGTGACTATTATAGGACAAAAATATATAACAATTCTTAATTAATGAACAACCGAAGAAATGAAAAATGTTAAAAATTGCACGACGAGACTTCAGATATCTTTAAAATCCATTTTCGCAATGATTAAGAATTAACTCATAGATTCATCTATTTTTTGGCAGGTACTCCAATGGGAGACTGTCTGCTCTTGTGAATCCAATATGACACTCAGTTTTAAATATGATTTAGACACAATATAACTGTCATTTAAATCCAATTGGACACATCAATCTAATATTATATAATTCACATATCTACTAGTCAACTAATGTATTCCATTCTCTGCAGCCCAACTGGGACTGAAGCTAATCACATCGCCGACACCAACGTCTCTCTTTTTAGATCTAACATGGTACAAAGTGTACATTTGAGAACTGGCTTTAAACTTTTTTGAATCACCACACAATCACACATGGCTTGTCAAATACACAAAAACACAGTATTATGCTGGGGTGGTGAGTTCATAATTACAGTGACTAAATGTAGCAGTGAATCGTTTGGCAGATTCAATAATTTAAAAGGGACTTTCTTAAAAGAGGCTGCCCTGACAATTACCAGATAGCCATAACAAAATAACTTGGGTGTTTTGAGCATGAATGCACATCTTTTCATCTCTTTCAGGTGGGAATATAGATTAACTTAGTGAAAATACTCTGTTTTACAAGATTTGGGGGTTGGGGTTTATTTGGGGGGCTTTTGATTACATGTTTCAGTTGTTCAGCCAAGGCCTCCTGTGGTGAATTCTGATCTTGCTTCCATCCCGCCCACTCAACACAAAACATTTTCTCTGAATGACATGTCGAACCATTAGCAGGCTATCAAATGGAGACACATACAAGGCCTTCTAAACACCTATTAGAGCTATCGATGGCAGAGGCAGAGATTATGACCGTGGAATGGAGAGGGTATTTGTGTCTCCCACTTCGCATTGCCAGCATCTTTGAAAAAAAAACCCTTTATAGATTTGGACAGAGGAAAAGAAAAGCTTTATCAGCACCAACACAGAGAAACACATTAAGAGATCAGAACCCCAAAGGTCAATTGTGGCTGTGGGCGGCGCTTTGTTCTGGTGTCCTCTCGGTTAATACTGCACTGGTGCCAAGTGACCCATGTGAAACAAGTAATGATACCAATTTGTGTACATTTTAGATGTGCAGTAGAAAGCGAACACTCCTTCCATTCTTAAGCTAAAACGTGTTGCATAGTTCTCATATAGACACGTCTACTGCTTGGCATTGCTCTTTATCACGTGTTCCCAACAATAGGATGACATTGATGTAACACAGAATAATATGACAGCAAAAATAAAATGTCAAGCTGCGCATTTAGATAACAGGAAATTTCACTGATCTGTCCTCTATGATGGATTGAAAACTGAGCCCGAATGTCGTTTTTAATTTCAGTATCTTTTTTAGAAAAATGTTACTGGTTTTCCATGCATGAGATGCTGTTATTAAAAAAATAAAACTAAGTATATGTATTTTGTTACACTGTGTTGTGATTTAGTTGTATTTTGCAGGGCAACACTACTCACTGGGACAAAATGAGACAAATCCTTAATCCCTCACAAGATAATAATAATAATGTAATCCTTATTCCCATATGGAACCGTATTCAGAAAAGACAGTTTCTGTCCCCACAGAGGTTCTATTCAAGAAGAAAAGCATTGGGAATTTATTTAAAATACACAGCAATTAAAATAAGACACACTGTCCAATCCTTCCCGCCATGCTAATCCTTTCTGATACAGATGTAGCTGTTGTAGTATAAAAAAGTTACTCATTTGACGGTGTCTATTGTGTATCTGTATACAATGCTGTACACTTACTCTCCTCCCAAGCGTATTTCTTCAGACAATGATAACGTATTCTTTTCAGTTGCCAGTAGGTACAACTGGTGATCTGACAACGTGCTATTTGAAGATGCACAAGATTTTATACGCAATACAAAATACGTGTGGAGGGGGAAAAAAGGAGAAAAAAATATAGCTGCAACAGCTGCTGCACTGCTACTGTAGAATAAATGCAGCACAGATGAAAGATGATGAGGGCCTTTTTACTTGTGGACTTCACAAACATCTTAGAACACACACACACACGCGCAGGCGTTCACGCAGAGAAGCACATCCACAAATGCAAAATGCAGGAAAATACAAGGCTTTGATGCAAAAGACAACTAATTTGAAAAATAAACAGAATCTTTCCTAGCCCTGAAAATTGTTTATGGCCACATAATGATGGCGAATAATCCCACATCATGTTCTTCATCCCCATCTTGCTACTGGCATGTAGGCCATTATAAAATGTTAATTGTTATGCTAATCTTTTAGTGATAACTGCAGAAAGTGCATGTATGAGGAATACTTCATGCATAATGCATATTTCTTTTTATTCTCTTGTAATATTTTCTCTATTTTAGTTTTCCATTTCTTTTGTCTTTCATTCTCCGCTTTTTCATTTTGAAAGGCAGTCTCTCTAAATCCAATACAGTTTCTCGCAGCGTGAGGCAGCTTCAAAGCCCTGCTCTGTGGTCAGGCCCGTCGATCCTCTCACCTACCTCCTGGTTGTTTAAGAGAGCAAAAGCACAGCAGTGCAGTTTCTTAAACACACAGATACACCCCAGCACCAACAGAGGGACCGCTGTTTGGCAAAAGAGCCTCTCTTTCTCTTTCTCTTTCACTCTCTCTCACTCTCCTGCTCTTCCACTATCTCACCTTGGACTCTGACACCCCCTCCTCTCTTTACCCACCCTCCTCCATAGACCTCATTATACCAGGATACTCCTCTCTCTTTCTCTCCACCCCTCTGTCTCCCATCTAACTGGGCAGCTCCCTCATTTTACAATTCACCTTCCGCTCCTTCTCTTATGCTCACTCTATCTGTCAGTTATAGTACTCTCTATCCCTCTACCTTCATTTACCTTTTTTTTTCTATCCCCAGCTACTTCAGCTGTCCTCACTCTTTACCTGGCACTCTATTCTGATGTCCTGCCTCCTCTCTATTTTTGCAGCAGCTCAATCTCTATCGCCGCCTCTGACTTACACTCCGATCTCGATGTTGCCATTCCTCATACCACACACGCAACGGCATCACACTGTCCAGATGGGATGCCATTACCTTGGAAAGGGAGTTGAAGTGAAAGGTGGCTATTGAAGGTTTGGTGAACAAGCCATGCCCACCCATGTCTGAATGAAGGCTGGCTTCTAGGGCCCCTTGGTGGGGAGCACGAATTGGTACACTGGAGTGCTCATTATAGCTCTGTAGGGACTGTCCTGCAGGGCATCTACTGTGTGGCTTTGGAGCTCATTACGCCAGGCAGCTACGGAGCTCAAGGCACCCAGAAGCAGCAGGGCTTGTTGCAGAGATAAAAAAGGGGAGGGCTAGCCAGATTACCCTTAATCAGAGGCACCTGTAGACAGCCGGCGCCTCCCTCCTCATTGCCTTCCATGAAGCCCCTATACCCTTCCCAACAGGCACAGACTTTTCTTGCTGCTGTAATTATTGCAATTGCTTCACTTGACTTTCATTCCTGAGCACGGAGTTGCACAGTTTGCCTTCTAATGAGAAACCCAAGCTATGATCCAGAGGTGTTATTTATTTATTTAATTATTTATTCAACGCAGCATGTATAATGTCAATTATTTAAATTAGTGTGATTTTTTTTTTTTTGCCGAGCTCTCCCCACTGCGCCTTATTGGCACTCAACTCACACATCACACTCCTCATTATGGCGGACGGAGAGTTAATTAAGTTTTAACGTGTCATATGCGGCAAAATGAAGGGATCAGCTTCAAATCAGCTATTATTGAAACAGGAGTTGTCACCTATAAAGAAAATTCCTGGGTGCAAAGTGTTGTAAAACAGCAAAGCAAATTATTAGAACTAGAGAAAATCTATCCAAACAAACATCTGTGTGGACACAAAGGGTTTTCTTCTATATCATTTACCGTTTTCAGATTTGAAATTTCATAATCTCCTTTCTTTCCCCTGTAAATTGATGCGAAACCAGTACCACCCTACAGCGAGAACAATGGAAATTCACTCTTGCCTATTTTGCATAAGGAATGTTACTGTCAGTTGTTTGGGCAAATGTCTATTACTAAAGCTGACACAATAAACAAGTGCTGACTTTGATGCGAGTTAGAGGGTGCTAGCTAAAGTCTGTTTTAAGTGCTGCAGAGATGTACAGTGGGAATTAATAAAAACAAGAACAGTGTGATGTGCATGAGTGAACCACTTTTGTGATTCTCCCCTTCCTTGCACACCTCCCTTCAGGTGCTGAGATGTTCTTTGAAACCAACTGTCAAGCTGTTGTCTGTGCAGGCAGCATACAAAGAGTTCATCCAAAACCTGCACTTTTTTTGGATTCACTTGAATAAATATGTGGCTTGGCTTTTCTTACCACACCATTTGTGATATGTTTGAGACACTCACTGATCACCTTTATCAGTATCATACTTTCAGTCTAATTGAGAACAGTGTGAAGCGTAATAACGGTGCTGTGTCAGCGATATACAGGTATTGTTTTTCAAGCAGTAAACACCTTATGCTACGACTGTGCCGCGGGAGCAAAGTAAAACGTCATCCTGGAATACTTAAATTGCTATTCAAATTACATTATTTAATGTCACTTAATGGGTATTAGGAATTATAAAACCAAAAAATGCATAAACATTTAAACTCCTAAGCTGCTAAAACTCTCCACCCACATTAATCTTTCATGTCACAAAACAGATTCTGCCTCAATTAAATTAATACGCCCACTTATAAAGTGGTTTCTGGATTTATGACTTCAACCGACAGTATACATTTATTTATTTATTTAATTATTTATGGGAGACGGGGGAGAGGGGGTATTGTAGTCCTGCAAAAGGAGTGCTGTGGTGAGAAATGCCACTGCTTGTGAGCAACACAAATAATAAGAATAATAATAATTAAAAAAAGAAAATAGGATCTTTGGTGAAATAATGACAAGAACCAACTGTCTGACAAAGGAAACAGTTTACTGTCACATAAATATCTAAAGAGTCTGTCACTAATCATGGAATGTGGCCTCATTATTTCAGCTTGATGAGCTGCCACACCTGACAGAAATATGACATGAATAACAAAAACAAAAGATTTGTGTTGAGAGGCTGATCAGCTCGTTCCCTCAGTGCCCAGTAAGAAGGCTTACTTCATGGGCTACACAGCACTTGCAACGTTGGGGGGGAAATCAAGTTCAAAGACGTTGTCGTCTCACAAACTGGAATAAAGTGGTGAAACATTCAAAAAACATCCAGTTTTATACGTGTTTTATCTCCAAGTTTAGCAGATGAAATGGAAGCGGCACGCATTTTGTTTTGCCTGCAGTGGTAAGGCAAAAGGTGAAACAGAGAAACAAAAAGCAGGAAAGAGAAAAGAGGTACTTTCAGCGTATGATGTATTTTCAATCTCTGTCATGGTCACAAATCAAAATCCCCCAAGTTTTATAAAACATGTCGAGCCACCAGCCTTCATTTGTACTTCTTTATTCTGTTTGTAGTTACGCAACGCTAGAAACTAAAAGCTAAGAGCTTCTGACAGACTTGCTGGAACTAAATTGTCATAATTTCTTTCCTGCTTACAAGATGATGGATTACCTTCATCAGGGTAAGGCCTCTAATCTAATCTGGAGCTGCTCTCATCAAACACCTCAGAGAAAGTACGCTGATCTAGGATCACTAAATATGTCCTTGTTTTTCTTCCATTTTCAACATGATCTGAAGCTAAAACTGATGTCAGATCAGCATGGGCACTTTGGAAATAATAGTCCTGATCTCATTTGTGCTCTGATGAACGACACTACCATTTATGAACATCTGCATGAAAGAATAGTTTAATACTGTAACGATAGATAGATAGATAGATAGATAGATAGATAGATAGATAGATAGATAGATAGATAGATAGATAGATAGATAGATAGATAGATAGATAGATAGATAGATAGATAGATAGATAGATAGATAGATAGATAGATGTTTTTTAGTTTCAGCAGAAGTCTGCAATTAGAGCACTTTTTGGCTTTCCTTCTCCCTGCCCACACATAATGACACACTTGAGTTGCTAGGTCTGCCGTTCAGGATATACTACAGCCGCAGTTCTCATACAAAATGACAGTGGAATGTTAACTGCAGTGTAGTGTGTTTCTTTTCTTCAGGTTGCAAGTGCATTTGTTTTCATTAGGTGGGATTGGTCAGCACTCTAGGCCCCTGTGTCCAGTAATGAAGCGTACAATTGGAGGCCCGTTATAGACTCCCAGTGAAATCAAAGATATATTGATCTTAAATATTTCCATGCTCTCGTGTCTCTCTGAACAGCTGTTACCACCACCATACCACGGAAAACTTGCTGTGCCAATTTTTAGGCAATATTCGATCTTGCTTCTTGCATACCACACTTTATTTGTCACTCTACAACAGACACATGTTGTAGACTCTGCGGTAGACTTTATGTATAAACTGCATGTCTTAAAATATTACGTCTGCAAACAATAAGGCAATGCAATCACGGCTAATGTAAAGTAGTAATGAAAACAAACCATGCGCAGAGGTGCAACACTGAGCATTAATGAAATTACGAAGCTGGAACTCAGTAGACTCCTGTCTGTATTGTGCAATGAAACAGAACGGAACAGGAAAGCAACTGATGCATGCAAGTCACAGTCACAATTACTATTTCATTAAGGAGCTGCCACCATTGGCGGGCGTTCTCTGGCATTGTTGTTGAGATGCTGGCATGGGACCGGAAGGGGGGTGGGGACGTCGGGATGTCGGGTGTCGGAGGGGAAATCTGGGAGGGAAGGGGGAGCTTTGGGTGGGAGGAAACATGCTTCAATTTGGGTCATCTCCTAGTCTGCATGGGGTCAGGCGACAGAGCCTTTTCCGCACTTAATCTGAAAACACATATGGCGTAATGGGCATCCACCTGAATTAATTGCCCCAATTATTCCTAATACAAGAGAGACAGGGAGTCTGAGACATGAAAACAAAAATGGTGAAAAAAAAAGTAATGTGGTGTTTCAGTACCGTAAAGACTTATTGCTGTAGCATGCACGCATTTAAGGAGATGAAGGCAACCTGTCAAGATGACAAGCCATCTCTTAATTGCGTTAAAAGGAGGAACATGCTCATGCTTTAAAGAGTGTCGTGTGGTTGTCGGGGGAGGAGGGGGAAGCAATCTTTGTTACCACATCTGAAGCAGCCAGGCGCCATGAGTCAAAGCTGCCTTGGAGGCCATGCTGCACCGCGCTAAACAGCTCGTGTGCATATCTCATGGTAACTTTTCAAACCCAGCCAAAAGAACAAACAATAAACAACAATGAAACATTAACAATTTCTAGTTACACAGAGAGTAAAAGGTGAAAAAGAATGTAACGGTGTTACTTGCTCGAAGTGAACCTCTGCTGTCGTGATACAGAGGAATCATTTTCCAGAATTAAATCGAAGAAAGGGTCACAGCCTGATCTCTGAGTGTGTACTGTATAGAAAAAGGACATTTCAATCCAGACTAATATGTTAAAAAAAAAGATAAAAAAAAAAAGGAAAACAAACTGTGACTAAAACTCCAGCATCTCACTGCACAAATAGCTGGAATTATAGCTCATTACAATTTATTTTTAAATTAGCTTCAGTTAGCCTGACCACCTCAACCATCACAAACTGTGGTTGATGGTAGCTAATTTTTGCAGGTGTTATAGTGCACTTTATTCATCTCACTTTATGTGTAACTGGTTATGTTAATAAGATTTCAACTCAATTTATTCAAGTGCTGATCAATGGCATGCAATCTCGGCCTTCATGCATTATGTATTTTAATGGAACTCACTTGTTTTATGGCTGAATGGCTAAAGGTTAACAGTCCCAATAGGTGGGACTCCCTGAAGACTAATCTGAACTTCAAACACAGCTTCTTTTCACATTGCAAGGCAAAAGCGCACAACAACAGAAAAGTTGTTTTTTATCACCACCTCTTATGGCTCATTGAGAGAAAGAAGCGATTTATTACCTCACATCCTTTGCTCATATTAATGTGATTAAACTGCCCATGGATATTTTACTCTCTGTAGGAAGTGAGTGAGAGAAAACAGGGAGTTAGAGGTTGGGGAATTAGTGAGAAGGGTGGTGGTGCAAAAAGGGTCCAGGGGAAAAGTGAGGGTGGGAAATGATTAGAGGAACGTGTAGGTGGCGTGGAAGTGAAAAAAGAGACTAAGAAAGGGAGTAGGATAGTATAAGTGGGATAAAATCTCAGCCCAACAACAGACCTAGATATGTCACAGTTTCCATAATTATGCTAATTTCCATATCATTTAACTGGCATTTTCACATTGAAAATGAGTCATTTCACTAGTGAGATCTTAAGTCGTGTTCTCTTCAGTTTAATATGGAAAACATCCAGGCGTCTCTAAGGACCCTTGTCTCTCTCCACTGCCACTCCCTGCTCTATAAAACTGGCATGCTATTCCCAAGATGAGAGTCCCACTGGACTGTGTGAGGACTGTGCATTAAAAACCCCTCCAGTCCCTTCTAAATCTAAAAGTGGAAGACAGAAGGGGCTAGAGACACATCCCATGAGGGTCACTCGGCAGTTTTCACCTTATTGTCTTCTCAGTCATAAAAATTTGCCTGTGGCTTCTTTGGAAAATGATGTTGAGCTGCCCACAAGATGACTTTTTTTGTATTCTTATGGAAAGTCTACATTTTAAAAAGGCATTTTTGTCACCTTGCCAAAGAGAAGCCACTTGGAGATCTCTGTTATGCACATTATGCATGAAAAATGTCAGCAGTGTAATGGATTGTTGAAAAGATGTAAAGATTTGATCAAGGGTTATTTAGAAGCAATTGAACGCTGAAAAACCAAGAAAACAATCTGGCTTTTTTGGAGCTTAAATGGACAAGTGCTGCAGCAAGCCTCACAGCTGGCCTGCTTGAATATGGATTGCACTGCAGGGACATTTTACACTATTGCTAGGTAAACAAGCATGAATGCATGAATCAATTCAGAATAAGTTAATGAGAACAAAACTGACTTGCGCAATCAAAATTTGGCCACATTAGCTGCCATTATCATTCTGTCATTGTTTTAGTTTCACATGGATGAAAGTGGATTAATGGTAAGATGTATGATTGCTGAGGGAATAAGGGTATTTGGTGAGGCGAGTGGAGGCTTAAAGCTGTCAGAATATCACTTAGTCGACAAAAGATTCCAGTCAGAAACATGTAGTATAAGTTGTAAAGAAGCACTTGCCCTCAACACAGTCTGAGAAGGTTCCAGCCATTTTAACTGGCGCCATCAGTCTCCTCCAGGTAATGCAATTAGATGCCACTAATATCTTGGGATGCTCTTCAAACTGCAAAAGCACTTTTGCTAAACAGCACACACTGTAATAACTAGTGACAGCACTCAAGGAGCCAGATTGAAAAAGCTTTTGCATGTGATTGGTTCAAGTAATTGCACATACAGAATGCTCCAACTGATAGAAAACTGAAAACAGATGTTATCCAAATCTATGCTGGCTTGTTTGTGTGGTTTCCAGGCATGAGAGCTCACCTTGGATTAAAGCTCGCATACTAAATTTGGGGAGCCCGGGCAGTCGTAAAGTGGAAGCCTGTGATTTCATCTTTACATCGAGACAATTGGAATAAAAACAACGATTAGAATAAAAACAAACAACAACTCTTAGGCTAAATTAAACTCTTAGACAATATGTATCTGCTCTACTATTCACATTTAGAACCACCTACTATAGCCCCAGAGTACCCTGAGAGAAGCCGTCTAGCTTCAGACCATCGATACATCACTCCAATCCTCTTGCTACTCTAACGCGGAACAGTCAAAGTCGCCCACACTTAACACATACGAGCAAACAAATGCATATGAACGCACATACAGCGCATCAAGAAAATGCCATAGGGCTACAGACACAAGTAATCAAAAGTTCATTGAATCATTGTAATCTTAGCTTAAATCTCTTCACTTGACGGATTAACTGGAATATCAAAGAACACAATGCAATATAACTAAATAGGGCTGATCAGGAGCTGAGATAGTGGCTATGTATCCAGAGACACAGAGATAGAGAGACAGAGAGTGAGGGAATAGGATCTGCTTCTTGCTCCCACTATTCCCCTCAAGGCAACGTCAGGATAAATCTTCTAAGGGATTATCCCGGCTACACAATGTTCTCTGTTCTGCCCATTGTATGCCTCTTTAAGCACAATTGATAAATTAGTTATTTATATTGTGCATGGATCAAAGTCAAACACTGGATTTTCTTTTGATCGTCTGGTTTGGGAAGCATTACAAATAATCGGCTGCGTGTGTTCTGTCTATGCCAAATTCCACCGTGCAGACATGTGACTCTGTATACGATTATATTATATATCAGAATCAGAATCAGAATCAGAATACTTTATTGATCCCTGGGGGAAATTATTTTTTGTTACAGTGCTCCATTTTAAACCAACATTAAGACAAGACAGACAATACGCTAACTAAGAATAGTACAATATATACATATATATACATACATACATACATAAGTCACTTATAAATAAATATTTGGAAAAGAAACATGTGTAGTTGTAGCAGCAAACAGTGTGTTAAGTGGATGCGTTGTACAGGGAGATGGCCACAGGCAGGAATGATTTCCTGTGTCGTTCAGTGGTGCTTTTCGGTAATCTCAGTCTCTCACTGAACGAGCTCCTGTGACTGACCAACATGTCATGGAGTGGGTGGGAGGTGTTATCCAACATTGTCTTTATCTTGGACAGCATCCGCCTCTCCGACACCACCTTGAGGGAGTCCAGCTCCATCCCCACAACATTGCTGGCCTTACGGATCAGTTTATTAAGTCTGTTGGCATCTGCGACCCTCAGCCTGCTCCCCCAGCATGCAACAGCATAGAGGATCGCACTGGCCACAACAGACTCATAGAAAATCCTCAGCATTTTCTGGCAGATGTTGAAGGACCTCAGTCGCCTCAAAAAATAGAGACGACTCTGGCCCTTCCTGTAAAGTGCTGTGGTGTTTTTAGCCCAGTCCAGTTTATTGTCAATGTGTACTCCAAGGTATTTATAGTCCTCCACAATGTCAACACTGACCCCCTGGATTGAAACAGGGGTCAAGTGTTTCCTGGTCTTCCTGAAGTCCACGATCAGTTCCTTGGTCTTTGCCACGTTGAGCTGCAGATGATTCTGCTCACACCACGTGACAAAGGAGTCGACCACAGCCCGGTACTCTGTCTCATCATCCCTGCTGATGCATCCAACCACCGCAGAGTCATCAGAAAACTTCTGAAGATGGCAGGTCTCTGTGCAGTGGCTGAAGTCTGTGGTGTAGAGGGTGAAGAGGAAGGGGGAGAGGACAGTCCCCTGTGGTGCCCCTGTGTTGCTAATCACCATGTCAGACACACACTGTGGGAGACGTACATATTGTGGTCTTCCTGTCAGGTAATCAACAATCCAGGACACCAGAGAAGCATCCACCTGCATCGCTGCTAACTTATCACCCAGGAGGGTCGGCCTGATGGTGTTGAAAGCACTGGAAAAGTCAAAAAACATGACCCTCACAGTGCTCGCCGGCTGGTCCAGATGGGTGTAGACACGATTGAGCAGGTAGATGATGGCGTCCTCTGTTCCGAGACGAGGCTGATAAGCGAACTGAAGGGGATCCAGATGTGGTCTTACTATGGGTCGCAGCTGGTCCAGGATGAGCCTTTCCAGGGTCTTCATGATGTGGGAGGTCAGTGCCACGGGCCTGTAATCCTGGGGGCCACTGGGACGAGGCGTCTTTGGTACAGGGACGAGGCATGATGTCTTCCACATCACCGGGACCCTCTGCAGACTCAGACTCAGCATAAACAGTTTATGAAAGACTCCACACAGCTGGGGGGCACAGGTCTTGAGGACAAGGGGACTCACTCCGTCTGGTCCAGCAGACTTGCCTGAGTGAAGTCTCCTCATTTGCATCTCAACCTGGTATTGAGTGAAGGTGATGGGTGGGGGAGGGGTGTCAGGAATCTCACAGGAGGCAACATGTGAAGAGAGAGGCTGGCACAGTGGTGTGGCTCTGGATTCCAGGCTGACTGCAGGTGAGGTTGTGGGGGTGGGAGCAGACACTGTGGTGTCGAATCTATTGAAAAACAGATTCAACTCGTCGGCTCTATTCTCACCTCCCTCAGCTCCCCTGCTGTTGGTTGGCCTGAATCCAGTGATGGTCTTCATGCCCCTCCACACCTCTCTCATGCTGTTCTGCTGGAGTTTCCACTCCAGCTTCCTCCTGTAATTGTCCTTAGCCTCTCTGATCTTGTCCTTTAGTAACACCTGGACCTTCCTCACCTCCTCTTTGTTGCCCCCTCTGAAAGCCCTCTTCTTGTTGTTGAGGAGGGCTTTGATGTCCTTAGTCACCCACGGCTTGTTATTTGGGTAACAATGAACAGTCTGAGCTGGAACAATGGAGTCGGTGCAGAAAGTTATGTAGTCTGTGATACACTCAGTAAGCCCATTGATGTCCTCGGCGTGAGGCTCACAGAGTGTTTCCCAGTCGGTCACCTCGAAACAGCCCTGTAGTTCCGCTATTGCCTCCTCTGACCACCTCCTAACAGTCCTGGTGGTCACAGGTTCCCTCCTCACAATTGGCACATAGCGGGGGGTGAGGTGAATCAGGTTATGATCTGACCTACCAAGTGGGGGGAGGGAGGAGGAGCTGTATGCATCCTTGACGTTAGCATACAGTAAGTCTAAAGTTTTCTCTCCCCTGGTGGGACAGTCCACATATTGTTTGAATGTTGGTAGTGTATTGTCCAGTGATACATGGTTGAAGTCACCCGAGATCACAATAAAGGCACTCGGGTGCTGAGTCTGTAGCCGAGCTATGGCAGAGTGGATAGTGTCACATGCAGCTGTGGGGTTAGCAGAGGGGGGAACATAAACAGCCACCAAGATGACGTGAGAGAATTCCCTGGGTAAATAATACGGCCTGAGTCCAACAGCACACAGTTCAGTGTCCGGGCAACAAATCCTTTCTTTGATTGTTATGTTGGCAGGGTTACACCACCGGTTGTTAACTAAAACAGCAAGCCCACCTCCTTTACGCTTACCGCTAGCGATGCTGTCCCTGTCCGCCCGAACAGTGTGGAAGCCTTCCACGGAAGCATTCTCATCGGGAATGACCTGGTGCAGCCATGATTCGGTGAAACACATCAGGCTACACTCTCGGTATTCCCTCTGACTCCGTACCAGTGCTGAGAGCTCGTCGATTTTACTTGCCAACGATCGCACATTTCCCATCACGATAGACGGCAGACACGGTTTAAACCTCCTCCTCGCTTCGAGCCTCCGCTGTCTCACCGTCACCTTTTTTCTTCTCTTCTGTCCTTGACCTCTGCATCCCCGATGTGTTTTCCTCCAAATTTCAGCTGGTACTTCTGCGGGCACTTCTGCGGGCCTGGCCAGCGAGCCGGCCGGCATCAGGGCGATCAGCTGATCTCTGGAGTAAACAGTCCGTGCGTGTAGGAGATGTGCCGCGGTCCCGTTCCATGATAAAAGTAACAGTTCCACGGCCACCAGAAGAACAAAAACTCTCTCAATCCACATGATTGAGTAAGAGATAGAAAACGGAGGAAAATACAAGTCAGAAAAAAAAAAGAATACGTAAGAAAAAAGAGCTAAACTAAGAGAAAAGCAGGAGCGACTGTAACAGGCTGCACGCTGGTTGGCGCATGCGCCAACCATATAGAGGATGGAATTGCTAACAGGCTAAAAGTTTCACTTCTTTATAGCCAAAAAGGTATTTTTTCACATAGACAGATACTTTCACAGAGACTTATATAGCTCAATAGGGGCCCAATCAGTGTTAAATGACTTACACATGGGATCGCATATCTCTCAGGGAACCCTTCTGCTTTTAATTTAAGGTAAACTAATAGCTTCATTTATTTGTAATTAGAAAAAAATAATATCTGCTTTAACTGTGTCTCATCCTCTCCACTTCCTGCTGGCAGCTCTCTCTTCAAAAGTTCATGAATTTTAATTCATTTTGGTGGTTAGGCCAATCCCCTGTTGTATGAAGCGACAGAGTTTTAGTCAAATTGAATTACCCTCTCTGTGTTTCACTGCACTCACCTCCTACTGTCCTCATTTCTCTCATTCTCTTTCTCCTCCCTTCCTCCTCGCCTTCCTTTCATTTTACTCTTCCTCTGCTGCCTTATTTTACCTATCCCTTACAACTTCCTTATTTTCTTCATACACTGCCTCTAGACAGCAGTAAGTTGTATGTCTGTGTTTTAACTCTGGTTGCCCCTAGCACATGTAAATGACTTTGGCACTTGATTTTTGAAGAGAAAAGATGAAGAAAAAATCCCTAAGTGCAAAATCAAACAGATAAGAGCCAAGAATCTTCACGTTGCTGGGGAATGTGTGTCTTGACATGCACCGCCTTTCATGTTTTCCTTTAAAGTAGTCAAGGACAGTTAGTTTTGGAGGAATTCTAATCCTGAATGTTAAGGATACGATTATGGGCTCCATTTCTGTAACATTTTTTTTTTTTAATTTTATTTTATGAGAAATCTAATGGAGGGATAACGGGAAGTCTCTATAACTTTAATATTGAACAAACCTGATGTGTAAAGCCTCTTGTGTTATCACCAAGCCCCATATGTGTGGCATTGCACTCCACCAGTCACAGCTATGTAATAATATAACGATAGTAAAAAAAAAAAAAATGCAAAAGAGTAAAAATCTCACATGTCAGGAAGTTGGTTTCCTGGTGTGTTTGATGTGACCCACATTACAACAAGTCATTCAAATGACCTCTGAGGTGTTATCTCCAAAAGGCAAACATGGCAACATTACTCCCCCTTCCTACTTGGTAAGGATGAAAATATCTGACTTTGCAAAGATTCTGTCTCTCTGCATCTGCAGTATCATATTTTCAAGGTTAAATGTTATATTAAAAATATGTGAGATGATGGTGTTACAGTAAATGACGGGGATAAACCCATATCCCTAACAGAGTTTCGGTCAAATAAAATCATGGTTAAGCAGTTCTTAGTGACTACAAAATAAACCGTCCTAAGCTAGTATGTATTATTGCAGGGTCTACCTTACAGTATAAAGCGCCTTGAGGCGACTGTTGTTTTGATTTGGCACTCTATAAATGAAAATTGAACCGAATTGAATTGAATGTCCTATGTATATGTATATATATATATATATATATATATATATATATATATATATATATATATATATATATATATATATATATATACAGTGGGGCAAAAAAGTATTTAGTCAGCCACCGATTGTGCAAGTTCCCCCACTTAAAATGATGACAGAGGTCAGTAATTTGCACCAGAGGTACACTTCAACTGTGAGAGACAGAATGTGAAAAAAAAATCCATGAATCCACATGGTAGGATTTGTAAAGAATTTATTCGTAAATCAGGGTGGAAAATAAGTATTTGGTCAATAACAAAAATACAACTCAATACTTTGTAACATAACCTTTGTTAGCAATAACAGAGGTCAAACGTTTACTATAGGTCTTTACCAGGTTTGCACACACAGTAGCTGGTATTTTGGCCCATTCCTCCATGCAGATCTTCTCAAGAGCAGTGACGTTTTGGGGCTGTCGCCGAGCAACACGGACTTTCAACTCCCGCCACAGATTTTCTATGGGGTTGAGGTTTGGAGACTGGCTAGGCCACTCCAGGACTTTCAAATGCTTCTTACGGAGCCACTCCTTTGTTGCCCGGGCGGTGTGTTTTGGATCATTGTCGTGTTGGAAGACCCAGCCTCGTTTCATCTTCAAAGTTCTCACTGATGGAAGGAGGTTTTGGCTCAAAATCTCACGATACATGGCCCCATTCATTCTGTCCTTAACACGGATCAGTCGTCCTGTCCCCTTGGCAGAAAAACAGCCCCATAGCATGATGTTTCCACCCCCATGCTTCACACTAGGTATGGTGTTCTTGGGATGCAACTCAGTATTCTTCTTCCTCCAAACACGACGAGTTGAGTTTATACCAAAAAGTTCTACTTTGGTTTCATCTGACCACATGACATTCTCCCAATCCTCTGCTGTATCATCCATGTGCTCTCTGGCAAACTTCAGACGTGCCTGGACATGCACTGGCTTCAGCAGCGGAACACGTCTGGCACTGCGGGATTTGATTCCCTGCCGTTGTAGTGTGTTACTGATGGTGACCTTTGTTACTTTGGTCCCAGCTCTCTGCAGGTCATTCACCAGGTCCCCCCGTGTGGTTCTGGGATCTTTGCTCACCGTTCTCATGATCATTTTGACCCCACGGGATGAGATCTTGCGTGGAGCCCCAGATGGAGGGAGATTATCAGTGGTCTTGTATGTCTTCCATTTTCTGATGATTGCTCCCACAGTTGATTTTTTCACACCAAGCTGCTTGCCTATTGTAGATTCACTCTTCCCAGTCTGGTGCAGGTCTACAATACTTTTCCTGGTGTCCTTCGAAAGCTCTTTGGTCTTGGCCATGGCGGCGTTTGGAGTCTGACTGTTTGAGGCTGTGGACAGGTGTCTTTTATACAGATGATGAGTTCAAACAGGTGCCATTCATACAGGTAACGAGTGGGGGACAGAAAAGCTTCTTACAGAAGACGTTACAGGTCTGTGAGAGCCAGAGATTTTCCTTGTTTGAGGTGACCAAATACTTATTTTCCACCCTAATTTATGAATAAATTCTTTACAAATCCTACCATGTGAATTCATGGATTTTTTTTTCACATTCTGTCTCTCACAGTTGAAGTGTACCTCTGGTGCAAATTACTGACCTCTGTCATCATTTTAAGTGGGGGAACTTGCACAATCGGTGGCTGACTAAATACTTTTTTGCCCCACTGTATAATGCAGAAGAAAAGCACAAACACTAAAATGTTTGAGATGAAGGAAAGTAAACACGAAGAGTAAAAGCAAAAAGTAGTCAGCAACTGTCAATTTGGGAACATTTTAGTCGTACAGAAAATGAAAGTGCAGTTTAGTGGCCCTGGAATTTTGTTAAGAAGATCTTTGAGACCACGCAAGACAATATTTCTCAATTCTTCAAGTTAATGAATTGGCAGAGAGTAAAAGAGAAAGTCCCGTGAGGAAGGACATATAAAATCTGCTCTTTTCTGAAGTTCAGCTTCATCACTCTTAAGGCTTAAAAAAAATAAAAATAAAAAATAAAATAAAATGAACATCTTATTTGTTGTTTTGTTTCTTTATTAATCACCCTTGTTGTCCAGAGAGACACAGCGCATGCAGACCCTTTATATGCCAAGCATATATATAAAGCATTCCTACAGAAGCACATACATAGGAATACACCTTGATCTAGCTGAACAAACCTCCCACGTTGCACAACTACAGTTAAGAACAGAGAGGTCGAACACAAAGCACTAGCATCGACAACCTAAGGGTCTTTGAAAACCTCCCTTGTAGATGTTGGTCCCCGTGGTAATCAGAGCACTAGGTGTGGTGACTCCCAAGCTAGGCGAGTGGCTCCAGCAGATCCTGGGAACAACATCGGAGATCTCTGTCCAGAAGAGCGCAGTCCTGGGAACAGCTAAGATACTGCGCAGGACCCTCAAGCTCCCAGGCCTCTGGTAGAGGACCCGAGCTTGAAGGATAAACCGCCTACAGGGGTGAGCTGGGTGTTTATAATATTTACCTTAAAATATTATATATTTTAAGGTAAAGACCCCACTTACTGAAGAGAAAACCCCAAGCAGTTTAGAATGAGTATAAAAAGCAAAATGATTATATTTTGCTGGAGGTTAAGTTGATAAGTAGAGTGGGAATAATAAAACAGTTTAAAAAGTTGAGAGTTTAGGCTCTATCGAGTGATCTTTCTTAAGATTGTGCTGTAACTTCTGGTGTGGAGTGCTTTGTCCTTCTCTGACCTGGATCATAAACAGTAAACCCATTAGAAAGAGAACACCAGATGACAAATAACCCAGCATCATGCTGAGCATTCATCTGCCGTATTTGTCTGAGTGACAAAGCAATTCTTGCTGGCAGGGCGGGTCATCTTACAGGCTTGCTATACATGTAGCCAATACAATACACACTGCACATAACTCAGAATCAACTCCAGTGATCTTACTGATAACATCCGTAATCTATTAAGGTGAAAAAATTACCATCTATTGACACATCTATTCTTTGAGCCCCACAGAGGCTTAATTGAAATTGTCTGGAGGGAGGCACAGAGCTCCATTTTTACCCAGCATGTCTTTAAGCATTGAAGTAAGCAGTTCTTCATTGACAAGTTGGCTAAAACTCCACAACTTAACTAGAGAGATTGGACACCGCTGGCAATCTCTTTGTTCTATCTAAATATAGTGAGTCCCATAAGTCGCTCTTGTAAAAAAAAAAAAAAAAAAAAAAAAATAGGGAGAATTCATTATTTCATTACATCCCCCTACTCTGATTTACATACACAGCAGAGGAAGAGTAGTTTTTTTTTATTTATTTTTTTACCATGGCTGTTGCAAGAATCTGTTTACTGATCCCCAGCAGAATAGCAAGGCACAAAAACAAGCCAGAGATCCACGCAGTGCACCCTTCCCTCAAGAGGTAGACATGATCTCATGTTATCCATGTTTTCCCCAAAGTCATATGTGCATCATGTCAGTGAGACTCAGAGTCTGGAACTCAGCCTTTTCAGTCACTTTGTTAAATAATGTATCAAAGCGCTGAATAGAGTTAAGTTGAGATGAATGCAAGATTCAGTAATGCATCATCTTTTGTGATGTCTTCATTTGCTTGATGTTTTACTTCCCTATATGTGATGCATACTTAAGTACTTGGATGTATCTTTATATTCCTAAAAAAAACTTTCATTGACTCACTGCCACTGTACTTTGCTGTGCACTTGCACTAATAGAGCCCTTTCTTAACTTTTCTGAGTAAGTAAGTCTACCTTTGTCGAGTCAGTGTCCAGAGCTAATGCATAGCAATAGTATTCTCATGAGTCACTGCATGTTTTGATGCTTTGCACTCTCATCATATTGCTAATATTGTTGGACAGTCTAAGAAGTATGTCACAAACTATAGTTTTCAGGAAAAAACATTCAGAAAGTGGTGCTCTGACAACAAACAAAAAAACAAACTCGTATATCTGTAGAGTTGAACTCAGAATGGACTTGTATCAAACTTATACAGGAGTACCAATCATTCTGAAAGTCTTCCTAAGCGTGCTGGTCACTGTTTGCATTGGAAAGGATTCCCACAATGCACTCCCAAATGATTTGCAGACATCGGCTGGTGTGTCTGGGTGACCTTAATCACTTCCAGGTTCATCGAGACTCAGATTTCACTTGTGTGCCTTATTTCAGGTCATTGCCTCAAAGTCAAAGTAGGGCACAGTCATTATCTGAGGGAGCATCACACAATCATCCACACAATACAAAAAGGTCGGCACAATTCACTGAAGTCATTGAAGTGTTGTCCATTATTTCTGGGTTGGAACACATGTCTGCTCCATCACAGGGAGTGCATATCTATATGTGTGGATTACAGGTAATCTAAGTTGTGCCATTCCATTTCTTTTGCTGAAAAGTGTATATAAAAAGATATATTGTGGACATTCTGTAAGATCAGTACTGTATGACACTAAGATGTTCAAATTTATGTGTACAAACTCCTACCTTTTGGTTTCATTAGCTCAAGAGAAACAGAGCACAAAATGCAAATAGAGTAAAAGCGTTCTGTTATACTTATTTTTTTAGTTTATAACACAGTCATAACACAATTATAATGCAGTCTTAACAGCAGTTTTATCTTAAAAGGTGAGTGTTAAGCACAAGTGTCTGACATGAAACCTTATCATTTTATAAAGAGTCTCTTGCCATTCAAAAAATACAGACACTGTCAGAATACTATAAAATAGTATGACTGATCTTGGGAATGGCTTGCTGCTGTTTTTGAATACTGTATGCATTGAAATTCTGTGTGCCAATTTGTGACTTTCTCACACATTACTAAAGAAGACTTTTCCTTGATTCTATTATCCTTTTGCATTTCAAGATCTTGGTCTCTTTCCTTTTCTTATTGTGGCATATGTTTCCAAGCACTGGAGCTAAAGTTTTCAGTGCTAGCTGCTGCATAATAAAAGCCGTTTCTGAAGGCATTGGGTCAAAAAGTTAAGTTAAAGGCACTGATGTGTTCTGTTTTGTTTTTGTGAACCTCAAAGAGCCAGCGACGTCTTAACTCTGGTACACGGAAAGGTCCAAGCAATTAGTATGAGCTGCATGATGCGTGTTACCACAGCCTAGCATTAGCTTTATGTGGTTCACCATCTAATATTCTCTGTTAATGGTTCTGTACATACCTCCTTGCTGACATCAGCTTTCAAGCACATCACATTGAATAAATTTTTATTACGAGGAAGCACTTAAATAGCACAGCACAGACGAGAAGAAACAAATGCAATAACTGCATCAATTACAGCAAGTATCACACAAAGATATCAAGCTGTGCTGATAGGTGCAATTACAATGTATAATGTTTGTGTGTCTCATGCAAATTGTTTTGAAAATGACCGTTCCCCTCAAAAGGCTTGTTCGAGAGCGCTTGACTATTTTGCTTGTGTCTGGATGAAGTGAGAGCGCACAAAGACAATCAGCATGTCATTGTGTATATGTGGATTAACTTTGCACCGTGTACATGTTTGAGTAGGATGGATTCTGGGCTGCTTGTCTTTTGTGCTTCTACACCAGACTGAGCCTGACAGCTATGCACAATATCCTGTTATAGCACACAACTGCAGAGACAAAGAAAAAAAATGGATGCAACAAATGCTTTAGTTAAATAGTCCTTCCGCTCGCATATGCCGTGCACAGTTCTAATTAGTCGATGGGCTGATCTCATTTCTTCAAATGCTTTTGTTGCAGGTGTCCAGTCCAAGCTGAGAAGATTGCCGGAGGTATTAAGTGTAGAGAGGTAGACTTAGGGAACCAATATAAATGACTTAATGGATTACATGCCATCATGCTTACAGCTTACATAAATGCTACTGAAGATATTGCAGTCCAAAAACCAAAAAAAGTTACTGTTGCTCCTTTTTTTAACAGTTAAATTGTATACTTACAATTTTCAGGGAGAAGAGAGTCTTAACATGTATTATTTTTAATATTGGCTGTTTACTGGCTTTTTTAAAATTACCTTAAAACTTTGATGGGACCTTGGCTTGTCTCTGTCTCTTTTTATAATACGTCAGCCCACTAGTGGTTCAGTCCTGAAGTGTTACAATTACCCTCAAGAACTTTCTGGGGGTTCATAGTGTGTTTGTGTGTAACCACACTGAGGAAAAAGCCTCAAAAGGGAGTGTTAATGGATTTATCACTTGTGGGAAGTCGTCTTACTCACTGGATACGGTATGTCCACTGCACCAGAACAGCAAGTGTTCAAAATGTAGTGATTAGCGCAGTGTCCAGTTAATTTTAACAGGGTTTGCAATGGGACTAATCAGGAATTAAGAGTTGGCATCTACTTTAAATCGCCTTCTTTACGCATTCGTGGGGGGATACTGTCAGGATGGGAAAAAAGCAATTGTCTGCGGTCTCCTGATTATCCCCTGCAAAAGCCTATAATCTGGCTGAAAGTACTTAAAGAGTCAAGCAGCAAAATAAACAACATTGATTATCATCCCACTGTTCTTTTTTTCCCCCTCAAAGTAGACCAAGCAGAGAGGGAGGGGGATGAAGGTTAAGGTTGTGCCTTCCCCCGTCAGCGCCATCTGCTTGGGCAAATGTTAAGGCAAGCTAAATACCCCCTCATTCCTCTGTTCAAACCAGATTATCAGCTATTCTAAGGAGGCGGACGAGCATCTTATCATCTCCCAATCTCTTTTACAAAAGCAAATCAAGAATCCTGCAGGAGGATTACCAGGATTAAGGGGAGCACAGACATAGCCTTCCTTGGACATTGTCTTTAAGTTGCCGCCTTCTAGTCTGGCCACCTTCAGCTTGCAAAAATTCATGCATCTTGCCATGACAACATCCTTAACACTGACTAATTCTCTTGAGCGAAGACATTATTCCTAGGAGTGGTTGTTTTTGTCACACAAAGTATTGTTAGTCTCTTTCAAAAAGAGTAGTGTTCAGATCCAGACAGCTGAACCCTGATTTGCATATCACCAGTCATTACATGCCATCAGTCAAGCAACCCAGCTACATTTCAGAAAAGAATATCTGCTTCGCACAATTTTGACAGCATCACATAGTATTAAACAGTGATCCATAGTGAGAAGTGGCAATGAAATAGCACAATAGATTGGCATGCAGGTATTCTACTGTATGCTTTAAAAAAAGTAAAACTATTAATTCTCTCACAATGGGAAGACACCAGCACCAATGATCACACCCGCTCCATCACAGCTACACACTTCCCAGACTGCATGCCCTGACATTATTGCATTAACAGGAAAGAAAACAAAACACAACAGCAACAGTAAACTACAATGAACACTAAAAGTAGTTAAAGAACAATAACACTAATGACCATTCACCAGATAATATCAGTGGCAAATTAGAACCCAATTTATTTAAACCATTGTCCACAGATAAAATCCTCTGTGACAGAAGATGCAGGAAAAAATCTGCTCACTGCTGCGAATCATATTTTACATCTTCTAAAAACAGTACTGTGTGAAGCTACTTGCAGAATATGACATTTGACTCCAAATCGTTTTGAGGAAAACCTTTCTTGTAGTTAAATTACACCAAATGAGATGAAATGACTCCAGCACTTTTGATTTTACTCTGTATCAGCACACTGCTGTGGCTGGTAATGAGGA
The DNA here is from genome assembly GCF_963969265.1 of Rhamphochromis sp. 'chilingali'. Classification (NCBI taxonomy): domain Eukaryota; kingdom Metazoa; phylum Chordata; class Actinopteri; order Cichliformes; family Cichlidae; genus Rhamphochromis; species Rhamphochromis sp. 'chilingali'. Next base: position 31,384,281 of record NC_137940.1, read on the forward strand.
ACTAATTTAAACTCAAACAGCCTTTATGTGAGTGGTTTTTTTTTTTTACAGATGTCCACAACAGGTAGCGAAAACTGATAAAGAAAAAAACCCAAACATCAGGGCTGGACTAGGACAAAAAATCGGCCCGGGCATGTTGACTAGAGACCGGCCCACCAGGTATTATAGGAAAAATCATAAAGCCTTTGAATGAAAACGAAGGCTGTTGTGACAGTGATTTAAACTGTCTTGTTGGTCTATGTATGATTTCTATAAGTTGTACATCAGATAAAAACTTTGGTTGTAAGATTCAGATAATTATTTAATAAAAGCTAGATATTTTAAATGAGAATAAGAAAGAAAAGTATTTCTTTGTGCCCCCCTCTCCCTACTAATGCCCCACCTGCATCCTGGCAAAGCTTTGCTAGACCCGCCCCTGCACAGTTACCAGCTGTCAGCTACACAGAAAGGATCCTGGTGTTATTTGTCTCTCAGAAACAGTTCATAACTTCCCTTCAACTTATTCATGTCATCTAAAAGGTAAACCTGTTTCTCCATCACCTGTTCAGCTCTGATGATTTAGTAAGGACATCTCCTGGTTTCATCTTCATGTTTCCCTCTCACCAGATAACCAAACCGACATAATGACCAGCAGCTTTTACAGCTGTGGCTCCAGCAAACATCAGCTGATACTAGAAATTAATATTAAATAAATTCTAACAACAGCTGATCAAGCTTAAACGTGCTGCTGTTGTTTAGCGCGACATCCGCTGGTTTCCTCTTTCTGGCGCAAAGTGGGCGATAAACAAACAACAGAGAAAAGCCGATCAGCTGATCATTGATCAATTTCATGATTGAATGAGAGAAGAGGCAGCTGCAGCGTAAAGACAGAGAAAAACTCCAGTTTTGTGTCTTTTTCCATTGTAGCTGAAGTACGGGACAAACTGTGTTCCTTTTCACCTCAATTTGAAACGCGTAATATTTTCTCTTTTTAGGGGACGGTTGGCAACTCTACTAACTAACCTTATGAATAAAATAAAGTTCACTATCAGTAACATCATAGCACCCACCCAGCTGTAGAAACTCCGTCATGCTAGCTACCACGCAGTACGAGTTATTGTAACTGACTGTAAAAAGTCAGCACAACGAAAATAAACTCCACCTAAACTTGGTTTAAATCCGACCCAGATAGACTGCAGGTCATACTTCTTACCTGAAGTTCAGTTCACCTGACACTCGGACCAGCGGCCACCTCGGGTCTCTCCTCCTGCTGCTTCTCCTTTCCCTCATCCACTTGGCCTCTTGTGGCAGCTCCGCCATAGCCACCACCAAACAACTAAGTTATTTTTACACATCTGCCAGCATCTGGCCAATCCATCACCTTTCATTTTTTATACTGTTATAAAAATAAATAAATATGCCAGATGGCCAGTCCAGCTATGCCAAACATATAAACCAGAATAACAATTTTACATTTTGCCTAATCTTTACAGTACTTTACAGTACTTTTTACAGGGGAATTAGAGCTAAGCAAAGCTTGAATCCACACGAGTACCTCAAAGAATTGTGGGATAAGGGAAATGGGAAGGCTGCTATCTGCTGAAAAATGTTGTAAAGATCATTTATCTGTATGAAGTAATGTACATTCACAAAAGATAAAATGCAATAAAAAGAATAATATAAATCAGGTCCTGATAAAGCCATGTTAACCCACCCGAAACTGTGATTTAAGAATTTTATGTGGTCATTAATCAAAAGTCATTATTAAGCCCACACAAGCGATCACAATGGATTTCTTTACCTGGGATATTTTTGGAAATACAGAAGCACACTAACTGTCTTAAGGGCACACCAGCCAACCATATGCTCCTTGCACACTAACGGCGTCCACTGTTTTAGATCACACTTTTAACAAGGAACAAACAATTGTACAAGCAATCGATGTTCTTCAGATGCCTGCTCCACAGTCACACCTCGTTTAATCAACACAATTGTTTTCAATGAAAACAATCTCCGGGCTGTAGAGCTACTCAGTGTCTCAGAAAGAACCACACGGCAGGCTTCCACACTGATTTGATTGTTGCACACACAAAGGTAGATAGACCACTGCAGCTATGGGGGATGATTGAATTATTCAGTTTGGCAGAGATTTGGCAGCAATTGTGTGGAGTGTTGCCTTGAGTGGAGTGCAACAGAAGAAAAAAAAAAAACACAGCATCTTCTTGTTTCCTGCACCACTGCACAGCACATGCATAAATAGCCTCTGCTTACACAGTCAGTTTTGCTTCAGGACAACTTCACATCATACCCTGAGCATGCTGCTGCTTGTTAAATTGACCTACACCTCCCCAAAGACAACCAAACTATTAAATGCCTTCACTTTAACCTGTGTTATTCTCTATAACATAAAAAGACATCAAATATATGCAATACCATCCTCAGAATTCACCAATTCACCATTTAAAAAGTGAACTTACAAAGCAACTACGGCAATCATTTGGTTTAAAAATCTGTAATCTTGAATTGTAATTTTATACCGTCTACAGCGGATATCAATGATCCCAGAAGAGAACGTGAGTGACTTGTAAAATCAATGTGTAATGGTTTTTGCCTACTCAGTTACTCCTTTGCAATCTTAACCACATAAATAACAGACATGCTTTAGTTTTATGTTACATTTATTAGAGGCAAAGAACTGATAACAGGGCTGATGTACTGATTGCACTGATTGCATGCATTCTCAAGGTTGAGGAAAGTCACTGGGCCAGCTATGCAATCTTTGTCTGGTATAACAAACTTCACACATACTTTCTGAGTATTGTGAAGTATTCCCAACTAGTTATTAGGATGCAATCTTAAATAACGAAGTGAATAGCTGACATTACAGGAAAATAAGAAGCCACTGTCTAAATGATTAAGCAAACAAAGTGGAAAAAGAAACATATCCATATAATTTAATGAAGGGCATTTAGCAAGCCTCTCCACGAACATAACCACTGGCCGCATGTGTGTCTGTGTAAAGCCCAGCATGTTGGTCCATATATATGATGCTCCAGCTGCAAACGTATCATTGCATTATACAATAAGTAATCAAACTTAGTACATATAACTTGCTTCCTGGCCTGGTAAATGAAATTGAACACTGCCGTCTCATAAATCATGAATCAATATGTCAACAAAGAAACTCTGCTAATGCTTTGCTCAGTGACACGCTGTAATGTAGCTATGGGGCAAGCTTTAATAGCCATGTAAAAAGATAAAAGCACTGGATTTTGTGTGCCTTTTCTAACAACCAAAAAACAAAAAAACAAACAAAGAAAAACAGTGATTCACAGACAGAGCTAGAACCCAGCATCCACTGAATAAATTTCCTTTTCTTGTTTCTTTCTTCCTTCTTAATTTGGACTTTGCACCAAGACGCTGGAGAAAACTCCATCTAACACATACCACTCATGAACAAATGTCAATACTCATTAATGGTTGGCTGTTAAATTTATTTATGGTTCATCTGAAAACATGTATTGCCTAATTATATATGAAAGAAAAAAATCAAGCTGAATTTGTGTTCCTCAAAGAGATACATCTACCTTATTATCTATCTACGCTCTCTGTTTTTACGCCAAGACGATGCATTTATCAGGTTTACATTTATCTATTAATAGAAAGTTGACATTTATGCACTCTCCATTGGAGAACGCTTTTCTTGAGTGTGCACCACTTTCTCAAATCACCAAGGACACTTTCCCCACGGGAACTGATTAGCTCGCTTGGTTTCAAACTATGAAGTAACTCTGATAAGCAATTAAACATTTTCTGTTGTCTCGACTCAGACTTTGTTTTATGTCTTTCAAGTCTGTATTTTTGGATCAAATCCGCATAAACAGCACATAACACAATGTTTGAGCAGTGGTTATTGTACTTTCTAGCATCAGTCTCTCTCAGATGTGTAAACCCCTGTTTTCGTGCCCTACTGTACATCATAATAGCTGAGTTATCTTTATCAAATGATCATTATCAGCTCTCATGGAAGGAAGATACATTTTAAAAAAAAAGTGTCGGTCCAAAAAAAGCTCCTGTTTGGCTGTTTTCTGTCTCTGCACTTCAAAGGATGCGTTCTTCTCGAGATTTCCATAACTTATTTATCTGTAATCTGTTCCTAATTAGCGATGTAAATCATTGTTTTTTGTTTCTTTTGCCTATTTAAATGCTATACTGTTGCAAAATGTAGAAGAAATGTATGGGTGTTTTTCTGTGGCTGAAATTGACCTGTTAATGCTGCCTCAACCAACACAGCTACATATATTTTTTACAGGCCACAGCCTGTTTTACCAATACTTAATGTTACCAACTAAGTGTATATGAGAAAAACAACAAATTATTCTACAACATGTGCTGGCCTCATTATAGTCTCACTGTTCTCATCAGGCAGACACGGCATCGTGTGCAGAAAACTGTGTGATGTAAACTAATATTGGATGCTTAAAACAATGAATAAGAAGAGTCATCGAAATATGCAATACAATGCAAAAGACTTTAATAAATTTCAGAAGCGCACACATACATAAACAAAACATTTACAGTTTTCTCCACACTGGCAAATCAAAGTCAATTACAAAGATCATGTAAGGTGCAAATTGTACTTCACATTGAATAAAAGTGAGGTTTCTGTCTCCCTTACAAGGACAAAAGCTTTCCCCTGCATGTTTTTTTTTTTTTTTGTCTTTTCCCCAAAGATCAGGCAAATCTAATTATTACACAGTGCTAGGATGCTATGTATATTTCATACTGTGGCTCCTACGCAGTAGTGAATACATTTGATACCATAATTACATGAATATACCTCCTTAAATAATAACAACCTGCCTTACAAAGAGGTGACACACATAAAATTAAAAGCTTTAAAATGGACACAGCCTGTACAACCATGACAGATCAAAGACTGGAACAAAATGAAAAAAAGGCATCTTGTCTGTGCAGTCATTTCATTTAACTATATATAGGAGGGAAAACAGCACCTACCCAAGTCAAGCCGCACATTTCTAACTGACTACACAGACTTTGTCCATTTTAATTACTCTAATTCTATGTTTATATTTCTGTACTGAAGTTGCCTTTTAGGCCTTACCTATTAAAGACGTTTAGCTTACCAATTAACAGGATTATTGAACAATAACGCTGCAAACCCATCGAGCCAGTTACTGGTGTGCATGGTAGAAATGATTCAATAAGACATAATGTGTCATGGTGGTCCTATGAGTGGAGAAAAAGTAGAAAAAAGCATTGCTCTGAATAATAAGTATTAAGTGCATCATAGTGGATTTTTTTAAAATCAAATCTTAACTTATTGCTTGTTTTTAAACTCAATCCTGGAGTACCTATTTATTTTGGTGTTCAGTGTTGTTCTCATCAGAAAATACGTTTCTCTTTTTTTCAGTGTAAATAAGTGTACAAAGTGAAGCACTTTTTGCTTGAACCCAAGAAATATTAATGACTGCCAGAGGATTATAATTATGATTTTTTTCCCCTACCATCTGGAGTCATTTTAATATGGGTCCCAACAGTTAAATCAGTTCTGACTTCGAAATAGTAAGCGACACACAAAAGGTTAGGCTTAGTGCTCTTCAAATCTGCCCTACATAAACAGCTTTTGATTATAACCCCAGCAGTTAGTCCCTTGTGATTGTGGCTTAGCTCAAAGTATTAAACTTGTCCTACCATTTCTACCAGTGTAATAACAGCATGGCGAACGGTAGCACAGCTAAAAAGCACTGCGAATCTGTTGGTATTGTAGGGCCATGCATGCATCTGCAACATCAGCCACACTTGTCACCAACAATGTAATCAGTTGCAAAAGTGGAAATAAACGAGGCAAAGGGTGACAGACATGATACACTGTGAGCGGGCTCAATACTAATGGAAGCCTACAGATCATAGGCTTTGCAGCATAAATATATTAAAAGTCATTAGTTCCATGAGCAAGCCCAGATAGAGCAACATCAAATGATACAAAAAATAGAAAGTAGGAAAATAAAAATGGCCACCAGGCAGTTTTGAAAACAAAGCAAATAAAAGGCAATCAATAAATATAAACACCATCAACTCTGTGATAGATATACATACATACATATAAACATACTTTACAGATCTACTGACTGTATTTGACACCTATTTTACAGAGTGGGTGCTGGAGTGGGACATTTTTTGAGGTGGGTATGGGGCATACAATATCATCCCCACTGACAAAGGTAAATAATAGCAGAGGACTCAGTAAAGCATTTCCAACTTCCAACAGATTCACATGAAGGGCTTTGTCAAGTTTCAGGCAGCAACATGAAGCATTGTCTGTTCTTTTCTGAGACTCCCCTTCCCCCCCCACCCCCTCTAAATTCATCTTTTCGCTCAATTGTGTGAAGAGGTGTGGTTTGAGGCGGTAGAGGCAGTAAAGTACTTGTTTTCACCTCTTCAGTTCTTGCCTTCCTCCTTTCCTCCCTCTGCCCTCTCCCTCTCTCTTTTTTCTTTCTTTTCTCTCTTTTGGGAGCTAGAGATTGATTTTAATCCTGTGGGAGCGAGCTGTACCTGTGCCACAGAGTGTGCCATAGTGTGGTGGTTTCAGTGCCATCTCCTGAAATATAGAGAGACAGACAGATATAGGGAGATTGTAGTTACAATATCATTGAGCTCTGAGCAGCCTATGCTGTAGCCTTATCAGTGTGAGGCTACGTTGAACACTGATTAAAGAAAACTCCAAAAAGAGTGTGGATGATATTTAAAAAAATAATAAATAAATAAATAAAAATAAAGCATTCTTCAAGGTACGGCTGGCAATCAAGTCATTATCTTGTCAGGTTTCCTTGAAGAATGCTACAGGTATCACACATATGTGCATTTTCCTGTACTTATCAGAGCATGCAATCTCATCCAATTACCACTCCCAATTTGTCTTTTTTTCTCTCCCACCACACTAGTGCAGCACTCTTCATTTCCCCTCAAAAAAGAAAAAAAAATATTTGGATCAATTTAGGCCCAGTCTTTATTTCGGACCCTTGCCAGTGGGTCCTCTGATATGTACAGAATATTACATTTTGCTGTTCCTCACAAAGGTACCAACATATCTGCGATTGGGAAGGATCTGTCTTGATAGTGCTCACATTAACAAAGCACAGTGATTACAGATGCAATGACTCAACAATGACTCAACAGAAATAAACAAATAATAATAATAAAATGCAAAAAATGACCAAAAAACCCTACTACAAACAAAACCATAATCAGTTGCAAGGATTTGAAACTGATCACCTTGTGAAATCATAGCTTTAATGCCCGGCTGTGCACCCACTACCATTAAGCACAAACATCCTGCAATCAAACATCAAACTATAGGTGGCAAGTGTTACTGGCCCATTCCTTCCCCCGCATAAATAAAAGATTTCTGCACAAATAAGGTTTAATATTGCCTTTGTTATCCAATACATCTATAAAATATCTTTATTTATTCAATGTCCAGTACTGTGGTCATCCAATTTCTTGATATTTTGCTATATTTTTGGAAATTTATTAAAAAATGTGCAAAGATACATGGGAATACAGTATGCACGTAAGGCAAAAACAATGCTTATACAATTCTGACCAGCTTCAAAGTCAATATTTGGTATGACCAACTTTAATCTCTAAGACAGCCTGAACTCTCTTAAGTATTCTTGTAATTTCTTTAAATCGTCTCCATGAATAGTTCTCCGGGCTTCTTGAAGGACATTCAAAGCTCTTCTTTGGATGTCGGCTGCCTTTTGTTCAGTTCTTTGTCATGATGATCCCACACAGGTCCAGACTCTGCAGAGGCCAATCCATGACCGAGTGTTCCACTCTGTGCTTTTCCACCCAGGTTTATTTTTACATTATTGAAGTGTGTTTGGGATCATTGTCATGCTGGAAAATGAAGCCATTGCTATTTAGATGCTTTCCAGAAGGTATTGCATGGTGGATCAAAATTTGATGACACTTTTTTATGTTAGTAATCAATTTTGACAAGGTTCCCAGAACCACTGGTTAAAATGGATCCCAAAACCATGACAAAGCCTCCACCATGCTTTACATACATACTGACAATGATTTGAAACAAAAAAGTTACATTTGGATTAATTAATCCATCAGACCTGTCGCCACTGAGTTTCAATCCAGTTTTTGTGTAATTTGACATACCTCAATATTTGTCCATGGAGACCACTGGCACCATGTTTTTGTGTCACATTTAAGCAAAAAAGGGCCTATATTGTAGAGGCATCACTGGCTTATCCCTTGAGTTATGTGTTTTTTATGCTATAATAATAAAACATTCCTCTAAAACTGGTCAGGTAGTGGGATTTGACTGAAAAAGAGAGAAAAAAAGCAGCCAATGTCCAAAGAAAAACTTTGAAAGACCTTCCGGAAGCCTGGAGAACTATTCCTTAGGACAACTTTAAAATTGAGAACAATGTCTGGCTTCTTGGAATGAAAAAATCAAGAAATCAAGGAGAGCTCAATACTTTTGCACAGTACTCTGTGAAGTGGTACCAGAAGACACTAACAAATTGTTAATCTCAATTCCTGCACTGTGGGCGTAGAATTATGGGCCAAACATAAGAAAATATTAGCCAACCTATTCATCATGATGTCTGAGATCACTTAAGCAGGGTGGTAGTCATTTGATCTGATTCCTCTAAATCACATACGCTCACAAGTGCTCCTCATCACTGGAGGCAGATTGACCTCTAATATCGAGGGGGTAGGGGTTAAAAGAAAATGATGAGATGCATAAAAAATAGGAAGAGAAGGGAGGGAAAAGAGGAGATTTGCATTTATAGCTCTTACTGTATAATGAAGCCATATGGTGGCACAAATCTGTAGTCTCTGAAGTATTTTTACAAGCTTTAGTCTTTATCAGCTACATCTGTAAAGTCCCTGGAAACGTTTTGTTGACCTTCAACCATAATTATCTCCTCCCGCATTCCCTCTCTATTGTTATTCAATGGCTCGGCTTTTTGTCAGTTTCATTTTCACCTTCTTCTGTGACAATTAGATATTACTTTAATGCACAAAAGAACTGTGTCACTTTGATGAAGAACAGGGAAAACTACCTATGATCTTCGCGTTTGGAGTTTTTTTATTAAGTTAAGCTGAACAGAGAGTGAATAGCTGCCACTTACAGACCAAATGTAGTTTTTCTTTTAAGAACCACACTACAAATGATCTCTACAAGTTCTCAAACATTATGTTTATACCACATCAGATCAAGAATCATACACATTTTGAAGTGTTGTTTATAAGTGCTATTTAAAACTTTGAAAATGTAGTCTCTTTGAAGAAGCGTAAAGATAAAATCAAACAGATTCAATTTTAATAGTCCTTTAGCAAACAGGGCTGCTGGGCATCTATTGTCATATCGCTTTGGATCCTGAGGACAGGACTCACTCAAGGCTAGTTTATGGTACTCCTGATAATCTTAAAGGACAGCTGCCTTTTTCTTCTTTCTTATCAGCCTCTTTCTCAAACCAATTAGAGTGATTTTAATCATACTGTATTACGAGTGATTAACCCTTTAGTGCATTTAATTAACCTTTGCAGCCAATGATTCTCATCAGGCAAAGCTTCATGCTATTTTTTTCTATGACATAGGCTTTAAATAAGCACACTTTAAACTTGTGGGAAATCTAATGTGTAAAGTGGGAGGAATCACTTGCCAATTGCTCAAGGGGACAGAGAGAAAAAAATAGATATATTGCCAGCTTAACATCACTAAAGATGGATTGCTGAGGAAAACCAATGAGAACAATTTTTTTTTGCTAATATTGAAATATTAGTTGGATATAATACCAGAATATGAGAATATTAAACCCATGTTCTATTAGAAGTGTGGATAAATATACCTTAGAAATAATCAGATAGAACCATAGCCGAAGAGATTTGGCAGAAAGTTTACTAATTAAATATTCATTGATTTGAAATTATTTGCAAAAAAAAATAAAAATAACAATTCTTCACTCTGATCAGTAACATGAGTGGAAATCAATTTCAATCCTTGATGCATAAAATTCATAACGGATAATAATTTAGGATGGTTGAACACAGGCTGAATATTTCTGCATATTTCAGGGCAGCCACTACTTGTAAGAGGGGAAAATCATTCTGACAACTCGTCAGTGTGTCATATAAACACATTATGGATGAAATCTTTGGTACCAGGGGCATGTAGCAGGCTTATGTATAATGTACCATGGCAGAGCATAGCTTTTAACTAGGGGTTCAAATAAAAGGTGGATGAAGGGAATGACTATCAAGTCTGTGTGGGTGTCTTCATAAATTAGCCTAAGTACAATACTTCACAGGATCAACAGTCATTTGCCACAACTACGCTATGATGAATTTTAAAGCTTGCTAGATCTCAAATAGAAGCATAGTGAGAGCAAAAAGAAAGAAGTGAACCAAAGATCGAGAAACTGTGTGCAATATGATGCTAGACACAAAGAAAAGCAAGCACCTCATCAAACAAAATCAATTATTGATGCAATATTATGAAATTGACCCAGAATTGCATGAATGACAGTTGTGAAAGTCATGATCAAAACAGTAACAAAAACGAAAGCTAGTGCAACCAAGCAACAATGGGAATCATCAAAAATCTTAAAAGAAGCAAAACGAAAGACAAGGAAATGATTGGAAAAGCTAGAAAAAATCAACTGGATGTTTGACACTAAGGGAAAACTATGGCAACACACACAGATTGGTATGAATAAATTACGACCCCACGCACAGACCAATCAACCTTCATTAATTCCATCGTCAGAGTGATAGCAGGTCAAATATCAACATGATATTACTTTGTCACGTATTAGAAATACAACAACATCACCCTGTCGAACACAAACTGCAACACATCAGTGTGGCAAACCTTTGTTGTGATCCTCTCTAACGTGAGACCATTTAAAAAATGTAAAGTATTTGAATCAACATATGCCATTTATAACAATAATTGGGGTCATTAAAGTAGGACATTTATGGGCTAAATGCAACACTGGCCTGGCTGGCTTTTTTATTTTACTGCTCCCTTGGTGTTTAAGTATACTGGTCTCAAGGCTCTGCGTCACCTTGATCCTTGTGACCCCCCTCTCTCTCTCTCTCTCTCTCCCCCGCCCCAAACAGTACTCAGTCTTCCCCACAGCGCTCTGCTCTGGCTGTCAGCACAGAGCAAGGCCACCTCTCCTTACTTCTGATTTACATTTATTTCCCTTTGCCAGTTTTTATTTATTGGGGCACTTCACATTTGGCAAATATCTCTTAGGGAATCATAAGCCCTTTGCTATACCTTGGCATTCAAATGAGTTTCACTCCCACAAAGAAGCACTGGCACAGTTAAGCTAGGACTTAATATTTTCACGACTGAAGCCACAAAAATATGGGATTTCTTTATCAAGTTGTTTTAGCACATTTTTTTTCTTTTTTTGCACTTTTACTTTCACACTTGTGCCTTTGACAATGTTAGCCAAATAGTCACAGCTTCATTCATCCTAATAACTCAAATTCAGAGTTGCTGCATATCCCAGTTTGCACCGCCAGCAACTACTCCCTGTCCATTTTAAAACAGCTAGCCACTGTAGTTGTTCTGCTTCCATTGCTCAAAGATTGGATTTTGAAAGCTGAGCATGTTTTATGGTAAATGATTATACAGTTATGGTTGCATTTAAATGGTCAAAATGAAAACAGGGTGGATTAACAACAGTACAGTGGAAGGTTTGCTTCATTAATTGCAACAAATTACGTTTTCTTTCATTTTTGTTTGTTTCATTTCTTCCCATTTTTAGGTGGAAATGACATTCATGAAGACATGGTCATGGTCTGTGTAGGTAAATCCCCTTCCTTCATGCTCCCACCCACCCCCTTTAACATCACCTACCAGAGGACAGCAAGGGGAGCGTGAGTGGGGACTAGTGTGGGTGGGTTTAAAAAGGAAGTCATGAATTACCTGTCGGTTGGTGCTTTGCCCCGCAGTCTTGAATCCCCCCTGACAGCTGCACTCTGAGACACTGTATGGGTCGGAGCTAGTCGATGAGCATTTGGAGAGTGAGTCACATCCCACCACAAATGTGTTGTCCAAGGGGAGCTCCTGGATCACGTGGTGTTTCTTTGGGGCCACTGGTGTTTCGGGTTTGATTTGAAACGTAGGCTGAGGGGATGCAGATTTGTAATGCTTGGCTAAATCGGGGCTGTCAGGTTTGAAGGTGGTCGGCGTGGTTGCCCAGTTGTACTTCCCCATGGTTTGCTCCTCTAGCTCCACAGGGAGATCCAGTGTGCCATTAACATGCTCGTGCGTGGGGTCGTCAGGCTTGGATTCATCTATGGTCACAAAGTTCAGGAGGAGGCTCTTAGGAGATCGCTTCTTTCTCTTCTTCTTTTTCTTGATCTGACGGTTTTCTTGGTTAGGTGACACCCACTCTCCACTTTGCTTGCCCTTCTGCACTACTTTATGTCTGGGTGTCTGTCGGCAGCGCACTAAAGCGGTCACAAATATCACCAAGATGACAGTCATGGTCCCTGCTATGATAGCTATGACGACAATCACATATCCGTTAGCTTGAGGGGCTACCTCACTGTCCCCTATGTTGCGATCCAATGGTGTCTCCATACTTTTTCGCAGTTGCTCTTGTATAAAGGTAGCATTTGACACAGAGTCATTTACAAACAAGTGAACGAGTGCAATAGCATGTAATGACTCCGGCTGGCCTAAATCTTTGACTTTGACTACCAGCCTGTGCAGCCCCTGATCAGCTGCAACTATTTTCTCCTGCAGTGTTATGTTACCCGTTGTTTTGTCGATGGCAAAGAGACCTCGAGGGGAGACCCTAGATGTAATGATGATGCTGCTAATAAGACTGTATTGCAGTTCAGCATTCATACCAGTGTCATTGTCAATGGCAAACACTCTGGTGACCACAGCACCAGGGGTGGTGGTGGTTCGCACTAGGTCATATGAGTAATTGGAGGACGGAATGACGAACACGGGGCGATTGTCATTCACATCGACTACATTGATAGTGACCTTGGCATAGGAGGAGCTTGGAGGTTGTCCTCCATCAACTGCCTTTACCATAAATGTGTAGGAGCTTTGCTGTTCCCTATCAAAGGTAATATTGGGTTTGATCACGCCAGTTTGGGGGTCAATGATAAAATTGTCTTTCCCATTCAAAATGGACAAAGTTACAACAGCATTATCTCCTGCATCTGCATCCGTTACTGTGATTAAACCAACAGTTCCATAGAGAGGCAGGTTTTCAGGCACATAGAAGTTGTACTCAGGGTGTGTGAAAGTTGGGCTGTTGTCATTAAGGTCCTGGACAATTAGCTTGACAGTGACATTGCTCTGCAGGGATGTAGAGCCATTGTCCCTCGCTATGACAGTGAATGAGTACCTCTCCTGCTTCTCTCTGTCTAGTCGTTTGCCAACAGAGAGAATTCCTGACCGTCTGTCAATGTTAAACCCATCAGGCGCATCAGGGCTGAGAGTATAAATAATCTCTGCATTATGTCCACTGTCTGCGTCAGTGGCGCTTATTTTTATTAACTGTGTAGAGGGGTCATTGTTCTCCGGTATGGAAAGCTGGATTTCTGGCTGGGGAAAGATGGGCGCATTGTCGTTCTCATCCTTGATTTTAATTAAGACCATAGCTGAAGTGTTCAAAGGAGGTGTCCCCCTATCCGAGGCCACTATCTTAATTGCATATTCTCGAGTCGTCTCATAATCTAGAGGAGCAGCTGTCTCGAGTAAAAACTGATCATTAAAGACAGGCTTCAATCGAAAAGGAACATCATGGTCAGTGTAGCAAGCTACTTTGCCATAAAGATCTGCATCCTTGTCAGTAACAGTAATTAGGGCTATTTTGGTGTTCAGAGGTGCATTCTCAGACAGCAGAACAGTTCCATTAACCAGGTTGATAATGTAGCGAGTGTCTATAGAGGGAACATTGTCATTAATGTCTGTTACATTAACAGTCACTGTGGCTCTGGAAGGGGTGGAGCTGCCATCACTGGCCAGGACAATGAGTTTATGAACAGGAGTTACCTCCCTGTCCAGTGGCTGCTTCACAGTGATAAGTCCAGTAGAGCTGTTGATGGCAAAGTGACGTTTGGTCGAGGAAGAGATCTGGTTGCTGAAGGCAAAGTGGATCTGCGCATTGGAACCCAAGTCTGCATCCGTGGCATGAAGCTGAGCGACCGATGTTCCCACTGGTGCGTTTTCTGGTACTGTGACTTCCAGCTCACTGTCCTTGAAAATGGGGCGATTGTCATTGACGTCAGAAATGGTGACTTGGAGAATGGCTGTGCTGGATTTGGGAGGGTTGCCACCATCCTCCACCTTTATCTTCATGACAAAGGTATCCTTCTGTTCACGATCCAGGTTCTGCTGAACAATAAGCTGCGGCCACTTGTCACCTTCGGGCGTCTCAATGATGTCTAAGCCAAACTCACTGACACTCTGCAAAGACAGGACAATATATTTAATTGTAGGTGTTGATTTTATATACCTATTTGAATAATGGAAACAAAATGAAACCAGCTTGTTAGTGTTAAATAGCATTTTACATGTCCACTCATTGTTTTTAACTTCAAATGACATTTCTTACAGGATTTTATCCTTAAGTTTTTGTTTCTTTGTTTGTTTTTTAGGGGCTTTCCCCTTTATACTGTCTGGCACAAGACAGTGTGAGTTTCATTTGGTGCAAAAATTGCTAAGCCACTTCAATAAAACCAGACTCGACTGATATATTAGTACCATAACTAAGAACATCACATTTTGACTTGGGTAATAACAAAGAAATATGTGATAACAATTCCAAGGCATCCTTGGGCATTTTTGTTCTTAAATTGCAGATTTTTCAATTATCTTATAACAACAAACATCTTGTTGAGGTTTCTCCTTAGGTTATTCAGGTTCCTTTGTAGCCCTTCTTATGCATCCTGATGAATGTCAAGTTAAACAGCCTGGGAAATTCTTCAACAAAGGCAGCTGGCTCTTTGCTCTGCTCTGCTCATCTCAGTTGGGTCCCTGCAAATGTGCAAACATGCTAATCATCAGCTTTTTTTCAGGCTTTTTGTTTTGACACTTTCTAAACACATCCCAAAAAATATATTAAATACTTGGTAATAAATCCTTTTCAAATGACCATTTTTTAGTAAATGATCTGTTTCGACTAACTACTACTTTAAGAGATTTGTTTACCTTTTTATCCTCATCATCCAGTTTCTGCTACTATCAATAAAATCAGACTTCACTCAACCTTTCTGTACAGTCTCAAGTTAAAATAAAACAGCTGTCTTTATAAACATTTAAACTTTGACATAGGAGTGAGAGACAGCCAAGAATGGAGACACACCAATAAAGCACTTGCACACGCCTCAAGAAGTCTCTATACATAAAAAGAAAGACAGTTAAAAAGTCTGCATATTAGAAATGCTTTTCAGTCAGGAGGAGCTAAATCTAGGCAAAAGTAAAGCTGGAGGGTGATAAAAACAAATACAAGAATAATCCACATGATAAACCCGAGGATCTGGCACTCAATGCTAAGAGTAATTGCCTTCCACCCCCCTAAAAAACTAGCATTAATGTTCACTATTTTCGTAGTCCTGACAAATACATGGTATGGATCCATACCATAGCATACTAGTATGAGGGAGAGAGGGAAAAAAACAGAGAGTGAGAGAGAGAGAGAGTAGGGGGAGGAAATAAGAAGACGATCAAGCCCATGAATGAGCTGCATGCACATTATGAAACAAAGAAGCCCTTTGAAGCTCTTTCAGTCAGAAGCAGTTTCATGGTAAAACAAGAAAAAGCATCCTCTTTAAAGAGATAAGCTTCATGCTGCACATAATGTTGGAAGAGATTACTCTGTCTAGGCACAGCTATCAAATGAGATTAAGATATATACATTCTGCTTATTCAAGGGAGAAACACTTCAACCAAATTGTGAGCACAAGAGTCCTCAGTAGGTTTCAACATCTAGAACTGTCCTTGTGCCAACATAGCTTTGTAGCCGACACAAGAAAACGTGCAGCTGCAGCATGTAAATTATTGTGTACTCTGAAAAATTGCTTGCAGAGGGAATGTTGTCAACATGTCAGTGATTGACAGAACTACTTAAAACAGCCAACACTGCAGCAATGATCTTTCAGACCTTATTTTGTCATCCTTCTGGCAAGCAAAAGTCATATAGGGATAAGCAGACATTGCATATAAAACTCTGCGTGGAACTGTAGAAAAAAAATTGCCTTATGGATAAACTCTGCTGAATCTTTATGTACCCAGCAGAAGTATTTCTAACTGAAAAGTCCAAGACAACATTCTAGGGGCTGTATTGTTAAGCACTACTCGAGCTATACAGATCTCCTCAATCCTCAGTCGTTTGAATAGTTTGCAGATTCGGCACAGTATAGCTGCACGCTGATATTTTCGCAAAGCCCGATGTTAATAGTAGGATGTCGAGTTAGCATGTGTCAAAGGGAATGCTGCACAATGATTTATAAGCCAGCGTTTCCTCTATGCTTTTGTCTTTTTTCCACACAATTTTACAACTGACAAGGCAGCACTCACCGCATTTCAATAACTTGGGGAGAGCTATCTCTCAGGCTGTGCATCCTCCTGAATGCAGAATTAGTCTGGTGGATTGTGATAAGATCTAGGGCAGGCTAAGAAAAGGCCAAATACTAGCATGAATCACTCACTGGAAACCTTAAGGCTGAGTGAGAAGGACAAAGCTCTCTAAACGGTCAAGTGTGCACATTAGACCATGCCTTGCTCTGCCACCTCACATATTCCGTACAGGTACATGTCTTCTTGAACTTTGATGACTTGCCTTTCATCCCACATTACAGGGCCACAGGTTCTCTGGAAGCCAAGGGGGGGATTAGAGCACCGTATATGTGAGGTTTGTGAAGTACAAAATCTAATCAGAGTTGGCTAATTTAAATGAAAATGATTGAGGGACACTGACAGAAGCAGAGGTGGCAGATGATGAGGGAAGGATGAATCTGAACCCCATTTTGCCGACAGTGCCTCAGATTATCAGTAGATGCATCTTTCACTCAATTTGATGACCTTATTAAAACTCAGAGGAGACTCAGATTGGGCTGTGAATATATCAGGAAGACTCTAGTCACGGTGATGCCCATGGATGGGACTAAATAGGCAGAGGTATTCATCACAAGCTATAGCACCTCTTTATAATGCCGATAGAAACTCTCTCTCTCTCTCTCTCTCTCTATCTCTCTCTCTCTCTCTTCCTCATTCTTTCTCTCTATCCCTCATCCCCTTTTGCCCCTGGCCATGATCTCATGCATATAATTAAGACAAAGGAACCTAGGAAGTGTTTGCCTCTTTTCGTCAACCCCTAGAAGAAGAAAATGTGTCAAAATAGGATGCTAATGAAAAGTAGAAATGCTTGAGAGTAAGTTCTCCACCCAAATATTCAATGCCTATAGGCGCCATGCAATGAATTAATCACATTTTTCTTGCTACATGGGAATGAAGCTTGAATAAATTTTGCATCTTCAAATCAGTTTGGGAATGAATTTGGTCAGGCTCAGACTTGGAGTACCAGAAAAAAAGACTACTCCGCTTCAAATCTAAGGTATATTTCAGTTAGAAATGTAAAAAAACAAAACAAAACAGTGGATTGGCCTTGGAAATAACTTCAGACAAAATATGTTGTTGGAATAAGGTTAAACATAAATGCCCTAAATACAGACATTGTTTTATTAGTGGAACATAGTCAAGCTAGTGACAGAATCAAATTTAAACTAAATATATTCTGTTTTAAATCTACTGAAAGATGCTGACGTGAATGCAAGGGCACATGTCAAGTACCAAGCACCGGAATAAAGAACGGTGCCAACTTTTGAAATTGTAAAAAGCGAGAGGAAAACAAACGCTAAAATCTCATTTAGTCCTGAGTACGTTTCTGTGTTGACCCGACTTATCCTGTGAATATGTAGTGATCAAATCTCCCTTCGTGGGGGATTCTTCTCCAGTCATGCATGTGATTACTTTCTCTGACCTTGACCATTTCTTAGGACAACTTCTATTCAATTCAGGTGACGTAACACACCGCTGCACTGATGGTGGAGTTTTGCTCAAAGTATGATTACCAACCATTATATGTGGAGCTGGAGCACTGTGTAGGACGAAATTACCCGTTGTCCTTCTTGGCTTTGAAAAAGAAGGAAGTTGCACAAAAAAGGCCACCATGTTTCTTTCATTTCTTCTGTATATTGACAACTCAGGCAAGTTACATGTGGAGTGACACACCACTGAGTATGGCTCATTGTGCTACACAATGGAAGCAATTTTAGCACTGTGCCCTGTACAACATGAGAAAAAAACTGGGCAAACTATCATTCTGAGGGAGCTTCTGAGACAAATCTCACAGGACCATACAAAGATAGTCCAAGGGTGGCTTAGCGGCCAAGAGCTATTCTAGGAATTGCTTACACATTCCTTCCCCCCTAAACCCCTGGCTTTCTACTTCACCACTGAAATAAAACATACCAAAGGCTGAAAGTGCATCCAACTCACTTTAATGCTTCACCCTACATCGTTTTACTCATATGGAACCTGGGATACAAGCAAATTAATCTTGAATACAATGAGAATATAATGAGAAGTACCGAAACGGGGCTGTGGAGCCAAGGATGCTGAAAGAAGACTTTCCTGGAAAAGATAACACAACCACAGCCTAGGTACAGCTTTTAGAAAGCTCCATATTGTAGAAAGGGTAAAGAAAATTATTGCAAATGATCATCGTAATGAGCAGAACATTTGGTTGGTGATTTTCCAGGCATGAACAATTCAGGACATTGCGCTGGAGAGGTCTTGGCAGTGGGGAGACTCTTTAAAAATGCAAATTGGTATTCAAGGCAGACACAGACAGCAATGATTCTGTTCATTCCTACACAATGTTAACGTCATCTGAGACTCCACGGTGTACTTGTCATGCTGCCTCACACTGTTCCCTTAAGTACAACAACTTTTTTGCATTTGTTATTATTACAGTTATATAATTTCGTTTTATGTGATCATGTAATCTTCACTACTTATCTGCAAAGCCTTAAGTGTTGTCTAGACTATAATTGAAGAACACATGATAATATCTTACATTTTTCAACTTGGAGCTGAATTCATTAGGTAACAAAGAATATTACAGTGCAGAAAAAAGGCTTTTCCTAGTTCTGTACTGGATGCATATTACAACAATACAGTTTATTCCTTTACACCTGCTTTAATGCGCTATGTTTAGCATATGTAACCTGTTGCTGGACATGCAGTTTATGATGTGTCTGCACTTTCTGCTACATGTTCTCTGTTAGTACACAGTGAAAACAGCCTTCTCTACTAATGAAAAACATATGGAGATATTAATGGCTGGTATCTAATCTTTTAGACTCTCCAACATATTGCACTGTATGAAAAAGTAGGTCATATTTTCAATGCAAATTGGGAATTCATTTGCAGTATGCATATATACACGATAGCACTACACTCTACAGCACCATAAAGGGTTTAAAGAATCAGCTAATGCAGAATCTGAGTCGTATTAAATGAAGTCTACAAAACTGACAAAGAAAAAGGATGTAAGAGCTCATTAATTAACAAATAGTCAGCTATTCAGACCTGATGTACACAGGTGGCATGTTGCAGGCATAAGAGTTTGTCACAGCTTAATCAATAATGTGAGCACTGAATATTGTGCTTGCTTCGAAGAAAGTCAGACAATTAATTTCATACTTTCTATTGTGTGTTTGTTCTTTAAAAGTGTTTCTCCAAAACAAATTACTACAATCGTTTTCAATCTCTCAAATGTGTGGCTGTAACTGCTTGGAAAGTTACATACCTAACAGACAATTAAAGTTTATTTATTTTATTTAGTCCTTTCAGTAAACGTGTACCTTGAATGCTGTTCCAGTAACACAGTGCTTCGGGCCATATTCTTTCAGTCACTTACTACTCCATTTAATTTGGAAGAAACAGCATTTAGTTTAGGCTGCCAGCATGGAGTATTATAGTGAAGTTGATATTTTAATTAGTCTTTACGTGGAAATTCTTTTCTGATACCTGGATGAGTTTGATTATTAATGAATTTGTTACAGTTGAGAGTTCAGCACATATCAAACAAAACAGGGATACATTAGTGCTAGGGACTCAGACACAGTGATTTTTAAACAAAATCGTAATTCGTAAAAGAATCAAATACAACATCCGAAATCGGAAGAACCAACAAAAAGCATTAGATCCATCGGAGGTCTGTTAAACATTTCAGGTTCATTAATGAAAAAGCTCATTACAAAATCCACTTTGAACCAGATATTTAAAAAACTTGATTCTTCCAATACTTCCAATAATCTTTTGAAAATTCACTAATGTATAAGTAAATACCGCCTTATTTCATTTTCCATTTTAACATTAATAAGATTTCAAAGACCACAACAAAATACTTTATTCCTTTTTTTCTCTTTTTAGATATCAATAATGAAACAGGCTTAATCCTCACCTTGACTAGTTCATAATGTTGGATCCCATTGATCCCAACATCAGGGTCAAATGCTGAGGGCACCGGGTATCGTGTGTTAATGGCTGTGTTCTCTGGGATGGAGATGTTTATTACAGTGGACTGGAAAAGGGGTGCGTTGTCATTCACATCCTCAATCAGGAAGCGGATCTTGACCAATCTGAAGATCTCATCCGGCAACACTGCCACCTCAATCTCGTAATAGCAGCGTTTCTCATTGAAGACCCCGGAGCACAGCTTCTCCCGGTCAATTCTGTGATTGGTGGTAAAGATCTCCCCTGTGTTAGCCTCCACCCTCACCAAAGGCACATCGCCCGTTTTATACACAGGCTTGAACTGCAACGGCGAGGATAGCCTGATGCTGGGGTCTAGGTTCAGGTCCAGGTCCTTGCGCAGATTCCCAATTCGGACGTTCTCTGGTTGCTCCTCCTTCACTGTGTAGTCCCTCTCCTGGGCCTGGCATTGTAAGACCGCACAGGTGAGCAAGACCACCAGCACATGAGCCTGACTTGCTAAGTCCATACTCAAGAGTAGATGGGAGCCTCACTTTCACTGCAGCAAATCTGTCATGACAGACGAGCCAGAGGGGAAAAAAAGAAGAGAGAAAGACAGAACGCACAATGTCAGTGCAGAAAATTACACAGTATTCAAGTTCTGCTGTAATTAGTACTATTTTCCCTCATGGAGAGTTTTCAACTTGACCTCTTCATCCTAACTAGTTATGAGCCAACATCCTTCCCATGTCTTTGAGAGCAAATTAATGGCAGTTTTACACAATTAACCTTTGATGACATCCGTTGAGCAAGCGGACACGTAAAGGCTAGTAGTTCATGCATTCCATCAATCCATTTCATCGCTGTAATGAACCATTTAATATTTTTATTGAGAAGTATGAAAGCAGTTAGATTCAGTGTTACAATGAAATAGTTTTCTTTCAAAACTTGTTAACAAACTACTTTGCCTGAAAAAAGAAGAACCAAAAAATTGGATAAAAGCTTCATTTATATCCATCCATTTCCCTAACCGCTTGTCCATTTGAGAGTTGCTGTGGGGGGTTGGAGCCCAGCTGTCATAGGGCAAAAGCAGAGTACACGCTGGACAGGTCGCCAATCTATCACAGGCTAACACAGAGAGACAGACAGACAACCACTCATGCTCACATTCACACCTACAGACAATTTGGAATCACCAATTTAACTAACTTGTATGTCTCTGGACTGTGGGAGGAAGCCAGTGTACAAAGAGAGAACCCACGCAGGCGCCCTTTTGCTTTGAGGCAGTACTAACCACCGTTCTGCTGTTCCGCCATCATATATGAGTCGGTCTAAGTCAATATGCTACAGTAGTGTCCTTATAAAGCGCATCCACACGCAGGCTTTGGCTCATTTGGAAAAAGCAGAAATGAGCCTTAAGCACTGTTGCTTCCATGCATGAACGCACACACACACACATGCACACACACAGACACTTGGAGTTGTACCGCTTGACAGCAGCTATTAATGGAGATTATCATTTGTTTGGAATGTAAACAATCGAGCTCTCAAATATTTCATGAACGTCCGTGTGTGCGTAAACTAGCACAGTATGATAAAAGCATTGTTTTAAGTAAGAGCAGTAGAAGGAAACAACAACGTGAAATGATTTATTGCGAGAGCCACCATTAGTCAAATTAGAGAAATTTAATCTGAACTTCATTACATGCTAGCAAATGTTTTATCTCCAGCATTAAATTTAAACTGCACACAGTTTGCTGTTTGCAAGGCAAAAATGTTTAAAACACAGTGAGGCTGATTTCACATAAGTTAACAATATTCACTGATGACTTTTCAAGCACAGAGTCCCAATTCGTTTGAGTCTGTTATACATTTTTCTTTTGTACAAGTACAAAAGCTTGCCAAAGCGCAAGATCCTCGATTGCTAAAATCCAGGTAGCTCATCGGAAGACGATACTGAGTAATACCTTACAATTCAGCACATATTGTAGCATAAATATTGACTGCTTTCCACTGGTTAAAGCTGCAGTAGGCAGAAAGTGAGAAAAGGTTGCAGGGAAAAAAAATACCAGATTTTAAAAATGGCAGCCCTCCTGCAGCTCCCCCCTTTCAGTTCTGAGCACATGGACATATGCACATACTACAAGCTAAAAATATGTCAATATGCTACAAAAACTCAAACCCTGTTTATCCCTGCTTATCACATTACGCCACTGTGTTATACCTCCTATCTTGGCTTTTCCATTCACTATACTAATTTGTACAGCTCGCCTGATTTGGTCTAATAAGGTTACTAACGTACTAAAGTCTGCAGTCACAGGCTAAATTTTCTATTGTTTGAAAACCTAGAAAGAGGATAGGAGAGAAGTAGAGACTAGATCTCTGTGAGAGCATTTTAATTTAATATACCACACGGTTATTATTAATTTGTTTGCCCAGTGACACCAAATACATGTTGCCCCCTGAACCCTTACCTGTTATTAAGTGAGTTACTCTATGTGTGATGTGATTTGCTAGCTAGCATTTTCTATGAGGTCATTCATTTAACGTTCTTGGATTTACTCAAGAGACTGTATTCCGTAGTGTTACCCACAGCTGCGCTGGTCTCCACTGAGGTTTTGCCACATATGCATTAATAGGCAGAAGTTAAGTCTTATTACAAAAGTGCATCCTTCTTTGCTAGATTTTTTTTTTTTTTTTTTGGGGGGGGGGGGGGACAGGAATATTATATTACTGGTCTGTTTTTAATCAACATGTAAGGGTAAAGTCTTAAAAGTCTTATAAGCATACCCCCACCCCACAGCCACAACCACCCATCTGCATTGCAGCACAATTAACAGCTAATAACTTTCCCAGTGAGTGTTTGTTAACCTTATATGAATATCCACAAGATATCGATTTGTATTCACAAGGCGGCTGCCTTGAAATCAAACACACATTTGCGTCGAAGGATGGCAAATGTGTATGACAGCCACGACACAACAGTTTACAGATTCTACTTTAAATTTGTACGCATACCCGACTTGTTGCTATCCAGGTATAATATTACCTACTTTATAAAATTTCCATCCATTTGAGACAGTATTCTGTAGAAAAAGTATGACTACCTAAACTGCACTACAGGGGTCCTCTAAATTGGCAAGGCAACAGCGTTCATAGCTATTGAAGCTTTCTGCCCGCTGACAAAGGGGAATTGATTAAAAATAAGAATTTAATTAAGCTGGTTTTGAATCTCCAACAATTGCAAGGCATTCATGAAACGTGTAGACACAGACTTCCCACATTTCACAAAGCAGTCGCACGAGACTCATTAAAGAACAGTTAAACAGAAAAAAAAAGCGAGATGACATTGATCTGTGTGAGGGTTACTCATTCTACACATGCAATATTAGCAGTGCTGTACTGTCACGTCAAAATATCGATGAGATATATCCTATTAGTAACCGTGACACACTTTACTTTGAAGTGTGCATCTTTCTTAGAGTGAGCAGCAATTGCTTTACTGTGATGGTCGCCATGCAGTGTAAGGCTGAGCTCGCACGACGCAAAATGAAGTTTAAATTACATCCTTAAATGGGATGTGATTCGCTGAAGTGAAAAAAACAGAAAAGATCAAAGCATGATCTAGATCTCCTCTTTCTGGTAAGTGACAATAATGTGCTGCAGGATGAAGGCGTGTAGTATGTTTTTCATTCAGTACATGCAGGAGTACAAATGTAGTAATAAGCAAGACACCCTTGCATCGCTAATGGGTGTTGCAAATGCGTTTTTTTTTTCTATTTCAGATATACATATACATCAGGATAAATACACATTTGTAGCTATTTAACTAATGAAGTTAAAATATTAACTATTTAACAAGTGAGAGGTACGCCTTGCCCTTGAACATATTTACTCCTGGTATTCTATTAATTTGATGTGGGATCTTTTCTCTGAACCATGATTTTCAACAAGTGCAGTGATTTTCACTTGTCACACTTCTTTAAAAACCTGTCCATAAGGGATCAGCTAGGTGAGAAAGGAATTATGCTGGAGGGGGGAAAAGTAAGAGGAGGGGGATTCTAGGTGTCAGTCAGAGTGTCTCCTTTGCTTACATTTCACTAGTCTGCTGAAATGCTATTTTGAGCCCCAGACAGCAGGTTGAATCCAGTAGGCAAACTCAAGCCTCCCTCTTGGGAAACACAGCGAAGAGGAGCAGGCTGGCCCGAGATCACTTTCCACGACAGTGTGATGGACAGGTCTTCCTGTGGTTTGCAACCGCTGAAGGGAGCAGTGGGAGAGGAGACATACATCTACTGCCACCTCCTACCTTCACCCCTAAAAGATACCCTTATTGGAAACTTTCAGTGTAGTTACTCTGACATTTGGAGTCCTTTAACTGTCAAAGCCAGGTTTTTACCACAGTTGTATATCAATATTGCCTGTGGATCCAAAGAGATTTTAAAGAGAGGGCACCGGTAGATGGAATACGTTTGATTGTCATGAGCATTTTCCCTTTTAACAGCTTTAAGGATCGCTGACAGTCTGACAGACCAGGTTTCTGTCATGATCAGTCAGTTCTTTTTTAGTGCACACCGCTAGACCAATTCTCTTCACATGGTGGTGGAACAAAAGTTGTTTTCTCTTGGGAAACTTCAGCAATGTCTATATTGCCTAAGCTGTAGTGCTTAGACAATATAATAGTGCAAGGTAATATACTGCAAGAAAAAATATCCTCGATATGGAAATAATACCAGCAATGTATGTAGAGTGAAGTTCAACTAAAAAAGAGGGTTACCTACTACATAAAAAAAAGTTCTGATTCATAATATCTAGCATAATGTTTAAGTAGATTCAAGCAATGCTGTTTGGCTGACTGAGCCACTGCATATTCACCTCTGAATCAATTTAATACTTAGATTAACTAGCATAAGAAGACTTTTACTACACAGGTAAACAAATGACCTCCGCTATTTCCAAGATGACAAGCTAAATATCAGTGCTGTAATCATGGACCTCAAGAGGGCAGTCCATACATGGAAATCCAAAAGCTAAATCAGTGATCGATTCGATTGGTGCAGTTTTACGTCATCTCTCAAGTTAAATATAACTTGTAAGTACATTTTAAAATCGTATTAAATTTTTATTTATGGGTCTGGGTTGACTAATCCTAAATTCAATCCTAAATAGTCAGAGAAACTATCAAAATAATAAAACTTATGAAAAACTTGTGAAAAAATTCACTATTATGAATAAGTGCTAAAATATAAATGTCTCTCTTAATGATGTGGAAAGACGCTTCCAAAATGTTCCAAAAGTTTTCCATTGTGGATTCTGAAATCATTTCAGAAAAGATACATTTTATAAAGGTAGTCAAATTTAATAAGTCATAGTTGATGAAGAATGAAAAGGACACCTTCTGCTATCTGCTACAGTGTGTCATCAGAAAGTCACCCAAGAGAGGAACTAAAATGAACTTAAATTGTGGAGAAATCCTTAATTAACTGTATTATATAAACTAATTATAACTGTGGAAAGAGTTTGAACGCAAATGCAGAAAGACACCATTCCTGGTAAGAATCCCTGACACCACAGTTACTTACTGTATTAGCTCTTCAGAACACATAGTGTGTCCCTGAGCAAGTTAATGACTCCCAAAACTCAGCACTCGGTAGTGCTGTAGTTCAACCTCTAAGAGCCATAAAACAAATTTGGAGCATGTCATGCAAGGATATTAAAGACTACAGTCAGCTGGTTCAGTTGCGTTTGGCGATTTTAAAATGTGGATGTGAATGATAAAATATTTTTTTTGTGTTTTGCAAATAAAGTATATACCTTGCTTCCATCATCCACTGACTCCCTTTTTAATATAAACCGCCGAGGATATTGCCAAAATATCTGGCACATCTCGGGAGCTTCACATTACCATTTGAAGTTATTCTCCAGGAAATACTGAGTTTAACAGGCCTCTCAAAACAGCCACAATAATAATATGCATGCGGGTCAGGTATAGCAAATTATCTACAAAAGCCAACCGTGGTGTTTAATTCTAGGAAGAAGTGGAATTCATATTGACTATTTGAACTATTATTCCTCGAACAAATTCACTCCGTGTTTGCTTCCCCCCCCCGAGTAGAAGTGTGAACAGGATGAAAGCCCCTGAGGTTATGGTCTGTGACAGCTAAACCGCTTGACCAGGAGCGCGCTGTTGCCGCGCACCCACGCACCGAGCTTAGCGGCCAAGCTGTTGAGAAACCTACGCTGAAAAGTCCCTGTTGTTGGATGCTCTTGGAAAGTAGGCCTATCTATCTAGCGATCAGCAACGAGCAAGACTAAATAAAGCCCGAAGTCGTGACCGGCCACGCGGTACACATTCATGGTGCGACAACTCCGCTTAGAAGCTCCACGATGCACCGTGTAAATGGATAATTTGTATTTACACTCGGTTCACGGGGACGCCTATTATATCTTTGGAGCAGCTCTAGGAAAACCTACTCAGCATCAAAATTACCCACTGTGGCAACACTATCAAACTACCTTTTAGGCTTTACAGTCCCCGAATTTCGCCCAGTTTATGTTGTTGTCCTTGATTTTATATATATATATATATATATATATATATATATATATATATATATATATATATATATATATATATATATATATATATATATATATATATACTTCATGTCCTCACCCTTACCGAAATTTCAGTACGTACAGAGTAAATAAATTAGGTTATGGAGCTCTCCAAATACGCACACAGGATAGAGCGGTCATATGCGCCTACATTCAGAGAGCGCTAAAGTAAAATGCATTTTGTTTTTAACAGTAAAGTAGTAAATAAGAGCGAAGCTTACCTTTCCGTTCGAATACGATGAAAAAAATCAACCGTGAGTACCGTCGCGCAGAGACATCACTGATTCACAAAAAAGAAGTGCCATGAATTAATGTGAAGTGGGGGAAACGGGCAGAAAGGATCCTCATCAAAATCGGAAAGAAGCGTAGAAAAAATGTTATCCACTACAAAAACTTATCCATGTGCTAAAAAAATGTGGTCCTCCCGTGCAAGAGAAAAAGGGCATGCACAGCGATCAACTTAAAGGACGCTGTAATTCCTCTTCGGATGTATTGGGCTCACAATCCCACAGGCGGAGATACGCAGTGATCCACGCTTGTTTTACATAAACTTTGTCTCTCTAGCCTAATTTGCCTTGAAATTCCTATTTTCGCCAGCTGGCAGCAAACTTGCACGTGTGTGCGTTAAAAGCCTCTTAAACCGCACATCAAACTTAAATCCAAGAGGGCGAAAAAAACAGAGAGAGACTTCTGATGAAGAAGTGAAAGCTTAAACCTATTTTAATGTTATAACCACTTGTTTTGACTGATTCAAGGCTGTACGCGCTCTCCCCCCAAAAAACTCTTAAATGCGGGATGCATAGAGCGCATCGCCCCCCCAGTGGAGTTGGATCAAAGTGTGCCTCAGTGCAGCATCACTTACAGGAGCCGGGATAGGCGGTTCACCGTATCTGTCTGCTAAGCTGTAGATGTCTCAGTAGTATTGTATGAACTCAGTTCCTCAATGCTGCTCACCTCTCTCCCTCTCGCTCTCCCTCCGACTGACATCATGGAGGTAGGAGGAGCCAAGCTCAGATTTAAGAGCCCCGGTTCTCTTAAAGCCGCACTGCGTTGGAGAGATGTTCGCACTGAGATGTACAGTAGGTGGATGTTGGGGTATACGTGGACCACAGATGCCTCTGCTGTTTGCTGTAGACAGAGTGCTCCAGGAATCTACCTGAAAGCAAGAGGGGGGCACTGTTCGCGTTTATACAAAGCCTTCAGTGAGGGACTACTGTAACAATGGCACGTTTGTGCAATGATCTGAGATTTGAATTCTTTTCAGACATTCCTGAGATGTCAGCATATAAAAGCTGAGACATACTCCGGGATGAAAAGTAGGGTTATGAATTTTCTTACATTTTTCACAACTTGTATTTATAAATACAGAAATAATTGCTATGGGCTATGAGTATTACAGACCATCTTAGTAGCATGAATAGCTTGAATGCTTGAGATGTAAGAAATAACAAGATGACAATGAACAAAGTTAAAAAATGCCAATGCCTTGTCTAAAAGTATACCTCATTTAAACAATACAGAGCATTTATTTGGTATTAGCAAAGCGATGCCATTTCTTTAACTTTAGAACCAAAATATCAGCAAATACAGTTGCAGGTTCAAGTCTCATTGTCAGATGAGGATCAGTTTAATGTTACCAATTACTAATCACATACTGTCAAGCTACTACTTTCCTGCTGTGGTGAGATGAATGAGTTTTCTGTCCCTAAATAGCTTCCAGTAGATTCTAACAGATTCTTTTACAGGGGTCAAAAAGGGTTATGGTTGCAGAGGGTCAAATCATCATGACCAACATCATGTTACTGCCAGTTACCTTTGTCCCTCTGACATCACCTCATACAACAAATGGCTGTTGCATTTTAACAAGTTTAGCCTCTGGCATGATTTTATGTGCTTTTCCCTCACCTGTTCACTGTTTCCTTTCAAAGGATTCCATGTTGTGCTCTTCATCCGCGAAGACAGGGACTTCACCAGATGATTCCACTGTAAGTTTAGACCAAATAATACTTGTTTTTAGCAGCGGATAAAAAAACCACAGGCTGCTGTTTTTTCTTAATTTACTATGAAACGAGGGGTGATTTATTTTCTTCCTATTGAGAAAACACTGTATAATACACAATGTGTTTTCTTAATTTAACTGTCTCTGAGGATTTCTGAAGAACGCATTTGCAGTATCTGAACGGCAAAAAGCAATATTATCTGTCAGAAGGCACATAATTCCTCATGTCAAATTTTATAAGATGAATCCCCAAAGTAATATAATTCAACATGAAATACAGCCATGGGTGTAAAACTTATTTGATACTGGTTCATATTTCTGTTTAACCTTCTTGATTATTCTTGGCACAAAAAGAAATCCTCAGTTATAATGTTGCAGCAGCTTAACCAAAGCTGATTATCTTAAATGTCCACACGACAGTTTTTTTTTGTTAGGTTTTTGTTCAGAGTAATGTCAAATCACCCAAACCCCAATGTGTTTTTTCCTAATCTTTTTTGTCTTTCCTTAACTAGGAGAGGTAGTGTTGTGACAGGAAAGTTGTGGACTGTGCATGTTAATATGAATGCAACTTTAATACCTAGTAATAAACAAGTATTAACACAAAATACTAACTAAAGTGTTGTCTAGATCTAGAGCTATCTAGATAGACAGAGATATATATGTGTGTGTGTATCTACATAGATAGATAGAACTTTGCAGTCATTTCCTACAATCTTAACTACATTTTTTTTTACATTTTTCAAATAGCAAAACTTGCTTTTCTGTTTTTTATAGATATGATCAAATTGACACTCTACCCATCATTGCTTTTAATCATACTTGCAGTGAATCCATGACTTGTTATGCTCACATGTAGCAGAAATGGAAGGAGCACACTCACTAATATACCTTATCAGTGTGGTACAGCTGGGCAAAGGGATGGGTGAAGGAATGGGTTGCAGAGCTAAATAGCAAGGTCGTCGTGCGTTAACATTCAGAGGTGCTGAGAGACGACAGCGGTTTTGCCGACCATACTTGATTCAATACTGTTCTGTGGTTTTGTATTATCCTTTCAGCTTAAACAGCATAACTTGTCCAAAGACACAGCAATGAAGTTCGTGCTATGCTATTGTCTTTGTTCACCACTCTACAAGTTGCCATGGATATATAAAAAAAACCAAAAGCAAAATCTTTGCATTTGCACATTTGAGCTTAAATTGTTAACACTGTATGATTTTCTGGTAGGAAAAAAGTACCCCACAGCATGTCGCTCAGAAAGAAAGCAGTGCAAATATGTCTAAAGCGTAGTCTGTAGAAATACAGAAGATATTTTTGAAGAGTTTGATACATCCTGACAAAACATTTTTTTTCCACATCCATACAGGCTGGGTTTGTATCCATGGCAACTTTCAAGAACCACTGAGGTTTACCACAATGAGTTGAAACTATCGCTATTGCCTCATTTCTTCCTGCCTGTGTCTTTCTCTCCCACTTTCTCAAGGATCTCTGGAGAAAGAAAAAGATTTGAGAAAGATGGAGTGGACGAAGTGAGGACAATTCAATATTTGCTTTTACCTTATTGGCATCCGAGAGAGAATTTTAAAAGTGTTGAAACACAGGACAGACACAAAGAATCTCTGAAAGAAATAATATTTGAACTGTTCCATGGGGCATGAATATGCAGCATGAATGAGCAGTAGATATAGAAAAAGACTATGTCTGTGACATTATTGCTAAAACCAAAAAGAAAATATTACGAGGAAGCAGTGGGTCCACCTGAGACTTCTGAATATTAGCATTCATACACAAAATCTGAATTATCTGTCTACATTAGATGAAAATAAATTTGCTTGCATTTCAGCCTTTTGTACTTTGTGCCTTTGCTCTTTGTAACAAAAAGAATGATGGCAAAAATCATCATTTTAAACAGCATAATTTATTTGCCACATACTTTATGTTTGCTTTGCATTTTTGTTTACTTTCCAGAATTTGCTTCAGACTGCAAATGCTATCATAGTGGTGATGAGATTTAGGAAGAAATGGAAATTTACTTACACTGACCATTAAATTAAAGTCCTTTCTCTTTGTTTTCTGATTTTTCTTTAATAGCATTGTGCCCTTAAAGCTAAGTGATATAGCACTGTGTATGCTTGTGTGTTTCCTACACACACACACACACACACACACACACACACACACACACACACACACACAAGACACTGCAGTTTAGGGGTGTTTGCGGCAAGACACCAACAGTAAATCATACTGGCATTCCAACAGGGAGGAACCCTGACATGCAGACCTAAAGACCAGCTGGCAACAACCTGGAAACCACGAGTCACAAGGGCAAAATGTGCAATCTCTGACTGGTTGGCAAACGTTTTGCAGGCGGTTGCTGACAGTTGCAGTGATGAAAGTGGTTACAAAAAGCTACATGGTGCTGAACAGACTGCTTTGGTTAGTAGCAGATTCAGGTGTTGCCTGTGGTTTGCATGAAACACACCAACTCTGAAAAGTGCAAAGATGAAGTTTGCATTTAAGGTGAATTTCCGGTCTACACCACATTTCTTTAAAAGTTTTTTAGAAAATTTGACAACTTGCAACCAATTTCTCCCACAGCCACCTCCAACAACCACTCACCAACCAGTTGTAGAAGAATATACATTTTTTTTCCTTTGTGTAAAGTGGTTGCCACATGGTCTCTAGGCACAGGTGACTGGGGCCCAACTGGAGCTAAAACATGCATTTTGGCCCATCAACTGATGGTTAAAAAGATCTGAATTAAAATAAATGATCAAAAGTCTAAATAATTTCCCATGCATATAAGCAAAAGAGTGCTTATGAGATTAGCAAG
This sequence comes from Rhamphochromis sp. 'chilingali', assembly GCF_963969265.1. Taxonomy (NCBI): domain Eukaryota; kingdom Metazoa; phylum Chordata; class Actinopteri; order Cichliformes; family Cichlidae; genus Rhamphochromis; species Rhamphochromis sp. 'chilingali'. The sequence goes on from NC_137940.1 coordinate 31,416,285, forward strand.
CACAATTTTATTTATAAAAACTCTTGCATTTGGTTTGATTCAAACAGTCAGCCTAATACCAATAGAAAAGTCTATTGTGGAGGAAACTCATGTCACTAATATCCTGTCAGATAAGTTTGAAGCATGGTTATAACAGAATAGGACCGAATTCATTAAGCAAAAAACTCTCAAAACTAATGAGGGGTCGGTCTAACGCCGAGTGGCATGTAGTTGGAATGCACCAATTAGACTAAAGTCTTTGAACCACATTATTGTCAATTTACATGTCCTCACCTAATGTTCCACAGGCAAATTAATATATGTATGTGTGTGTGTTTATGTGCGTGAGTGATGATACAAATCTTAGTTAATGTTGTGCATTAAACTAACTGCATACAAGCACTGTAGTGATTAGGCTGACTTCTCCGTGAATGTATCATGTCAGGTTTGTCCTTGACAGCAGCTGAACTGTTAATTGCTTTTGACAACCTAACAAGTAAGAGTACTCTTATCAGAATGTTGTTATGTTTAGAAGAATAGCCATATTTTCACAAAGAGGTACTGACAGGATTGGAAATAAAAAAAATGCTTTTTAAAAGGAAATTTGTCGTGCTTATTTATTATTTATGAGCCACCTATTTACCACATGGTGGTAATAAGATCTGTATTCCAGGTTATAAATAGATTTAACTAAAAGGGCTTATCATATGATAAAGAACAGGTGGGAAGTGTGTCAGTTAATGACAACATACACTGACATGACTTTGTGTTTACATTATTAATGAAAGACTCCTAGTGTTTTGCACCTCTGCTTTGTTTCAACATCATACGTCTGCTTTTTTCATAGTATGGTGCTAGATCAATTTGTAGCGCAACATGCTTCACCTATTCACTTTCAACTGTCAATTTTTTGCTGAAAATAAACACACCAATTACAAATGCTCAACAGTACCTGCAGAACGTTAACAGATCAGTATGAAAATGTTTCTCGTTTTAAGATGGATGCATAAACTATATAATTCCTGCTTCCTGGAAAGCTTTCCCTTTCTCAAGAAGTAACTGACTGTTAAAACACCCTTTGTGTGTTTGATGAAGGCAATTGTACATGCTGTGGTGATGTTTCCTTCCATCTGTCTACTGTGAAACAGAGCCCGGGGCAACGCTGTCAGACGAGAGTGGTTTGCTTGGCTGTATACTGTACAGTCAGCAGTATGCAGTCCCAGTGTAAATTCATGCACATTTGTGCAGTCATTAATTTCTTTGCACACTAGTTGTGAAAAATCCTTGATTGAAAAAAAAATACAGTGCACAATGTTGATGATGATACAACTGCAAGAAAAAAATTGCTTTTTATAAAAATAACTAAAGATTAACATGTTGAAATTTTAACCTCTTCTGTAGTACTCACTGAGGACTCATTAATAAAGATATGCAACATTTGTTTAGCACATCATCTGACATTGGGATGGGCTTGACATCATGTTTGCCTTTGCATTGTGAAGGTCACTGAATTGATTTCAAATACATTTTTAGAGATTGCAGGGTTAATGGTGAATCTTTGTAAGGTCACAAAAAAGACTCGCCTTGGTGGCAACAAAAGGAAGTGAAAAATAAATTGTATGGGTGTAATTAAAGGCTTGGAGGAGGAGTTTAAAAATCAGCTTCTTTCAATTTATAGCTTTTTCAACTCCCTATTGAACATTGCATGTTTCCCAACACGAGATTCCTACCAGTGTCATCGAAACACATGGTGAGATTAGTGCTCACACATATTTCTCTTTCATCCACTATTTTTAAGGTGTGACAGGCACGAATAAGAATAACTGTTCCATGATCACTAAGGAGCGATTATTTGGCAATCTTCCTCCCCAGATGGCCAAATGCTTGATGTTCTTGTCACGTTCTGTTGCATTTTCCCTGCCTTGAATGGGCTGTGTACACAACCATTGTTTGATGAGTAAAATTGAAGGCAAGCCTTGTAAACTGTGGATGCCCCCTTGCCAAAGACATGGCACTGCAAAGACAATGTGTGCAGACATCTCTTTTGCACTCTTGAGACTTTACGCGCCTTAGTTCGAAGCTTAAGAGAAGCAAAAAAAAAAAAAGTACTGTAACAAAAATAGAAATTTTTTGTTTTGGAAATTGTAAAATGTGTTATAGCTCTTGATAGTTGCACTTGATAAACACTTCCTTGCTGTTAAATCTCATCATCAACCAAATAATAATTAAGACTCCAGGAACATCAACATTTTCTGAGGGATATCTGTATCTGCTATTTTAAGAGTCCTTGCAGTTCACAAACAATCGTATTTGACAGAAAACATGTTTATTAATCTGTAACGGCCAAGTCTTCGAGTGCCACAAAATAGAAATTTATTACGCCTTTTTGATTTCCTTTAGTAAATGTAATCAAATTGGAATGAAATCTTCATAAAACTGAGTGCTTTTAAAAACACAAACTTAAATAATAGTCACCATCAATAAGCTTCCAACTACCTAACTCCATCCATTCATAAATTCATCAAGGACCAAGAAGCCCATTGAGACTTTGGTTAGCCAAATGTAGACAAAACACATCTACTTGGATCGTTTTGGAAAAGTCACCTTTTTCTACAGTGGGGTTCTCAGCTCAATACTCCTGAATGCTAGTGGTCTGGTTCTGGGGCATATTTAATAAGATAACACCTTAATAATTTAGTGTCCTCAAATTTGTAGAAACAAAGCCCTTTTCTCTTGACATTAAAGTAGGCTACCTCAGTGGACAAAGGGAATTCCAGTGTGAGCTTCACTGATGTCTTTAGAGTCTCACTGCAACTGTACAAGACATATTTGGATTTGCTTGAACACCAATTGCAAGCCAGGGCTTTATGCTCTTATGGGTGAATGGGAGCAAAGGTCTGCAGCTAGCTTAAAAAATCCCAAGGATCTGGCATTCACTCCAAGTTCATCATACTGAGCTCCGAAATGCTTTAATAAAAATTCCACTAAAGTCAGAAAGACAGCATCATCTGCAAAAAGCAAACATATTGATCCAAACATTACCAAGATACTGATTCTCAAGACCACAGCTGAACTTAAAATTCTGGGCACACTGTCCTACACTAAAGTACCAGACTCCAACAGCTTTAATAATTTCTGGCCAAAATGTAACTTTAACCTACGACTCCAACACAGAAAAGTACACATAAAATCGATGTAGTGGCAAAGGGGATAATACCTCAAGTCATTCAGGACAGCCTAAACAAATAAATAAGGAACCAAATCAAAACAAAGTGACCTAGGTCATACTATGCTATAACTGTATATTTGTTTAAGTGTATTTTAGCCTATTTTTGAGTTTGATATACAATACAATAAGTTGCTATTCTAACCATGTACTTCCATTCCAGAAGCCTTTCCCTTAATACGTTTGAAAATCTGCATGAGCATATGGTGTTTATGTTTGTAGGTTTCGGTTGAGTTGATAAAAATGTAATCAATGGAAAACAACATTTCTGAAATGACAATCTGTAAATTTGTAAAATAAAATAGTACTCACACAAAAATATCACATTTTAAGTACAGTTACATCGCTATATCTGCTCCAGGTCACATAGACATGAAACCATGCTTATTTACAGTGTAGACTTTTCTTCAAGAGGACTGATAGAGCCAACAGCTGAGTTTTTTTTAGGATACTGGCAAGGAGGGAATCAGTATGTTTAATCATAAGCAATAACATCTTTTGATCATGTCGTTCAGCAAGACAAGATTTTACTGAATGCACACTGTTTACTTTAAGTGACCTTGGTGCAGAATTGGACTAGGTAAAATGTATTGCACAGTTATCAGCCTAATCAAAATTTCAAGGTGAGCTAAAGTATTATGAGTATATGTGATTTTCAGTTTGACGTAATATAGGAGTAATCTGTGTTTAACAGGAAAAGATGTTATAAAATGGCTCAAACTCTTCATAAAATGCCTGTATAAAATCTCATAAAACAGAACATAAAGTTTATTATTTACCACATCAACCACATTTCTGCACTCGTCTTGGTAAATAAGCAGTTCAAGGTGAAAAAAAAAACAAATTAAAGTTCCAAGTGATTGTTTTGTCCTCAATACTGTGTGTAGTCTATGCAGACGCATGACTGTCTGTATGCATGTATATATGTAATAATAATACTGTATGTGTCATGATTTCTGCTTCCAACTAGCACCATTGAGCAGATAGCTCCCTTTAAAAGAAAAAAAAAAAACAACTTCTATTGTGAGTTTGTTCATGGTCATTGTACATTGTAACTAAGTGTGCAAAATGATGATAGCTAATAAATGGGTTCTTTTCTGCTTGACTGAGGCTTGACTCACAAATATGATCGGGAGCTCTCACCCAGTGGCTACACAGCTACACGGCTAGATCAGGGATGAAAACACTATGGAAGTGGTGCATACAGTCATGTGAAAAAACTACATTTTCAAAGGAGTCTATGTAGTCCTATGAAAAATGTGTAAAAATGTTGAGTAGTTTGTAGATACAATAGCTTGTATCTATAATAGCAATGACTTAAAGTAAATATTTCCTGTATGACTTTACCAGTCTCTCATATTATTGGGGAGGATTCTTGGCTCATTCTTCTTTACAGAGTTGCTTCAATAAATTACATTTTGAGGAATTTATCCGGTGTTCTCCTAAGGCCCCATCCCAGCACTTCAGCCAAGTTGCTCAAAACTTCGACTGGGCCACAGGAACAGGAACAGTTGTAGTTGTAAAGGAAGTCTATGGGAAAACTGCTTCTTGTCTTAACAGCTGGGGTCATATTGATTAAAAATATAATAATAATAATAGCAATAATAATAGATAAAATGAAGACTGAGCAGAACTGAGTTCATCTTATTGGTGTGGCCCTCTACAACAGTCCCATTTTCTCATGTGGCCCACTGGGAAAATTAATTGGCCAACACAGCTCTAGAGGATTGTGATACTATAATATAATCCCAAGGTGTTCGTGCATCCATCATCTCACCTAACCTAGGATATTCACTTGTATCTATGAAGATAAATCACTAGTGCTTTATTCTTCTGGGTTTGCACCACTGCAAACATGCAAACTTACTGTAAATGCAAATACAAACACAGTTGGTTGGCATAATAAATATTTAAAGCAAAGAATGCAATCTATGGTTTACTTAGTTTTTTGTCACATAAAGTCTTTTTATAATGATGGCAAGACATATGATAATATTTGACTGAATAACAGACAACATATAAAAGTTAATTAACAACAGAACAAATATATGAGTGATTAGTGCCTAATAACCTAAAATTACCTGCCTTGTAAATCCAATAGACTAATTTCCGTGAAGTTCAAAATGAAAAGAATCACAGAGGTGATCAGTGATCTTAGACATAGATAAATAAGCTGCTCTAATGGTAGGTTTTTATATATGTATATAAACTGTATGCACAAATGTAATGTGAATATTTCCTTTGTTGGATTTTTCATTTGTGGATACCTTTAAAACTGCCCCAGACAAGCAGAAATGATAAAGACTGTCATACAACATTTAAGAATTTTTTAAAAATATAAATGTATTATATATATTATTTTATATAAAGATATTCTTTAATCAAGAGTATTTATTAAAAGATTTAATGGTGAATAAAAATGAAAATAGTTAATTTAGCAATGCATTGACCTAACATATTAAATAACCACCAAATTATGCCCTTTCATTCTTGACTAATGTGATCACTGTCATTGTCATGTACCCTGTTGCACTTATGATTCTCTCATCTTTGGGCTGTCAGTGCATGTAGTCCTTGTCCTCCACTTGCTTCCTCCTTTTTCTGCTGGTTTGGTATTCTTTTTCACATTAACTTTAATGTCAAGACTTTTCTTTCCTTTATGTCTCAGGAGACACAAAATTCATCGTCTTGGTTGCAGCCCAGGCCTTTTCTTCAAAGGGAACGCTTTGAAAAGGGTACATTTTGTAAATTCAACTTCAGATACTATTGTTTTAACTAATTGAATAGCTTCTTCTTTGTTTAAGAGCCATCCTTGTAAAATAATCTTCTTGTTGATTTTAGCTTGTTTGGTTGTTTTTACTATTATTTGTATTAAGTAATAAAATTTATGTCCTTATGGACCATGGATATCATGCTGTACAGAATTGATGGAGCATGACTGCAAATATCAGGTGCATAGTCATGTACAACAAAACTAGCTGCTGTAGCGCACACTCAAGAATTAACGAAATCACAAGTCTAGGGAACTGGGAACCAATTAACTATGTGGTGGATGCCGAGAGACTGATTTTTATGTTTTCTATTTTCTTTCTGAGCGCTATAATTGACAGCATATACAGACATTATACAAAAAGCAAATAAACTTTTCTTCAGTGCTTAGTTTTATTTTATTAATAAATGAAATCGTTAAACTTTACAATTCTCCCCAACTGCACTTACAGGATCTTCTCTCGGCTGAACAACTCTGAAAATAAAGTGCTATGGTACTGGAAGGAGGTATAAATAATTAACTGAAAATGATGCACTGTACACACACCTTTGTCTGTTTTAGCTTACCAAATAAAAGCAGGTGCAACAGCTTTATATAACCAAACAAATGTCAGTTTCTAGTATTCCCTCTTATATTTACTTCTCTCCATAATTTTGTTAGTAATTGTATTGTGTTTTTACACAATGCAATGTGTTGTTCATACTGAGGCAGCTGGCTCTACACTCTGGCTAGCTTTAGCTTTAGCCACTTTCCCTTTTCTCCAGTCTGGGTATTCTCAGTTGGTCAATAGTGATTTAAATGTGTTATTTGGTTTGTTGTTACAGATATTTTTGTGGTGGTTCCACCACTGTTTACTTTGGCTTGTTTTGAATCGCCCTCACTCACAGTGAAGAACTTGCTAACTGCCACAACTTCACGCTAACAACATGATAGCATGTGACTGCGACAGCTATTGGCTCATGCCTGTGTTGCCTATCCTTAAAATAGGCCACCAGCTCAAATGTAAGACTAACTGGCCAGTCACCATCTGGGCTCAGCATGCTAAAATCGGCACATTCCAGTCTAGATCTTAAATATGTCTTGGTGTGGTCACTAAAGGTGAAAGAAAGAAAGAAATGAATGACATACTACTTTTTATATATGCATTGTGTATCACAACAAAAGTTAAACACAATGCAGACAGACAAAGAATAAAAAGCAAACAAATGAAATCAAATAAAGGGAATATCAATCATATAAGAGCGATTTATAAGATGTCAACATGATCGACAGATCGTAAAATTTCCATAGGTAAAAATGAAATTCAGTTTTATTGCATCTTTGTGTGTGTGTGTTTATTTCCTTACTGCATATATATTTTACAATGTAAAAACTCAAACAAGCAGAGACATCCCCTTCTATATACATTTCTCTCTGTTAACGCCACAAGGACTCCAAGCTTTATAAGTCCTAACCAAAACTGGATAACCAAAAGCTTTCAAGCCAAAACTGCGCTTAATCCTGCACCTCTTACCACTCTCTTGGTTTTGTGTGTGTGGGCACAGACTGAGTTACAACAGAATTTCCTTTTTCGCCGTAAGCTGCCTAGCAGGCCTCAGTGGTGGAAGGAATATAACTAGCATGGTCATTTTAAAGAAAACACCATTCCACAATGGTCATCCACTTCCACCTTTTCCCTGGTCTGACTAATGAACAAGCAGATGGTGCACAACAACTCTGACAACTTTCCTAGTCTAAACACTGACCCCATTTTGTTAGCATTCTCTGGGAACCTATACTGTAGCTCTGTTGAGTCCTAGACACAAATACACTGTAAAATCTTCACCAGAAAGCTGTTTTTTTTTTTTGTAGCTTCTGCCATCATTTCTGTTATAGAAATGCTAGGAGGAAATTGTAAACATGGCAGTAGAATCCTGTGCATATCAATGAATAAAGTCAGTTTGATGTTTTTCCTCAATGCATCACACATTTCTAGTTGGTCAGCAACCCTTTGTTGGGATATTCAAAACCAAGAGCAACTCATTAATGTCATTTTCAGACATACAAATCTCTTTAGCTCAGTGGTTCCCAAACTTCTTTTTTCTAGCCCCCCCTTTGTTTTACAAGAAAATCTTGTAAAACAAACTAACAGAAACATTATACAGGGTCTTTTATACTGTAACTATACTGTATAAAGAGCTAACATCTCCAAAATGTCAGGAGTAGTTAGTCATTACAAGAAGTGTTTGTGAATGTGGGACACTGCTTGTCCGTGATTTGGACAGCCCAGCGCGTGCTCCCGACACAGGGGAAACTAATTCTGCAGGGGAGACCTACCTTCGCACTTGTGCAGGTGAAGCCAAAGGCAGGATATGCTTCATCATATTTTCTAGTATTTGTTCTGGAAGGAAGTTGGTTTGGAAACCTATTTGACGATGCTTGATGTTCTGCTTTGCATTTGTGTGCGAGCCCCATCAAAAACCTGTCCATTATGCTAGCAGTGTCCAAGCATTTTTATTTATTTATTTTTTATTCATACCGCACCCCCTTGCAATGGCTCGCCCCACACTTTGGGAACCTCTACTTTAGCTGCAATTTCTAAGATGTTTAAAGATTAAAAGCAACATGTTAGGTGAAGGGATTGGTGTCACATCCCTGTAGAACCCATCTAGAGCTTTCTGGTGATATATTTTCTATTTCAGAATTTTAAGGACATTAAAAGGCAAAGTTTAACCATTTGCAATGAGCTTTTCCAGCATTTCCTTGGCTCCTACGGTTACACTTTATAGTAATAGGAACAGTTGTTGCAGTCTTATGGCATCTATCTCAGATGTTGGAGGCTCCTAATGATCCTATAAGACTACCCTGCGCACTGCAAAATGATACCAACATATGTTTACTCTCTTTCTTTTTGTGATGTCTGGTACCAGCAGTGGTAGGCAGACATGATATCAAAAGATAAAATAGTCTCTTTTTTGCAGGGAGTTAACTTTCTAATGCCCACATATTTTTATGTGGGTTACAATAAAGTAAGACATTTGCAAACTTAAACAGCTCAACTGGCTGAAAAGGAGACAAATATAGAAGTCTTGCAGGTTAGATAAGAATCACCTGAAACCTTAAGAGTGTCCATTGGTTGAGTTTAAAAAAAAAAAGAAAGTCTTTTTTTTTATTAGCAAAGTTACATCTTCTCCACACAGCAGAGTGATTAAGGCCGTGGAGCTTAACAGATGGTATAGTCTTGGTGAAAAAGAACATGGTTGATTCTATTTTTCCTTGCACTATTTATCTCCATTCTGGCAATTTGTCTTTGTTATTGCCCTTCTGTGTGTTTCATAACACTTTCATTTTGAAAGATCTGTGTTTTGCCAAATTACTGCCATGCCAGATATATTATAGATGCTTCACTTGAGATGTCTTTCTTGTAATGTAATTGCGACTAAAATTATAATAGGTTGGATATGTTAAACCAGTCAAACGGGAATGACTGAGCTTGATCCTTAGACCTTGTTGTTTAATGTAATCTGTGTGAATAGATATAGCCTAAAAGGGATTTTTTTTTAAAGCTATCAACATTAGTTTGCCATGATATAATGGCAGGGAGGTAACGGAAGAGAAGTGGGAGAGGAGTGAATGGTTACTGAATAGAGGAAGGGCAGCACCCTGAATGCCACTGAAAGGACATTGATGAGTAAATGAATAAAATCTGTGTGCACCAATGGCATTTATAGATTGTTATTGTGTTAGACAGCATCTTGTTTCAGGGCCACTTCTGCTTTCTGTATTGTATTGCTTTTATTTGTAGGAGGTGATGGTATGCACTGTAATTAAAGTTTCAGAGTAAAATGAAATCTAGTGTGGTGACCTGCACCAATAATGCTCTTAACTTTGTAAGTATTACACTGTCATGTGTTCTTCAGTATCACAGTCTGATGATCATTTTCCAGGAAAGCAGAGGCAAACCTGGCATTTGGCATTCACAACATGTAAGGTGAGAAAAAATGCTCATTTATATGTGAAATTTGACATAAAATATGAATCAGTCAGAAGAATTGGGTCATTATAAGGAAGCAGACTATAGAAACTATAGTTCCCATGGTCTTTTTTTTCTTGTAAAAGTTTGTGTGAGATTAAACCTCGCACCATCTAATCGGCAGGTGGAATACATGATGTAACCCTGGAAGTAATAAAAAAAAATCTTGTTTATTATGGAGCTTATGAATTTTTAACCTACCTTTTTTTGGCATTCTAAGACCTTGTAAGTCATTGTTAGTATGCTGTTTTTTAAATAACTTAAAACAGGAATTTCTTGCAGTATGATTTTAACAGTAGGCTTGTTCGGTCTCTGGGATGGAAATGCAAAAAAAATTGCAACAGTGGTTTTGGTTAACCTTTAAAATAATTAAAAACAACAGGCTGCTTTTAACTGACAAAGGACTGTAATGTTGTTGTTGTTGTTGTTTTTTTCATTTTTTGCAAAATATGCAGACTACTGGCCTGTAACCAAAAAGAAAAAAACAAAACAACAAACAGCCACACTTGAAACAAAATATTAAGCGAAAGAACCCTTTTATTCACTGTAGCTGTGTTCTGGTAATGAACAGAACACATTATCTATACTATCTAGTATCTTTATTCTGCTGTTCTGTTCATACCTATTTGTTATCCAACAGCAGCAAACTGTTAAACATATCATGTTTCAATATGATTGCGAGAGCCTCATGTCACGCTGGATGAGAGCTTAAAACAATATATTTTAGACTCTCTTCAAGCAAATACTTGTGTTTTTGTGCAGTAGTTTCATCATTAGTCATTACTAGTTAGACAAAGCTAAATCTTCCCCTTGCAAATACAGTGCTGTACACGTCATGTGATTTCAAATCAAAGCATCTGCTGCCCTGTGGTGTGGACAGGTGTAAAAAAAAAAAAAAAAAAACTGTAGGGAGTGGAAAAGCAAAATATTTAACATTATTCAAATACATCTCCTTGCTGTCAGTGAATAGTAACTTCCTGTAGAGCTGTCTGTGTCAGTCCATCAATTACATTCACAATCTAACTGGGGCTCAATCAAGTGCAGTCTTGGTAAGGTGAATTTGTCTGTCCCCAGTATGTGTCCATCAAAAGGAAAATGTTGTATTGATTTCATGTCTGGAGATTCTACAAACTGCAGCTGGAAGTGACAGTCAGTGACTCAGCTCTGTTCTGGTGACAGACAAAAGCTAAAAGAGAAACAGCTTTGAAGGTGCAGGAAGAAACTATCAAGCAGATGTTTATTGTAAAGACAGAAAATAATTTCTTCTTGACAATGTCATGCAAGTAATAGGTGCCAAGTAGCGTAGCATTGGTGAACTCATAACTATGTTATTTCTGATAAGAAGAATGACAGCATTATGCCAAGTTTGTGGCAGTTTGCCAACTGTTGATGCCAAGACAGCAGCTCTGTGTAAATTCAAATTAATCTTCTTGCCAAGTAATTGCAAAAAAAGCTAAGAATAATGAAAATGGTAGTATCAGTTTTGTCCCGTTCTTTTGTGCTTGGTATTCTGCCATCCATGTTGCTTACTGACTGTTGATATTTACTTTTTATTGTTTTCTGTGTTTTGGCAGGTCAAACTTTTATAATGAGGGCAAATGGGGAAGCCAGAATGTCTAAACAGAGAGCCAAGATTGTGTTTTGAAGTTAAATGCAAAATATTTGCTGCCAAAAAGAAATGATAATGCTTACTCAGAAAAGTAATTTTCTATATCATGATGCTTATGGAGGATGGGACTCGCCAAATTCAAAAAACAAGAAAAGAATAAATAAAAGAGTGGAGTCTAACCCAGCTCTTATAGGGCCATATTAAAAATGAACAAACAATATATGAATATATAAATGAATAAATGGATAGAAAAAAATAGGCTGAATGAATAAATAAACAAATAAACAAATAAAAGACAACTTGTGAAACAGATAAAGGCAGAATAAGTAGGTTGAAAAACACATAAAATAATAAATTGGTTGTGCAAGCAAAAAGTTCAAAAAGTGGCTTATTTGATTAGTTTTCTAGAAGAACAACTTTTCTCTCTTAAAAGCGAACATGGCAGAAAAGCCTAGGTTTGCAAAGTTTGAATGAACAAGACCTGGGCACCCTGCAGTTACTGAGTTAACCATAAACTCCTCTGTATATATCAGAGCATTGTAGAGTCAAATGAGAGGCCATCTGTCTGACAGCTAAAGCTTGGTCCAAACTGGGTTTTGCAGCAGGACAATGGTCCCAAATACACCAGCAAATCTAAAGCAGACTGGCCGAGAAAGAAAAGAATTAAAGCGTTGGAATGGCCCACACCTCAACCTGATTGAAATGTTGTTGCGGGACCTTAAGAGAGCTGTGGATGAGCAAATGTCAACAAAACTCAATGAACTGAAACAGTGATGTTCAAAGAAGATTGGCTCAAAATTACTACACAACCATATGAGAGACTGATAAATCTAGCAGAAAACGGCTACTTCAGGCTAACGCTCTGACTCAGACTAAGATGGTTCTACAGGCTGTTGAGGGTTAAAAAAGTGAAGAAAAAAAATCTGATGACATCCTCACGAGCACATGCAGCGTGTTTGCGAAAGACTAACAACAACTAACATATGCCATCCTCCCATCACGAGAAGCTAAAGTTGTTAACTAACTTCATCAACTTTGAGAAGTTGTTCCCCTGAAGAAATGTGAGGATGAGAAAGACCCCCTCCTGTACAGGCACATTTTTGGATTGCAACAATTCTTACAGACAGTTTATTTCACACTCCCCTACTGAGAAAGAGGGTTATCAAAGTGCCAAAAACAAAAATTCTGAATGTCTTGAAATCACATAACTAAACTTGCCTGATGCTGAAACTCCTCTAACATGTGAAGAAGTGAAGAATAAAATAAAAAAACAACAACAACTATTTTCTGTTCTGCCTTAAAAACAGATTGAAGACATTTTTACGGAGGCAAAAGGGCTTGTGTTCAATGTTTATTAAAAAGCTCTTGAAGTCCCTCCCTCTATTTTGTCAAAGCAGGAGTACAATTCTCCTTCAATTTTCTTATTTGGAGGCTTAAACAATTTTGTTTGAAGTGTCTCGTTTTTTGTTTTTTAAGGATGGCTTGTAACCATGGCTTCACAATGTTTTTTGTTTTTTTTTGTGCCGCTAGATTTACATAAATAGCTCGCAGTCTGAAAAGTTTGCACAGATTCTGGCGAAAAGTAGCCTAAGGATGAGCGACAAAATGAAAGCCTCGAGGACCAGCGGGTGGTAGCGAAGGTGGGGGTGGTGTGTATGTGTGTGTGTTTGTGTAGGGTGGTGTGGGGCAGGGGTGGGAGGTTGTTTGTGGTGAGGGCAAGCAGAAGGGTGAGTGGGGGGTATGGAGGGGGGGTTGCTGGGTAGCTGAGCTTTAGCCTGGCTGTGTTAGAGAGCAGCAAATCCGACTTGGTTGGTAAACAGAGGCTCCAGGGACACTTCTTTTGCATGCAGGCTGCTGCTGACTAGATGGAAGCCCTCTGTGATTCTAATAGAGTAAGCTCATAGAAACCACTATAGAAAATTCAAATAAGGCTGTATGCCAGCACTACAACACAACACAGACTTTCACTGAAACACATCAGTGCTGAAAATGACACAACCCGCAAGTAGAAAAATATGCTTTTACTTCTGAGCGCTCAGTCTACACATCATTTTCTGAAGAAGAACTCAGTCTTAGCTTACAGTATCATAAAGGTATTATCTCTCTTTAACTTTCACTAGTTTAAAGGAACTATGGCTCCTTTCAACTGCACGCGGCAGCTAACAAACTAATTTTAGGGTTTTGATTTTCTAAGGGGAATTAAAAACGTTTTTGAACTTCTCAAATGATATGTTACGTTATTTTTCATTTAATATTTTTCATTTTATAATTTTTGCCCTTGGACAGTTTGTTAAAAGCTGACTTTGTGTATAAGACTTGCACTCTCATTGAGGTTTATAATATGCTTCACGGAGCTAGATTTTTAATTCATTTTACTGTGAACTTAGAAAGTGTAAGCATTGGCAAATCAGCAGGCCCCAATTTTACACAGCAGTGACATCTCAAATTCAGAGGTTCTGCCTCTGATGTGTAGCTTTAGGAAAGACTGATGCAAGTCCGGAGACATCACACAAACTGTCCTGGGACACTGAAATGATCTATAAATACTTAAAGAGTCTGTCATTACCTTTTAATAAGCCATTTTACTTGGTCTATTCTTCCATGGACCAGCAGTCTGTGTACAGTATGGGCAATCTCCTTTTCTTTCCTCTGCTTTCCTTTCCTTTCTTTTCCTTTAGAGGAAGGCACCTGTAATTTGTCTTCATCAACTGTTATGGACATCCTCAGGAACAAAACCCAGACCCGAAAAGTATCAAATCAACAGCACATTTTTCAGAAAATGGCAGATCCAATTTTATACATGTCCCTGAGGCTTCCCTCTAACTGTTGGTGTGCTGACCCTTCACTCATTTGACGTTGCTTCTCACGGCCTAGCAGAAGCTTTTTAAGATTGTTTCTGTCTTTTACAACCTGTGAAATGGGCCTCAGCTGAAAAAATGCTAACAAGGTGTCCTATTGATGTACTGTACAACATCTCGAAGACATGCAAACCTGCTCGGCCAAATTGCAAATAATGCGCATCAGACAAAAGAGATGGAGTATTTCCCAGTTTTGACATCTAGCAAGATAGCGCTGTCTTGTTTGTCACGTAATGTGATGTGTGCTGTAAATGTTTTTTGGATCTCCAAAGCGCTTAGTGCATTACCTTTTCTTAGTGCATTCCCCATCTGTATACTTCTGTATATGTTTTCCAGTCTGAAGCGATGACAGGGTTTAAATCAGCGGTTGATAATATAAGAAGGGTATCACAATACACTGTGATATACTCGATTTACTGACCACGAATCAGTATTTGAAATGTGAAAACCTTTCGCCCCCCTTGTAAGACCCCTTTTAATCCTTCACATATCAATTGTTTGATCATATTTTTTCTTGCGGTGGAAACATACGTATTTCTTTGCATATGGGGTAAGTTTGATATTACTGTGGATAAAGTCACAACAACCCACCCTTTAAACCATATTTCATATTTTTTTTTACAAAAACAATAGGATGGAAATAAAGGGTGGTTTGGTAAAAGAAGCTTTTATTCCTGCAAGTCAACTGCTATTGCAGTCTACTTCTTAACAATGTGACACCAAGATTTGTTCATTACTTTTAATATGATTTAGTTGGTACCAAATGCACAAATGTCAAAATATTTATGAATAATTCATATAACTTGTGGAAATAGCAGAGATAATATCCAAATATCACTTAAAGCATCAGGACCATGAATTTAAATATACATAATTTAAATACATCATGGAACTTGAATGCACTATGTGCTAGAATTATGTTAAAATAAAAATCGGTGTTGAAATGAACATGCTCTTGGCTGTGCTCCTGGGTGGTTAAAATCATATACAGGTTATTTGCATAGGTTATCTAATCATTGATCAGTCACACATATTATTCTTATTTTAGTGTCTTTGCATTATGTCTCACAATTAATTAAAATAAACCAATGTGAATTAGACCGTATTTACTGTTACTGTTAAGTAGGCCGCTGCAACATTTTTCATGGTAGTTGAAATTGATTAGCACTTGCTCAATTGCCTCCCACATTGATATTCTATCTGAAAATCTTACAACTGCATAAACAAACAAGGTTTTCCACTGACACTAAAAACACATTGCTGCTACTTTCATTGGAATACTTTATGGGTGTGAGCCAAGAGTGGTATCAAACAATATGGATTGGATCCACTCAACATACAGCAAACTGTCAGGCTCAAATGATAAAACCAGACTGAAATTGGCCTGTGTGCAAAGGCTTGCTGAGGGCAAGGATTATAAAGGTTTTTCACCCACCACCTTGCCCTTATATTGATTGAAGAATAACTAGGAGATTTATCAACACAAAATGTTTGACAGGGAGTTCAGTAACACTTAGGATTAAGTTGCAGTGACTAGGGTGGAATAAAAATGCCACTACAGTGCAGATTTAGGGATGGACAGCTGGGTCAGTGATCTCTGTACAGACTGTACATATTTAATACATATGCCTGTGCCTGTTTTATCTGAGGTGAAATCTGTGAAGCAACATTCTAACCATCTAATCTTGATTAAATGATTAGGATGGTAAGAAACCTGAAGGTTTAGTTTTACATGGACTCAAATAGTTCCTACATTGTTAAATTTCGATACTGTTTCTTTTTTGGTCTATTCTGAGTTGAATTTTTTGTGAAAGAAAGTACACGCAACTGCTGGAAAGATGTTCCACTACTCCTAATCTTAAACTAGAAGTAGGTTGCATTGGCAAAACATCGGAAGTTAGGGATGTGCGTGACTAGTTGAATAAATATTTAATAATTAAAAATATTTGCTAATTGACTACAGCGATACTAGTAGGTATTATTGTTATTGTATTGATGTACCACAGTAAATACTGGTGCGTGACTGCTGGTCACTACCTGGAGATGCAGCCCTGACAAAGAATTCTGCAGTATTTTTATGTAAAAAATAAGCAGTCGTATGTCGGCTTTGTCAGGATAAAACGGAATGCAACCAAGCGTATTCTGCACCAGGATGTGGACACTACCATAGAAGAAACTAATCTGACACCGTGTGTGTTTGTGCAACCTCATGACTCATTTCAGGGAGATTTAAAGATGATATGATTAATGAGTAACATGATTAATGGTTTCATATAGCTCCTAAAATACACTTGAAATAGCATTTACCTTCATATATTTAAAGTGTGCTCAGTTTAACTGTCTTCTGAGGGTTTTCTGTCTTTTAGACCAGCAGACTAGTTACATTTTTTGTTCTCTTGTTTAAACAATTAATAATAATGGATTGCATTTTTATATAGCGCTTTTCAGGACCCCTTAAAGCGCTTTAAAATTCCACTATTCATTCACTCTCACACACTGGTGGAGGCAGCTACAGTTGTATCCACAGCTGCCCTGGGGCAGACTGACAGAAGCGAGGCTGCCATATTGCACCATCGGCCCCTCTGGCCAACACCAGTAGGCGAAGTGTCTTGCCGAAGGACACAACAACCAAGACTGTCTGAGCCGGGGCTCGAACCGGCAACCTTCCGATTACAAGACGAACACCCAACTCTTGAGCCACGATCGCCCCGAGTTTCTTGCCAGGGACATGCCGATCACAAATCAGAGTCATGTTTTTCAAGGCTCTTAGCTTCACAAAAGGGACAGCTCGTGATGACAAACACATTTCAGAGAGACATAATTCTCCATTATTAATGTACAGTCCCATTTATCACAAGAAACCTGCATATCGATATGCATTCTACACTTGTCTAAACCCCCGAGTGCTATATATTTTTTGAAAATTTAAGTCGCTTGAAAAATCTTTTTCTATCTCATTGGTCGACGCAGATACTTATCACTGAGAGAACATTTACACCCCATCTGTTTAACTCAGCAATGTTATCTTTATGGAAAGCAGACTGTGAGCCAAGCACATGTGGAATGAGATAGGAGACGGATACAAGAAGATGGGAGACAACACAGTGCACTGAGCATTGAAGCAAGAAGGCTGCAAGGGAGTATGTCAAGAAATCAAAGCCCAGACAAGTTGAAGGGGTGAGGATTCAGATGCACAAACATGCGTTGTGTTTTTCTAAGACCTGGAGGTGGAAGAGCGGAGTTCAAATCAAATTCCACTTAGCTGTTGTTAAATGTGGGCCAGCTCTCACTGTTTTTTACAACAGCTATGCCCCAAACTGGAAAGGTCTCGCCTGTAACTGACCCGCTTATGTAAACCTGCAAGGTTAACAGCAAAGGCATTTACAAATTTGTACCCCCTTCAAAGAAAACAAAAATATTATTGTTTCAAGATTTTCAAGCAAAGACAGTTTTTTAAATAACTATGGTATTTTAAGGCATCATTGCTTAGCATGTCAGAGAGGTGATGCCTTTTATTAGGAAATATTTCTTTCACAGATCAACAAAACAAGAAAAACTACGGAGCCCCGCAGGGGACATGGGAGAAAAAAAAATTAAGACGGACTTTTGCGAGATCTCGCAAAACTATCTCGGGATCTCGCAAAACTTTTGCGAGATCTCGCAAAACAAACTCGAAAAAGCAAAAGTTTTAGCCGCATTCTTCCCGTTAGCTTCAAGCTAACGGGAGGTCGAGACCTACTACAGCCGGGAGGAAAACCGCTTTCCCGGCACATCGTGCCTCGACCTCCCGGTCGGCTTCGAGCCGGCGTTTGAAGAATGCGGCTAAAAGTTTTGCGAGATCCCGAGTTTGTTTTGCGAGATCTCGCAAAAGTCCGTCTTAATTTTTTTTTCTCCCATGTCCCCTGCGGGGCTCCGTAAAAAACAAACAAATGAAAAAAAAACCTTAACATTTTTGTTTTCTGTTTGTTAAGATTATTATTTGGCAGATGTATTTTTATCAAGTTCGGATCGGAGTTTGATGATTACCGTAATTGTCGGGCTATAAGCCGCTACTTTTTGCACAAGCTTTGAACCCTGCGGCTTTTAGTCAGGTGCAGCTTTTCTATGGATTGTCCATGATTTTTGTCATATCGTAAGACGATTTGTTTTGTTTGTTCCGCTGTTGTACGGCACTACGTTGCCTGGCGGAAGGGCATGTGATCAGACACACAGTATCGGGGTTCAAGAGTGGTATGTTGGTCACATGTCCATCTGCCAGGCAACATAGTGCCGTACAAGTAGCGCGAAAAACTAACTTCAAAGTAGCGCTACGCATTCAGCGGGAGGCGTGGATGACGAGCAGCAATAAACTTGCGAAAAGCAAGTTATGCTCAACTCCACTGGTGGAATCTGACAGCGTGGAAAAGTGTGAAAACATCCATGATCACCAGCTGATTTCAAAGGGCTGGACTGCTGCATGATGGAGAGGAGGACACCGCCACGGCCCTTCTGAGGGTGTTCGACTCTGACACTGACAATGAGGATTTCTTTGGTTTTGAAAGTGACAACGAAGGAAAGGAGCTGAGAGTGGATGACGTAGCCATCCTGGGCCTGTTCGCATCCGACACTGGAGAAGAGGACTTTTTGTGATTTTAGTGCGCAGGAAGATGGTGGTGAATGACTGACTTTTCTTCTTGTTAAAGCCGTGTCACTGCACCTGAGCCTAAAAGGTAGCCCAATCTATTTTTCTGGTGTGCTGTAGGTTATTGTTATGTACTACATTTGTTACTCATTTATGAAGCACAGTACATGTTTCGTACTTGTAATTACCGCTACTTGTACATATACCTAAAAAGTTGTGCAAATATGTACCCATAACTTGTTTTTCAAAATATTAATAAAAGGGGTGTGTCTCCAAACAGCCATCTCTTTCCTGACAATTCCCTTTGTGCATATTCTCTTACATATGATAAGTCAACATTGAAACACCCGCTGCTTTTAGTCAGGTGCGCTAATGTATGTACAAAACAAGATTTTCCCCTGATTTTAGCTTGTGCGGCTAATATTCAGGTGCGCTTTGTAGTCCAGGAAATACGGTACCTTTATGTATCGTTAAGGATATTTTTGAGGGCTCTATTCTTTAATATAATCTTATTGTAATTTCCAGAAGTTTGATGCCATCATTGGCATAAATCCTGGTGAATGTGGGATAATATGAATCCTCTATTATCCCACGTTCACCCCACTGCCACCAGAGTCATAGTAAAACACTACAGCTTGCCATAGGGGATTTTTGCTGGAGTTGATCAGCAGCACTGATGCCAGTGATCGCTGCAGTATTTAAATCAAACACCTACACTACTGTTGACTTTTCTCTTTCATGACTGAAAAATCTTCTGCCAGAAGTACAATTTTCCAAATGTTGTCATTTGACTTATCAACATTTTCTTTTAAGCATACTGATTTTTTCTTCCTTTTTCATGTGTCATCTTGATGGCAGCCATTTTAATGTCTTTTATAAACATGTTTGATGACAGGCAAGTGCATGAAAGAAGCTGGAAGCTCTGGCTGTACTAGTCATTATTTTCAAGCTCTACCAAGGGTGAATCCTGAAGTGGCATAAAACAGTTTCACTGCGATATTTGATTAATTTCTTTTAACTATATTATGAATATTGGAAATGGTTAATTTCAGCATCAGTGTCAGCTATGAGACTCACATATAGGAAACAATTATCAGAAAGCACATATAACCAAAAAATGACTTAAGATAATTTGATATCTTGTAAGCCTTAGTTAATCAACACATTTTCTGGCTTGTGACCCCAAAGCTTGTTCCTATTTCCTTATATTTATAGAATATAATTAGACCTTGTGACACACTAATCAATCATTTATCACTGCTGCTCACAGATATCAAGATCTTTTTGATGGTTTGCTTGATAAAGGGGATGCGAAGGTCAGTTACTTTGTGAAGGGAACATCTACAATCAAGAGCCACAGACAAGTAACAGAGCTTGATGAAATGAAAGTTATCTTTTTAATTACACTGCACTTGCTTATCTCTGACACCACAGAATCATGATCAGACATTTGGCTATCCTTGTTTTGTCCTTCACCCTCGTCAGTAAAAATATAAACAATATTTACAGTTTATCCTAAAACACTGAGAACTACTGATGCAACACTCCTGTAATTTACACTGATGTTTTTTAGGAGACAACTTGTCATATTTAACTGTGTAAAGAACAAAAAAGAAAAATCTCACAATATGTGATAGAATACAGTTGTAATAGGATTGACATTTTGCCTGCAGGAATTGTGTAAGCGACATCACAGTCACAACTGTTGTTATCTCCAAGAATGGTTGTTCTTTTTTGTGGATAATATATTGTATCTTACTCTTGTTACGTGTTATTTACAGGTAGTCTATGTACTGTACTTTAACTTGTCTTCAGCTTACTGCAATATTTGAAGGGCATTGCAAACTGAACACAAGTTCCATATATGACGCACAAGGACACCAGTCCAAAGGTTTTGCGACAAACAGCACTCTATCATGAGACTACACAGCACCTGCTGTGACCCAGATGTGCTGTAGCAGTTTTTTTACAGGGTGGCTGGCAAAGTGCTCCCTAAGGGACTTGGTGTACAGCTGTGACAGTGGCTACAGTGCATCTGCCTCATCAACAAATTTTAGCTTTTTTTTGCTTCTTTATATGCAGATGTGCAAGAGCTTGTCCGTGCACTTGCGCATGCCCAAGTTTACTCATATAATCCGCATTTAGGAGTCCAGAAATGCGACGAGCTAGGAAAATCAAGACTGTACATCATCCTCTGAGTGCACTGTCTTACTCTGAGTAGCAGGTGGCTGCAGATTGGTGATTGCCTAAGTATAGACTTGAGCTACAATTGAGCAGCTATATAATCTTATTATTATACTATAATAGTATACATTGACCACAATGCTATTTTTGCATATATTTAGGTCAGTTTAACCTTTTCCTATTTTTGTCTGGTATATGGGTATATTTTCTTGTACTCTCTGATTTTTTTCACTGTTTACTCATTTGGGATCCTGAAGTTGTATATGAAACATAAACTAACTGACATATTATGCAATGTTTTTTAGCAAATTTGTAAAACAAGTTCTACCAGTTGCTGCTTGTTTTTCATGAAAATGTGTTCATCCTTGTAGGGTGCCTGGACCATCCAGTATTTGCACACGTTTTCAAAATATTTTAGTCAGTTAGTTACAGGAATTTACCAGCTTATTTTAAGGTGTTGGATTTTCAAAATAAAAGCCCTATATCGATATATCTTTATCTACACCACATTGTCTGTTTCACCACAACCATCAAACTCCAAACTCTGGCAGGTGCGTTCTGTGTAAAGTGTCTGCAGAAAATGAGCCTTCCTTGCCTTCAGAAATGAATGATTATAAAAATCAAAATGAAATTTGTAAAATTTTGTTTAGAAGGAACAAAATTTTTACACATGTTAGATTGCTAATAAATAGTGAATATGTACTTTCTGTAACTTTAATAATGTAACTTTCTGTAAACCTCTATGTAACTTCTGTAAGCTTTCTGAAATCTCCAACAAGCAATGAAAATATTTATAGATGTTATGGACATTATGGCTTCAATTTTAATACAATGTACTGTAGCAATGCAGCTATTTCTTTAAACAATAAGTAGTCTAGAAAAAAAGTCTAAAGTAGGAAATCATTCTTACAATATGTATAACCAAAAACCTTTTTATGAGTCTTCCAGGTAACCACAAAGGGGATACTATATTACTGAAAATATTACCATACAGCACCAGGATGTTTTTCGTCCTGTTTATTGCAGATACTATGGGTGAAAATGAGTCACTGGAGAGAAGACAGAATCTTTGCCAGGTCATAAAATCTAGTGTTTGTCCTAAGCAAGACAGAACCATGGGAGCAGAACGAGTTTCTCTGAGGAACAATGGCTTTCTGATTCCATTTTTTGCTTGTGGATAGTCACTGTTGTTGCCTAGATTTTTCAATTTAAGAGCTGCTATTGTCTTTCTATGGTGTTTTCAAGCATTTGTCTATTTGAGCATGTGGTCTAATGCATCATGTTTGATTCTTTATGCCATCACAGGTGCTGTGTTTATGTTCAGAATGTTTCTTATGTTTAAAAAGATACAGATAGAAATGTAATGCGATGTAAAGTGTGATGTTTAGATTTCTGACACGTAATCATGGGGAAAACACAGGCATATTAAAAGATAACTGCATTCCCCTTAGGGAAGGACCTGATATTGTACATGCTGGGTTAGTGTCATTGCTTGCTGGCACAGTTAATGGAGCTGTATTCTCTACTAGTACAACTGAAAATTTGTGTCATGAAAGGTATCTATCAAATACCATAGCCGTTCTGTAGGCCTGTAGCTAACCTAATGACAGCAAAAAAGGAACACAAAATGAGGAAAACAGAGGGAAAAGTACAAAATGTCATCTTATCCTCTGCTAATGTTAAAACAAGCTTATAACCAGTTCCTTTTTGAGTGTAGTTAAAGATACACAACCTATCACATGAAGGCAAATGGCCTCGAAGCCTCAAAACAACCAACCAAGTGCTGTCATTTGTCGAGTATCTTGCCAGCAGCGACCCAGAGGCTCAGCCTGTGTAAAACAGGCATTTGCCCAGAGGCATTTTTCTTTTTTCTTTTTTTATACCTCTCTTGTATTTTATGTTCTAGAATCTACCACTACTTTTACACGTGGTCTTTTATAGATTCTGAAAGCATCTGCTTTCATTGGAAGCAAAGGCAAGATGAGCACAGTGAACGATGACCTCAGCTTTAGTGATGATGAATACTCTACATCTGGTTTTAGTTTTCTTGCCTTCTGCATTTTGCAAAGAAGAGGGAATGAATAAACAAGTATGCATATTAAAAAACAAAAACAAAAAACAAAACAAAAACACACACACAGATAAAAAAAAAAAATCTTTGCTGGTGTCCTACTTTTAGAAGGACTGCTTAAGTATACATAAGCTAAACTAAATAAATCTCCAAACCAGTTAAACAGCACGTGAGTCGTTTGCTGGCAATATCACCATCACTGCTATTTCTGTGCACTTCATCTATCGAGTATTGTACCTTTTCAGAAGAACGGAAAACTGTGCGAATGGTTGTAAACACGGAAAGATGTATTTACAACATTAAGGGATTATGTTCTTAAAATTCTAAAATATGCCAGATTAGTATTTTTGCAGAAATTCCTTTGTGACCTATACTTGGCTGTTTCCAAGTTCCATGTTGCCATTATTTGGTATTTGGTATTATTTGGTAAGTCTTTTTCTGGAAAATGGCACAAGTGCAAAATTAGTGCTGTCAGCGTTAATCTCATTAAAATGACGTTAACGCCATAACCGGATTAACGTGGCAAATCTCCATTAGCGAGTTAGCGGGGATCGCCCCTTGTGTGCGGCACTAACGCGTTAAAGAGCTAACTGTGGAGCCCTCGCACGGGGCAATCCGTGCTAACTCGCTAATGGAGATTTGCCGCGTTAATGCATCGTCATTTTAACGAGATTAACACTGACAGTACCAGACAAAATCTAACAATAGTTCTGGTTTTATTTGCAATATTATTTTGGCATTTTGGGGAATATTTCTGCAAAGTCAATATTGACACAATCTCATGAGTGCCCTGACTGCATTCCTTGTAAATACAACAACAAAGGCTATGGCGATATTCAAATGGGAAAATATCAAAGAAAGCGAAAACAGAGACCTTTCTACTACCACTGGTATATTTTGACAGTTTATTTGTGGATTTTCAGGCTATGAAAGCTGGTAAAGAAATTAATCAGTAGACATCTTTTATGTGACCAGTGCCATGAACATCAACTTTGAGGTTATATCTTACTCCTATGCCCCAAATTTCGTTTTTGAGACCAGATCACCCTACCTCTAACTCATCACCGAGTCTTCACTTTGAATGGTTATAGTTTAGCCCTGATATTTCTAGCCATAAAAAAACAACGGTATTTTGATGACACAGTGGATCTTTACTGAAATGTACTTAACATGTAGAATAGAGCTGCTAATCCTTCACATCAAAAGAGCCACTTGAGGAGGTTCTGGCATCTGACAAGAAGGACTCCTGGGCACCTACAAGGGGTGAGCAATGAATACTCTATAGCACCTCTGCTTATTTTCCTCAGCAGCGCATGTGTGCATGTCTCTGCTTTTACTTGTATTAAATCTGTTACATATATAGTAGAATGTAAAACTGAGGATAAGACCCTTGTGCAGCCCAAGGACAGATTACATGTCTTGGCTACATAAACATCTCTAGGTCTATGAAGTGCTTCCCACCTAACATTCACATGCATTCATACTTAAATGGATGCGTCAGTGTCCTGCCCAAAGAAGATACTTGGCATGCAGACTGGATCAGCCAGAGATCAAACCACCAAGCATCCAATTAGCAGATGACCGGGTCTTCCTCCAGAGCTATAGCCACCCCAATATATGTAGCTACAATCTATGCCATAGATACATTGTAACAGCAAACCCCTACAACGTGACCTACGGCATAACCTAATGTGCAACTCTCTATGAATGTAACATTATTCATTCAGCCTGAAACTATTGAGATTAGCCTATTCAATATAGCTGACTACACCTGTCAAAGTTTGGCTAGTTTTTCCCTGCAGTTTTTGAACTGCAGTCATTGTTTCAATTTAAGAAACGGTAATCATAGCATTAATATAACTCACAAATATCAGCAAATTCCTGGAAAGATTAAAGATGAGATAAAACCACGAGAATGGACATGTGGGAATATGCGAAGAAATTAAAAAAACCTGAGGGGAAAATATGTTTGTCCCTGGAAAATAGAAAAATTAAAAAAAACTGAAAAATGTATGTGTTTCTATCATAAGGTTTATGTTAATTACAGAGACATGACCACAAGGTAATTCACATATAAGCATAAATAATGACAATGATGTCGACCACTCACACAGGTTACACTATAGGCTTTACTAAGTTTAAAATAAGCTTTACAGACTCTTTCAGGAATTTGTCATCGAAGAGGTGGATATATTATTAACACTTGCCTAACACTGTGTAGGTCTCTCTTATAAGCAAAACAGCACTGACCCATTGGGACCTCTGGGGGTGTGCTGCAGTTTCTGGTATCGGGCATTGGCAGTGGATCCTTTGGGTCTTGTGGGTTGCTGAGTGGGGCCTTCACGGATAAGGCTTGATCTAGTGCATTCCCCGGATGCTCAATTGGATTAGGATCTTGGGACTTTGGAGGCCAGGTAAATGCCTTAAGCCCTTCAGGTTTTTGCGGTGTCGGTGGGTGGCACTGATATTGGGAAAAAAATGCCACTGTAGTGCGGGGGGTTGGATTTTCCTGGTGTGCAACATTCTCTTGAATGTTAAAGTAATGTCAGCTTGAATACAATTTTTTTGCAGAATTTTGAACTGTGCAGAAATGAGCCATGCCATTCGCCTCACCTGTTTTCATATTGTGGCCTGTCAGTGTACACGATAACAAGCTGAAAAGCCACTACAACTTATATATCAATAATTTTATACAGAAAATATAAATGACACAAGGTGGATGGAAAGAAAGTACCATCCTTAACATGAAAACTAAAAAGATTGCCACTTTTCTGTGTGTAAAGCAGGCAAAGCAGTGAGCTGTATTAATGGTTTAGCACAGCTGTGTTATTAAATCAATGAGTTTGATAGCAGAAATTTATTTGGTCTACAATGCTAATCCGTTGGTTTATTTCAAAAATCAGTTTGTGTAAACATAACCAGCACCCCAAAATGGAAAAACAAAAACATTAAGACATTTTTGATCGCATCTATTGTGTGATTTCATGCATCAACATTTTTGTTACATCTACTAACAAGGCAGAGTTTCTTTTCCTTCAAAAATTAATTACAAAAGCTGGAGGATGTTATTTGAATTTAACCATTATATAGTTTAGCTTAATTACATAATGTTTTGGTAAACTTGTGGCATTTATAATTTCATAATAAATAACAATAAAAAATGACAGTTATATGTTTTGTTCTCATTTCACATGCAGACTGAGTGCTGACTCATTGACTTAAATTTTCTGAAATATAGAAAATATAGAATATGATATAAAAATATTAGACTGAATCAGTAAGTTTGTAAAGTAAATGAAACAGTTTTAAAAAAGGAGTTATGACTTGGATACAGATTATTACTCTTAAATGTTTTATAATACTTATTTTTGACTGTAGCTCTGGTATTCTTTTCCCTATACTAATTGGGCTCTCAGTGAGGCAGTGACTGCGCTTTAGAATCACGTTTAAAGAGAACTTGTCAAAATCTTTGATATGATAGCTCAAAGTCAGCAAACCATGGCTGAAGCATGGTTTAATAAGGTATCCTTGAAGACTATTACAAGAAGAGAAAAGTGTAACTCTTTCTCTGAGTTTGAAAAAAAAAACTATTAGTTTTATAACACTGTCAGTATATGACTCACAGCCATTTCAAATGATAATTGCAAATGTAAATTAGAGTTGTGTTAGATGATAAGTCATTTGTATGCATGTGTCAGCATCAAGTGTCAAAAAAGTTTGGGTATACAGGCAAGGAAGCAACAATCCAACACTGACATTAAAGGTGTGACATCACACCCCATATTTCATCAAGAGAAAATGCCTTACTAAATGCAAGCACCTTGAAGTACAGTTATCAAACATATCATGTGATATGATATTAAATCATTCATGTTAAATCATAAAAATCACTAAAGAAACTGTAAAGACATCATGTTTTAATGTAAAAATAATGGAAGAAATGAAGAAAATTTACTTTCCTTTGCTTTTTTTAAAAACAGCTTTGCATGTGAAGACAACCACTAGCATTAAAATCCAGCTTGAAAAGTTAAAAAACTGTGGTTCTTGCTGACATTTTAATGGCAAATCATTGCAACTATACCAACAACCACAGAGAAAATGACAAATTTGAAGGCTGCTTTGTTCACATGCAGCTGCTCTCATGGGTTTTACCGTGGACATGCGGTTGCTGCTTTTTTTTGTCTGCTGAATGCTCTGTGTGGGTCTCCATCATTATAACTGACATGTGATTCAAAACAAGTAAAATGATTCATAGTAGATTTTGTCCAGCATGGAAAGAATATGACTGTTGGTAGGGGACCTGGATTTATAATTGCTGTTTGCTGCGAGCAGTTTTTGTGCATACAAATGTGCACAAATCTTTATTGCCTGTTACTCTTTTGTGGTAATTGTATCTCCAAGTTAAGCTAGAAAATTTCTCAACTAAATGCTTTACTGCCAATGTTTTGGAACTACAAATAACTAAGAAAAAATGTAATGTACATGTTTTTTTCTTGGCTCATAGTAAACACCGGTGCCACTCCTGAGCTTAAAACGATTTCTTCGCTTACATTTTGAAATATAGATTAGACAGCAACATCAGAAACCACGGGAAATATGATCACTGGAACCAGTTATTCTTTTAATGCTCTGGATAAAATGTCAATGGGCATTAGCTAATTTCATCAGTGATGCTTTTTATTAAATTCTTCTAAAAGCCATTCCAGTTTCCTTGCCAAATATGTCATATTAATTTAAGGCTGGAGACCTTGAAAGAAGGATAACCCAATTTGTACATTAACATGGTAAGTCTATGATACATTTTGGGGGAATTAAAAGCACACACAGCAAAATATTGTCTTTGATAGTGAGATACTCAATTGCAGAGTAATGGCTTTTAAAGTTAGCATCATTCTAAAGCATTTTTGAACATTTACTAAAATGGTAATTGAAAAATATAGAATAAAAAAAGACATTGGTTTCTTTGTTAGTAATAAAATACTGTGTTACCTTAAGAAAGTCAAAGTTCCTATACAGGCTGTAGGCTGAATAACATGAAAAATATTGCATTGTATTCTTTCTCTTGTTGTAAGCTTTTGTTAGAAGCAGATTCAAGGTAAAAACATCTTAAATTAATTACCATAGCTCATAACACTCAAGACAGTCTTTAGTATCGGTTAAATGTCCTCAAACGTCTAAGCATCCCTTTCTGTCTTTTTATGCTGCTGTAACGTATTATATACAAGCAAGATAAGATCGAATACCAGGCTTTTTTTTTGTACCTACCCACTTTTGCGCTGCTTCTGTTTGCTTGATCTTTAATTATTTGCATGCATTAAAGAAAGTTTCTTCCTTTTAATTCAAAGCAGTTTGATATTTACTTACTATATAACCTTATAACCTCAAACATCACCATTCAACCTGACATATACATTGATAAAATCACTTACTGTGAAAGAGTAAAGCCAAAGAACAACAACTACTGCTGAGGAGACCTTATAGTGGCCTTCTACCTCATTTTCCAGATAACAGTTTTTCCTAAATCACTTTGATGCAGTTCTCACATGAGAAACATCATTTTCACTACTCTTAATGCAGTTCTCAAATCAGTCATTTCCTCACCAGTGTTAGCAATTTCTATTTGTGTTTGTGCATGGTTTCTGTGCACACTTCACTGCAAAAGATATTTCTTATTGTGCTGAAACACTTCTCACCTGAATGTCTCAGCTCATCAAAACAATTTGTACTTTTGCCAGCCAGTTTTGCCTGAATATTGTACAGCACTGCATTAATGTTTTCAATCAAATTACTTCGTTTTTTAAAAAATATATATATATGAAATAGCAAGGCCAGTAACACACCAATAATGGTAGCAGTGAAATTGTCCTTCGATAGAAACTGCATACAAACACATTTTTAGAAAAAAAGTTTAGTTGCAGCAAATAGAAATACATACTCTTGTGCCACGGGTGTGTTGATGGCATGACACTGCTAATTACACACAAGCATAAAGTAAAGTAAGTATGTTATAAGTATGTCTGTGCTTCAAATTTTCAGCAACATTGCTTACAAAATCTTCTTACCCAGAAGCTGCCCAGAAGGGATCCTTGTCAGATGCCAGAAACCACTCAACTGTCTCCTTTCAATGTGGAGGAGTAACAGCTCTACTCTGAGCTCCTCCTGCATGTCCAAACTCCTCATCCAATCTCTAAGCAAGAGGTCAGCCATTCTTCAGATGAAGCTCATTTCTGCCGCTCGTAATCGCGTTCTCATTCTTTCAGTCACTACCCAATGCTAGTGACCAAAGCTGAGGGTAGGGATGTAGGTCGAGCGGTAAATCGAGATCTTCTCTCTTCACCACAACAGACCAGTACAGCAACCACATCACTGCAGCCACAGCACCAATCTGTCTGTAAATCTCCAGATCCCCTCTCCTGTTACTCATGAACAAGATGCTGAGATATCTCCACTCGGAGCAGTAACTTGTCCCTGACCCAGAGTGGGTACTCCACCTTTTTCTGGCTGAGGACAATGGCATTCACACTCGGCTGCAAACCACTCCAGTACCAGCTGCAGGTTACCACCTGATGAACCAACAATTGTGGTTCAGCTGGGTTCATCAGTGAAAAGCATTGACGAGATACTGATACTGTGAAGTCTGCCACCCTCCTTTACCGACATTGGCAAGTGTCGATATAGAGAAGGAAGAAACTGAGTTTAAGGGTTAATGTAATAAATATGTGAAAATACCTCTGTAATGTGCTCCGCAGCATCAGAATATTGTATGTTCTAACCTGTGAATGATGCAGGGAATGATACTCAGTTTGGAGTTGATCTTTTCACTCAGGAGTAGTGCTGCTTCCCACTGTCAGCCTTTCATGGCAGCTGCACCATTACTCGCAAAGCCAACAAACCATGCATGTAATTTCTTCACAGTTGCCCTTCATAACTGTAGGATGTCATAGATGGCAGACCTGAATGCTCTGCAAACCCATATGTTGAAAGAAGAAACTGAAAGAGTTCAGTTTTATAGAATTATGATGTGAAGGATCAGGTAATTCTAGGATTTTTTATTTATTTATTTTGTGAGTCTCCTGATAGTCCAAATGTGGTTGATGTATTTTTATTGAATTATTTGTATTTATTACTCTGAAACAGTAATGTTTAGTGGCTTAAAGTTACAATATGAAAATCTCACTACTTGAAATCAGTAGAATTTGGTAGACTAAATTTTGTGTTATTACCCCTACCAATTTAAGTCTATAATCCTGGCTATGGTGACCACTGTAGAACAAACAACCCTTGCTGCTGTTCAGCTATAGTGACTGTAGGATGTCAGTCTTTTGTTGTTGTTTTTTACCTCAGCTGCCAGTGTGTCCACATTTGTTTACTCTGGAAGAGACTAAGGTGAGTTGTTGAAGATATCCTGAACTTTTCTATTGGTAAGTGCAGCATTATTTGCCACTGGTAGACTCTGTTAGCTGGTGTTAGTGAAACACTGTTCGAAGTGGATCTCATATTGGACTCTAGACGTGAGAATGTAATCAAAGTGTAGAAAAGTTTTTTTTTAGAAGGATTGTGTAACTATAGCATATACTCAGCAGTTTGTTTAGTAAGCTCCGTGTCAGCTGTCCAGAGTTGGAAGTGTCCCATGCCCAGTATGCCGACAAAAAGTAATTATGGCAATATAAGGAATCAGGAATAAATGAGCATGTTGATGCATGTTTTCATGTGTCAGGTCCCTGTCTTCACTTCAGGGCTCTAATATAATTAGGTGCAGATGAAGAGGATAACATTTTATCTAGATCCTGGTCTCTTTTATTTGCATTTTTGCTTTTTTGGAGAGGAGGGGGACTGCTTCTTATATAATAAGACATGTGTATAATATTTCATATCTTGAGTTTGAGTACAGTACTGTACATACTTTTCTCAAAAGAAGTACAGAACTTACTTGTCCTTCTCCTTTGGCATACTACATATGTGGCCAGTCTTCAGCTACATAGATAAATACAGTTAGGTGGAACAAAGATGTTTGTCTCAGTCACTGTATTCAAGATGTCAGGGCAATATAGCAATTTGTTGAAAGACGTAGTTACACACTAATGTATATTTATTAGTCCACTAAAGCTTTTTTCCCCCTGATAAATAAACTAAAAAAAAAGATTGTCTGTATCTTCAAAGACAATTTGGAATGGAAATTATCCAAATATGGTGCAATTATGGTGAGATAATGTGGATTTGTATGGATATGACTTGTATCCTGTAATGTAATGCCAAGACAATATCTCCCACACCATTACACTACAACCAGCAGCCTGAACGGCTGACACAAGGCAACATGTATTCATGCCTTTATCTTGTTTATGCCAAATTCGGACACTGTCATCAAAATGTTGCGGCAAAAATCAAGACTCATCAGACCGGACAATGTTTTGACAGTCTTCTGCTGTCCAGTTTTGGTGGGCTGGCATGAACTGTGGCCTCAGTTTCCTGTTCTTAATTGACAAGCACTGCATGTGGTAATGGACTGCTCTTGTTGTAATAAATCTGCTTCAAGGTTTGAAGTTCTTTTCTACCAGCCTGAAGCAGTAGAGCCATATTCCTCTAATGCTTGGTATGAACTTAAGCAGTTATTCTTGACCATGACTACATGCTTAAATTCACTAAGTTACTGTCATGTAATTGGCTGTATAAATATCATCTGTTAATGAGCAATTTAAAAATGGGCAGTGAGTGCAGGTCATGTGACGCCACATGTTTCCAGCAGCTGTGAAGTACATGCTGACAGTAACGGTCATTCTGCTTAGCCACATAGTACCTAGATATGTTTAAATTTTACTGTAATGTAAATCTGTCCAAGTATACTGTTAGCTGTGCAGCAATGCTATTTTAAGGAGGCATTTGATTTTTATTTTCATTTTCACAGATTTTGCAAAACAAAAAACAAAACAAAAACCCTGAAACCAAATGAAGTCATGCACCATTACAGGATAAGTTTCACAGACAAAAGACTGATGATATGACTTGTCCCGCTGTGAAACACCAGCAATGTCAGTGTACTGTAGGTCACATGTGAAGATGGACATTGGCTTAAAGGGCATGCACAGATCACTGTCAAAACTTGTGAACTGTGACCCAACCTGAAGCCAGAAAAGCTTGTGTTTGACAGTGGTATACTACATAACAAAAAAATGAAAGAAAAATAGACTGGAAAGTACAGGAAGGAATTGAGCACCAATTTAGAGCCAATTTGCCCTCCAGTCTTGTTAATGCAAAAGGATATGAATTTACAATTGACAGTTATTCATGTAGAGAACCAACAGCGTGCATCTTCACTTAAATAGCTGATGACTTCATTGCTACGAGGCACAAACAATTGCTTGACAGTCAGATTGTGACTTTTAATTTAAAAGAACTGCCAATAAAATGAGAAGTCTATGTGATACGCCACTGAAATCATGGACTTTACCGATGCTGTGGGGTATGAAGACAGCAACAAAAAGAGCAGACAGCAGAAAAAAAAACTTTCCTCTTCATTTCCTTGGGTTGAAAAATTAAACAAGGAGGGCAATAAGGAAGCTGGTTTCAACAGAAAGTCTCTAAAGATTTCTTAAAATGCCTCTGAGCAATGAATGAATATGACTAGTAATATAAATGTTCTTTTATATTTTTAGCTGCTTTTTATTGTCTAAAGTTATAAAAAGAAGCATATTATATTGAAATACCAGCAGGTAACGGTGGTAAACTTTTAGATGAATTGTACCTTCAAATCACTTTAACGTCTCCTCAGATTTTGTAATTTTTGTGAATTATTGGTCAGAAACTGTGATTAACAAAGATCAAAGTCAAAAAGTAAAAACCCTGAAAATGGATTAATCTCAGACAAAAGTCAAACTAACATTATTAAATCATAGTGACTGAGTGAAATTCATCATGACCTGACCCAAAATCAAATAAGAGTTAACAAGCAATGGAAGAAAACCTGCAAATCATGACTTTGAGGGTACTAGAGCCTTTTGAGCAGTTCAGTGGTTAGCACAGTTACAACAATAAGGTTCTGGGTTCAAACCTGCCAGCTGGCAGGATTTCTAGTGGAATTTGAGAGTTCTCCCTGGGTGACTGAATATGATTGGTTATCTGTCTCTCTGTATTACAAATGCAATAGACTGCTGACCTATCCTGGGAATACCCATAGAACATATAAAAGATGGATGTAGCCACTGTGACATCAGCCATTGTGTCTGGACTCCATGTTTAAAGATTCAGCATCAGTTTTTTTGGCTGCCACCATGATGTTTTCATTGTTGTTTTAAGCTGAAGTATGGATAATTCAATTCAATTCAATTCAATTTTATTTATATAGCGCCAAATCACAACATAAGTCGCCTCAAGGCGCTTCATAGATACAGAGAAAAACCCAACAATCATATGACCCCCTATGAGCAAGCACTTTGGCAACAGTGGGAAGGAAAAACTCCCTTTTAACAGGAAGAAACCTCCGGCAGAACCAGGCCCAGGGAGGGGCGGCCATCTGCTGCGACCGGTTGGGCTGAGAGAAGGAAGACAGGATAAAAGACATGCTGTGGAAGAGAGACAGAGGTTAATAACAGATATGATTCAATGCAGAGAGGTCTGTTAATACATAGTGAGCGAGAAAGGTGACTGGAAAGGAAAAACTCAATGCATCATGGGAATCCCCCGGCAGCCTATGTCTATTGCAGCATAACTAAGGGAGGATTCAGGGTCACCTGGTCCAGCCCTAACTATATGCTTTAGCAAAAAGGAAAGTTTTAAGCCTAATCTTGAAAGTAGAGATAGTGTCTGTCTCCTGAATCCAAACTGGAAGCTGGTTCCACAGAAGAGGGGCCTGAAAACTGAAGGCTCTGCCTCCCATTCTACTTTTAAATACTCTAGGAACAACAAGTAGGCCTGCAGAGTGAGAGCGAAGTGCTCTAATAGGGTGATATGGTACTACAAGGTCATTAAGATAAGATGGGGCCTGATTATTTAAGACCTTGTGTGGATAAAAGGATGGTGTACTAAGTTAGGAGCTTAAGCTGAAAAGCTTGGTTAGCAACCTACATCTGCATGTTTACAATGCTGAGACACATATATCAGTACTAAGAAATGGACTAAAAAACCAAAAACCAAACCAAACCCTTTACTCTCCAAAACCAAAGGATGTTCCAAAAGCCTCCAACAGCATACACACAGTAAATAGCTTCTGTTTAATGACTTGAAAAAGTGGACAAGGCCAGCAAGAGCTGATTGGCTACAACTGTATTTATAAAGACACCATTCAATCAGTAGGTTATAAAAAAATCACCACACTCAGAGTTGCTATGAAGAAGAAAACCAACCATAGTGACCGAAAAGTTTTTGCCAGGCTAAAGGTAAAGTTGAGCATTATAATTTTAGACTTTATGGGTCTTTACTCCCTTTTGGAGTCAAGTGGGATGTAGAGGAACTACAGTTTTTTGGCACTTTCGCATTGCCTTCACTTTTCCACTCCAGTGGTTGCGCCTTGGGAGTACCCTGCTTCTCTCCAGATATCAGCTGGAATAGGCTCCAGCACCGTTATGAAAATGTCTTGTATAAGTGGATGGACATGAATTTTCAATAAAAATGTGAACATAACATGAGTTCAATTGTAAAAAAGAAAAGAAAACTTATTTTGAAAATGAACAATGACAGTAATATGTAGAGGAAGCATACCTTACATTGTTAGAGGCTTACAGTGAATCTCTGTCAGGATTATCATTATAACTAATATTCGTCCACAGCTTAAAAAGTTTTAGTCTACAAAGCTGAACTTTTCACTTTGATGCTATAAAAAAATACAGAATTTAGAGACCTTAAAGCCAAATATATTCTACTTACTGTATCTTTATCAAAACAGAATCCATGTAAGATGATTTTACAGTTTGGCATCTTAAAGTTAAGACACTCCTCGTTGAGCTGTTGCAAATACTGCCTACACACACCTGTATAATCTGTAAACGTCATATCCAACATGCTTACTTCCCTCGTTTAGCTGAGGGGAGGTGAAGGTGCTCTTAGCCTGCAATATTTTCCTAATTGTTTTTTAATTACACCTCAGACTGTGTCATCTGCAGTAATTTGAGACAGCAGGTCAGTTGCCTGATAGAGTAATAACACATTAATGAAATATTAGCTCTTTTAAGACTTCCAGTCCCATTAATTATAAGTTGTTTAAATTAAGGGAATAATTATTTTGTCGCATTAGTCTGATTATTCTTTGTTAGAGATATGAATATAACCTATAGCTGAAATTCTTCTCTTAATAGTGTACAATGAGTTAATGGATTGCAGTCCAAAATATCTGCCTTAAAGTTGATACACCTCACATATTCTATAGAAGACTGTTACATAAACTATATTGAAGGTTTAATCCTGCAGTCTGTACTGTACAGCATTCCTCTCTTGAATGCAGGGTATTTCTGTAAATTCAACCACTGCAGCAGTAGAAATATACTTTTTTAATAAGGCATAATAATGATGTAAAGCTCCCTGGATCTTTGCAAACTGTGCTTGTTGGCAACATCCAGCTGTCTCTCTAGTTTCTTTAGAAGATGATGACCTTGAAGTGGGTTTCAGGCAATTTGACTCTCCTCCACCCATTGAAAATGTAAGAACATCCTTATTTGGCTTAACGTCGCGCTTTACATCTGTGTGTATGGGACTTTGGGCAGTGTTTAGAAGAAAGATTTGTGACTTGAACATTGTAAGGTAAATATGAAAAACATACAAACATTCCACAGGTTTCTTTCTCAGGGTAGTGTGATAAAGACAATAATAGATTTCTAAATAATCTTATGCGCTTTACTGTTTTAGCCAGCAGCAAAGTGGGCTTTGATATGCTGATATAAGATTTGTATAGTGGGATGAACTATATTGCCTGTGCTTAGTCACTTCTCTTGCTTAATTATACCTGTCTTTGTACTCTTCTTGTTTATATTCATCAAGAATCTGCTAACTTTTTTTATGATTTCATAGTAGTAATCTACATACACGCTCTCATGAGTGCTGTTTCATTGCAATAACTTGGTTACATCTGCCTCATGTATACAAGCCATCCAAGAGCTGTAGCACCAACTGTACCATGTCCCATTTTGATAGGAGTGATAGAGGTGGCCATTTTTAGTGTAAGACTGTTGTCTCACACCTGCTTTAAAGTGAATGGATGCTAAAGACCCATTTTTTCCAAGTCAAATAAAAGCCTGTTTACGATCTTATGAGTCTGTGTAGGTGTTTCTTTGGGTACAAGATAACCTATTATTCATCAACAATCAGAAAGCAGAAATATTAATGAACTATTTATCAGCCAAAATGGGAGAAATGGATACTTCTGAAAGTACAATCATATGCTCTTTTTTTTTAATTTGCAGCTAATAGTAAAGAGAGACTGTTTGGAAGCATATATACTTTTCTCCTTGTTTTCGCTTCCCTGCTGTGCTTTCATTATGTGTCAATCTCAGATAACTCCAGTGAAGTGGAAGCAGTCAATATCACCCTGCTCTGTATCATGTGAAGAGTGAACTCTAATCGGAGGCTGCATTGGGTGCACTGGTCCTCTAAGGGATGGCTCATTTTCCAGATAAAAAGTGTTAAAGCAGAAAGAACGAGAATGCTGATTGCTTTTAAAATGCTTTAGAGTATCCACTGAACTAATACAGAATGTTTGGATTCTAAAGCATGGGGCAACGTTTAATCTCTCAGTGGCATTTGTAATATGAATAGTTTACTGTAAAAGGAAATTATGCCAACAACTAGAAATTGCTTACAACAATAAGAAAAATGTCAAATAACAAATAATTACATTTATATTAAGGGACCAAAATTCAATCAGGTGTTAAATGTTTGCTGAAGTTGTAGAACCAGTTGTAAGAACATTTCAGCCTCTCAAATACAGCTACAGCCTGCAAAGAATGGATCCTAAAATTATGTGTTTATGTGTTGCATTGGATCATGTATGAGATTGCTTCCTAAACAGATTTCACAATCAGCAGATGGACTTATTAGTAGCTTAGCTTTTGAAATCACATATCTGCAGAAAATCCTAGCTTGCTTTCACACCACAAACAAACCACCCACCTTTTCAAGCTGTCTCAGTTGTTAGGTCTGCACTATAGTTTGAGTAAAAGCTTTCACACCAGCCTAAATGAACCCAACCAAACAGGTTAGGTGTGAAATCATAATGTAAGCTATAGATATACAGTTAAGTCTGTAATCTTTGGACAGTTACAGATTTTCTTTTGGTCATTTTAAGTCAAAACACTGAGATGTTATTCAAAGAGCAGAGTTTCAGCTTTAATTTAAGGGGTGGCACTAACTCTCTAGGAATTAAAGCCATTTTTATACAATGTGCCCCATTTTCAGAGGCTCAAAATTAATTGGAAAAACTAGCACATCTGGCATAGTTTTTAATATTTGGATCAAATTCTTTGCCGTCAAAGACTCCCTGAAGTGTAGAATCCAAGGACTACCAAATGCTATTTCCTCCCCTGAGAGGCTCTGCTGGGCCTTTACTGCAGCTTATACTTAAGGGAATTAGTAAAAAGGGAATTTTGG
The DNA here is from genome assembly GCF_963969265.1 of Rhamphochromis sp. 'chilingali'. Lineage (NCBI taxonomy): Eukaryota > Metazoa > Chordata > Actinopteri > Cichliformes > Cichlidae > Rhamphochromis > Rhamphochromis sp. 'chilingali'. The sequence continues at coordinate 31,454,186 of NC_137940.1, forward strand.
ACTCTTTTGAAAAGACATTAATAAAATTCTTTTTCTTCAGTGATACAGTTAGGTCAATTTTGGACATTTTTGGAATTTAAATAAGTTAAATAAGTCAACATGACACTTAAATTTTTGATTCAAGGGGGCTAACAAAAGTATTGTATTAACTGTGAGATATTTATATACAAAAATAATTAAACAATTGACTGACAAGCAGTTTCATGGCCAGGTGAGGCTGGTTCCCTGATAAACTAAGCACGTGAAAGATCTGGGTTTGAATTTGCATTTGGCATCTTTTCACTGGAATTCTTAATATGAAGTTCAATAGAGATGTCAACGCAAATGAAAGACACCATCATTCGGCTGAAAAACCAAATTGCCCCTATTGGAACGACTGCAAAAATGTTACAAGTGGTCAAATCAACAATCTGCTACGTTTTTAAAAAGAAGAAATGCACTAGCCAACTTAACAACACTAAAAGACATGGAAGCACTTAGAGTAATCAGTATAATAGAAAATGTCCAACTGTATGCTGCAGTTGCAATACTGCAAAGTGGCTGATAATTAAAGACAAAATGTAAAACTCAGTGAACCAACAGAGTGTCGGTATTAGATTCTGTTGCATCATGATTACTTTAAGGAGGTCTTTGTTTTACACGTTTTGGCCAAAAACAGACCAGCATGGAATAAAAATAAAGACCAATAAATTAGTAAAAACAGTCACACCTTAGTGCATCTTTATCTGCCACCCACACCCACTTTAACAGACACTGTCCCATGTTGCATCTGGTCCTAGAGGTGTTACTGTTGATGAATTTGAGCCAGAATTTCAGAAATTGATTTTTTACAGGAAAAGTGATACTGTATTTTTTAAATGTTATATTTTAAATGAGCTGAGTTTTTTTTTACATCTTATTTTTGTGTCTGAAAAACAGAGGAAGAACAACCGCTTCCTCTGCCACAAAAATATAAAAGACTACCAAACTGTTAATTGTCAGCAATTGCCAACCCTGGTGAGGAAGCATACTGTAGCACAGCTATGATGGCAAACCCATTAAACTAGATTGTTGAATGTAATAACCAAATGATGGTTGCTGCTGGTGGTAATAGTGCCTTAAGGTTATAGCTGTCAGTGATCATCTCCAGCAATGACCATTACAGGCTGAGCCCTCCCCACACCCGTCGTCCAGGATCCATAAAGGCCACCCTGAGCTTTTGCACAGGCAATCAAGATATGCATGGACATTAGTTTTGAAAGCCAAATGGTGCAATTCAACCCTGACCTGCCTTCAGCATAAAATGAATTGAGACTGAATTATTCTCCCCCAGTTACTTTCCTATGCAGCACCATCATAAAGAGCAGTTGCTCTAATTTCCTTTGACAAATCGTTAAAGAGTCCCAGCACTAATGTGTCTATTCATCTCCACTCAGGCAATTTTAGCACAATATCTATGCAGAGTATTTACACAAAATCAGAACTGCAAGACACATATACAGTTGTTTGTGTACTACATCACGTCCACATTAATTTTGCAGTTAAAAACAAAAGAGCTTCTTTAAAAGTCATCAGTTGCAGTACCTGTAAAATGGCTGTACTAATTAAAATCAATTTGCTGCCCTGGTGACAATAAAAAACTGTTGATGTGATATGCTTATTAGAAAAATAATCACCTGGTAGCAATAGAAATGTAGATATTTACTGGGCTTAATGCTCGCCAGCAAACAAACTCAGTTCACTTTTCACTTAAAAAAAGAAAGAGTTAAAAGTTAAATTAAATATGAACATTGTTTTCTCTTTTATGTTTTTATCTGTTGTGTTTTTGACTTGTGAATTCATATTGATCATCGTGAGAGACTGTGCAGTTGAAAGCTGAAGAAAACTCAGTATTCTCAGACAGCACAGTTACATATATTGGCAGACTCCATACAGCAGTGCAATAACTAACACTGGCCTTTTGATGTATTCTTTAGTTAACTGTGGCCTCGATGAAGTTAGTGCATCTTTTAGTTATGCCGTACTTGCACAAATATATGAGAGAAAACCATTTTTATCTTTTACATTTGATGCCTACCTACAATTATTTGTGAACACTTGTGATAAAACTTACAGGAATGTCATCAAGATTTCTGTTTGCTAGGCTGTACACTTTTTTTTTTTTTTTTACCTTTTCAAGTTTTTAAGTTTTTTGTTCGACTAACTCCAAATTGTCATTTTTAATGAAGTCAAAGATGCCAAATACATATCTCCATTCAATAAATCCATTTAATTGAAAGATAACTTGATTATGTTGAAGTCGCTTCAAACATTGCAATGTTTTAGGAAGTGTGTAAGAAGTAACGTTATGAAAGCATAATTTCAACCAAATGAAGTCCCTGCTGAGAGGGCTGATTAAGTTAAGGTTACCAGTTAGGAAGCCAAAGTAATGGCAAAGTGGAACTTTTTGAAGAATGGAAGCTGAGAAAGAATTAGTGTATCATTCAGCAACAATCAATGACATTGCATTGAAAAGGTCAATTGGTGTCAAGATCTCTGTCTAAATAAATAAATAAATCTGGGTAAATTCCCAGATGATTAAACATGCAACTATTTTGCTGCTAATGCCAGAAATGAGTAAAGAAAATCAACAGTCTATTTATGCAAGATAATTCATAACTTTATTGAAGGGGTTATATTGGTTGGGTCTGGAAATTATGCCCCTGACAGGTGGAGACCACTGGCATCTTTCCCCTTCTCTGTCCTGACAGTTTTTTCACTGGTTTTGAATTTGGTTAGGTTCAGTGTTACTACTGGTAAAATAAAATAAAATCCTGCTCTTATTCATATTCTTTTCCCTTTTTCAGCTTGCTGAAACTGCTGAAACTGCTTTGAATCAAATGCACTTGATTATGTGATTATAAGTGTCAGTGTCCCAGGAGTGGACATCTGAGCAAATTCATCCCTAGTTCAGACTGTGTAATGCAATACTCAGATATATTCTTCAGATTTTACAGGCTACAAAAAATTACATCCGAAAAAAAAATTCTGGAGCATTATCTTTAGGATAGACCTGACCAAAGTGGATATGTTTGGCCATAATGCATGGTATCATTTGGCAAAGTTAGCAAAAACTGACACCAGTAATTCAACTACTGTGTCAAGTACACTGGTGGAGGGGCAATGATTTAGGCTTGTTTTGCAGCCACAAAACCCAGGCACCTTGCAGTCCTTGAGTTAACCATGAACTCTTCTTAAAACTGAAGCTTTCTAGTGGCAAATATAAGGACATCTGTACAGCAGTAATTGCCCAAAATTGCATCAAAAACACAGCAGTGGTTTCACACACAGCAGCAAAAGCACAACAGTATGGCTGAAAAAGAAAGGAATTAAGTTGTTGTAGTGGCTCAGCCAAAGTCCAGACCCCAGCTTGACTGAAATGCTGTGTCAAAATCTAAATGAACTGGAACAATGTTTCAATGACAATGATATGAGAGCCTGATAAAGTCATACAGAAAACATTAAAGTTATTGCTGCTACACATGTTTCTAGAAACTACTGAATACTGCAGTTTGTTTTTTACAGAACTGCAAAAATCTCATAAAATAAAAAAATTTGCCTTTGTCGTTTTGTTTCTTTTTTAAGCATATTTGAATGTTTTAAATAGGAGGACGCACAAGCTTTTCATATTCAGAATGAGTGAAAAAACTCCCTTTCTTTCCTCTTATCTTGATCAAGAGGGTTGTCATCTGGCTCCTCATTCTCAAAGAATTTTTAATTGATGGATTATGCTACAAAGAAAAGTTCAGAATACTACTATGAATTCAAAAAGCTATATAGACTATATGAAGACATAAATTAGAGTTAAAGCAGCCTTAGAGCAGAACAGGCAAAGGTGTAGGTGGGGATGGATTTTCCCACTAAGCTCTTTCTTAAATGTCTCAAAAAAGATAAAAAAAAAATTAAGTTTCTATTTCTGTTTTGTCATTTGTGGTAAAGTAATCAAATAATATTTTTACCATTAATAACTCAGTCTTGGATTTTGCAGCCTGCTATATTTCTACTTAGTTCCTAAAGGAGCTAGTCCTAATTTCACCCCATCAACTAAAAACGTGAGTTTAAAATGTTATTCAAGGACAACTACAGCAATTTTTGAAGTGCTATCATGTTTTTCTTACAGATTCCTATAAGCACACTTATATTGCAAATGAAATGTGACAGGCTTAGTAACATTGCACTTGTTTATTGCATGATACACCACATACTGTAAAAATCAATGCCTCTCCGGTCTCTTTCACAGCGTTACGCATCTTTTCACCTGCCTTCCTTCACTATCAAGTCTCTATCTTTGAGCCTGCCACGTTTAAGGTTTTCTTACATCCTACACAATATTTATATAGCCTCTATTCATAATCAAAAGCACATATTTCTCAATGGATTTTTAACCTGTTTACCGAGCTGTTACTCCAACCACACAGTGGCAACACCTCTTTTTTATGTATTTATTCTCAAATAGGTTCACTACTCAGAAAATACACCAAGCAAGCTAAATGTTGTTTTCTCCAACAGAGTTGGGTACATTTGTTTTAGGTCATCACCTTCATCTGCAAACACTGCATACACCAGCTTGTAAGAACATTAAAGGAGCCTACTTTATTGTGCCAGGTTCCCTCCTGCATTTAAAACATCTCTCATCTGGGGCAAGTACATGGGAAGTCTGGACTAACTGGCAGTAGTGACAGTGGCTCATTTGGTTACTGTGACTTGCAGGGTGCGTGCGGACATTTGATCAGATTAGGACCTGGGATGTTTGGAGGATTATTCAAAACATAGAGCTCACATAAAGCTCTTTGTTGTGTTGATCATGCTGCTTCTGATAAGCTTTTGTGGTGTGCTAAGCATTGTTCTGCTGGCAGAGGCCTCTGTCATTTCTGTTTGGTCTTCAACAATTTTTAGTTGTCAGAAGTGCATGTCACAGTAACAATGAGTTCTAGGAGCCAAGGTTTTGCAGCAGAACATTACATGATGGTGATGATTATGATGATGACAAGGCAGATGCTATTTATTTGTCACTGGTTTAATACTGTGCCTGAATGATAAATAAATACATACTCATCCATAGATCTCATAATGCTGTAAAGTTTCATGGTGTGAAAACAAAAAGCTACTTTTCATACTATACATCAGCTACAGTTGTGTGACATGTAAATCATATAACATGTCTGATTTGTAAAATGGTGGAGAGGAATGATAGTATCTAAAAACAGTGCCTCTGTTTCTGCATCATTATTTGTTTAGGCAGTTTATGCAAAGCTTCAGCAACTGTAGCCAGGCTCCTTTTTCAGTTTTGTCGGGCTATGTCTTCAGTGTTGTGTAACGCAGCCATTCATCTGTTGCAAAAACTTTTCTTCCTTCTCAGTTATTTCATGTACTTTGTGTCTGCTTCTCTCTCTGTTTACTGGTGTATCCCTGGCAACAGTGCCCCTGATAAATACTAATACATTTTTAAAAAATCTTTTCACACTGGTTGGTTCTTAAGAAACAAAATGACACTAACGGAGCTCAGCTGAAACAGACCTAATCTTGTTGGTCCCAATTTTCAAAATGACATTTAGAAGTGGTCTGAGAGGGGATAATTGTGCGGCCAGCCTCAGGGAATAGACACAGAAAGACCTATTTTTTTAAAAAAAAGAAAAAAAGATTTTTAAGGTTTTTGTTTTTTTATATTTCTCATACTTGTTCTTGAATGTATATATCTATATAAACAAGCATTTCAGTCTTTTGAACTGACTATTTGTCCAAGGCTACATTTCTTACATTGAATAACAATGGTATGGCCTCACCTTCCCTAACTTTAAAGATTTAACTTCTTTAATTTATGAACCAACTCTTGCAACTAAACTTTCAGGCAGCTGCTAGCTCACCATATTTCACAGATCTCTGTGATATTCAGTCTTTCTGTAGCTTACAAGATAAATTTCTACCAGATCAAAGTAAAACATATTGCAAAACTTGGTTAACTCTTTTTATTTCCTATTATCTTGTAACTCTTTTCCAAATCAATTTTCCTTTTCCAGATGTCATGAGGTCAAGCAAAAGTCTAAAGGGGACTTTCTGAGCACTGAGGAAAAGCTTGGTACTTGGATCCTCTATAGTAAAATTAATTAATGATAATCCTAAAGGTTGGCAACATAAAATAGATATATGTAAAGCAAGCTGAAGTATAGTGAACTTTAATAAAATGTAAACAAATGTTTACATAGTTAAAAGAACATATTATACAATAGCATTATTTTCATTGATCAGTTTTAGTTTCATCAGAATATTATTAAAATTTCTTAAACAGATCAGATGGCATTAAATGAAAAATTTGCATTACTTATAATTAATAATGACGTGATCTGTGCCACTTGTTAGTTATGTTCATGAACAATCAGATGGTACGACACTTTGAATTATGGGATGAAACTATCCATTTTATTTTCATAAAATATGCTTCAGTGTAACTTATGGTAAATGAAATATTAAAGGAAGCACAGAAGCATCTTATTATGGCTGCCTTGTAAGTACTTCACTCAGGAACCTTCCTAAACAAAACTATTTGACCGCAATTTTGAATGCATTGTGGTGAGTGGTGGACATAATGCATTCCAAAGTACTGTCTTACTATAATAACATTGCATTCTTCTGTAACACAGTAATGGAATGCATTAATGTTCTCAGTAATCACATTACACTTACAATTAAGTAATCCCTTGTGTTGAAACGGTTCTTCAGTTCTTTTCACAGAGAGTGGGCAGAAAGAAAAAAAACATCAAATATGCCGTTTTCTCTCCCCACTTGTGCTGCAATCAGCTGATTTCAGTTTGTGTGCAGGGGGTAAGGAAACTGAGGGAGAGGTCTCCTAATTTTGTGGAGTGGACATGCAGTCATTACTTTTATTTTTATAGCATGAATGGACAAGAGCACGATAGCAAAAAAAAAAACTGCATGAAACTGCTAACACAGCATCAGGTCTTTGCAAACATCTGCACAGACAGCATGCTAACACAATACCAGAGAAGAACCTGGAGCGATGTTAAAGCTGAGCATATGCTGACCCCGGTCCAACAGCCAGAGCGTGATCTTCAACAGGTAAAAAGGCAGGGCTGATCAATCAAGTTATGGCCTCCGTTTATATTTCTGCAGTAGCGTCATAGTGGCGATTATTACCTTACTTAAGCACTAAAAGAAAGACTGTGTGTCTCTCGTCATTAGGATGGGGATTTATGTCACTGTGTGGGACTGTAACTTAAGGTCTGTACTGATAACTAATAATTATATGATAATGCATTCTGATTACAACAGAAGTAAAGTGACGAGTAGCGTCATTTACTTTCTTTTCATTACATTTGAAAAAAGTGACAAACAATGTGCAACGAATGTAAAATTGAATGCAGTTGACAGAATACATTCATACCAAATATTGTGCTCCAAACCAAAATGGTAACAGTTTACCCTCTAAAACTACAGAACCTAAAGAGAGTCACCCAGAACAAGTGTCAGAGTTATTTTTTTAACAACACCAGAATGTGCAAAATGGCAGAGGGGTGGAGGAGAGCATGCATGCAGGTGAGCTCCACCACAGGTTTCCTTCCAGAGAGGAATTTTGCACAGGGGATGTTTCATTCAGAAGCCTACAGAAAGGAGGCTGATACACTGATAATGACAGTGGAGGCAAGGGAAAAATGGATAAATACTTGAGGAATAGTCAAACTAGAAAACATAACTGAGTTTAGACTTGTTACCGCTTATAACGCTGTATTGATCTGGCAATGGCAGTGGATGAAAAGCCAGTCCTTTTATGTTCAGGTAATGAGTTGATGCAAGACAGATGTGCCAGTCTGAGATTCAGCAGGAACAGGTGAAGGGACAGGCCTCGTGCCAATCCCCACAAGGAAGGTGAGCTTGCAACTCACACACTGACATGAGAGACAGAGAAGGAGAGAGAGACAGAGAAAGAAAAAGAAGAGAGAAAGAAGGCCAGGGGCGAGGTACTGTGGGACTATTGTATAACATAAACATGAGAGATTGTAGTTAAATATATAAAGAAAATATAAAAATAGGAAAAACTGAGTGAACATGCAGCTACAATAAACTTTGTGAGATATAATGTGATGCACTAAATGACTCAGATGCATTTGAATTAAGGATAAAACACGTATCTCAACTTGTTTTGTCACGATGCCTAAAACGTCAGGAAAAGTAATTGAATAGACTAAATTGATTCTTTTGGTGTTTTTATTCATAAAAATAATCTGCTTTCAGATGAATAGCCAATAAAGATTGCCAACTGCATTTGAGAAAAGTCATATCATTAACTAAAATCTAATGGTACGTAGTCATCTACCAAGGAGGCCTATATAACCGTTTTAGGTTAGTGTATATTACTGCATTAGTGTTACTTGTGTAGTGCACAAAACCCAATAGGCTATTTTGTCAAATCGACATTCTGGAAAAAAGCACCATTTGACTATGAGTATGGTGCTAGCTGCTGCGCTTTGCAATTATTTACAATTTTTATGTTTTTCACTAAATATTTAATGTCAAACACTTTGACATTCACTCAACACTTTATTAACAGTACCATAGTATAATAAAATATCTAGTTGTAGCTTGCTAGCACCTGCATTATTGTCAGTAATGATGACATATGCTCCTAATTGCTCAAACTTGTTCATAGGCCCCATTCTTCCTACATGGCAACCTCTGAAAGCAAACTTTGAAAGAGTACAGAACACCGCATTCAACTTTATGAGTGGTGATTGTTGGCCTACATAAACGTGCATAAACATAAAAGTCATGTTATGAATCAGTGATGAAGGAAAGCACAAAAAACAATAAATAAATGCTGCTAATTTTAGACAGTGGCATAATATTTACAGTACTCAATGAGTAATACAGATAATAATATAGTATATATATATAGTACATTTATCTATTTTAATGTTAACGTATCCCATTCTATCTTTCCACTTTCTTTTTAATAATGTAGTGGATTGTCTACAAGAAAAAAAGATCTGGACTTTTTCATCTAGATTATCTGACTCTGTCAACACTTTCTATGTTTTCCTTTTCTGTCGCACTAGCTGTCTACATATCCTTCTTCACTGCATCCACAAATCTTCTCTGTGGTCTTCCTCTTTTCCTCCTGTCTGGCAGCTCCATAGTCAACATCCTTTGCCCAATATATCCACTATCTCTCCTCTGGATGTTCAAACCATCTCAGGCTTGCCTATCTAACTTTCTCTTTGCTTCTAGTGACTTTCATTCCTCTTTTCTCCAGTGCACATCTCCACTTCTCCAGGGTCCCTCCCACTTGCTCCCTATTCTCACTGCAGATTACAATGTTGTCATAGTCCACAGAGGCTCTTGTCTGACCTCATGTGACAACTTGCAAACAAGGAGCTCAGAGCTGAACCCTGATGTAATGCTACCCCCACCTCAAACCCATCTGTCGCTCCTGCACCTTACGACCAGCTTGCTGTCCGCATACATGTTCTGCAACACCCTTATGTGCTTCTTCGCCACCTCCGATTTCTTCGTGCAGTATTACAGCTTTTCTCTTGACACCCTAACATAAGCTTTCTAGATCTAGTGCAGCTCCTTCTGATCTGCTTTATACTTCTCCATCAACACTCTCAGAGCAAACATCACATCTGTAGTGCTCTTTCTCAGCATGAAGCCATACTGCTGCCCACTGATTGTTACCTCTCTTCTTAATCTAACTTCAACAACTATTTCCCATATGGCATGGCTCATCAACTTTATCTCTCTGTAGTTGCTATAGCTCTGCACATCAGCCTTGTTCTTGAAAAATGGTACAAGTATACTTCTTATCCCTTCTCTAACGTATCCGCTCACTCTCCAGGATTGTGTTAAACAATCTGGTTAAAGAGCCCACTTCCCTCTCTCCTACACATCTCCATAGCCTTCAAAAGTATGTCATCTATACCAACTGCCTTTCCACTCTTCATCTTCTTCATAAGTGGCCCCCCTTTCTCCTTATTAATCTTCTACACTTCCTGATTCACGAACTTTTCTGCACTAACTATTATAAATATATAAATATATATCTTAAGTAAACCATATGTTTTAAGTGATTTTTCTGTTTCATTTTACAAGAAAATTGTGTACAGCACCTATGTATTGGTTTAAGACTGGGGTCACCATCCTTCAACACCAAAAGTGCCAAACAAACAACAAGAGAAAGCGAGTCACATGCATAGGTGACTGTTGGTGGGGGTTAAGAGTGCTGGGATGGATGTACCGTATTTTTCGGACCATAAGGCGCACCAGATTATAAGGCGCATTAAGCTAAACAAAACGGTCAGATAAGTCAAACTTTACTCAGCTCATTCTTCTTGCTTCCTCCACTACCATTGATTCATTAATATTGAATTCTCTCGCAACTGAATTCTCTCCCGTGTCGTTGCAGTATATTGCAAAAACAGTTGTTCTCCTGACTGAAGTTCAGTCCGTTTACAGCATCCCGACATGCGACTGCATTTGTCTCTAACCATCCGGAACCCTCACATCAACTTTTATTGAGTGGAAAAAAGTTAGTGTTCATCCTCCAGCTTTACTGTGTTTGTTATGCTAACAAAGCTGTGTCGCTAGCGATCATTATATACCAGCTAGTCCAACTTCAGTAACCCTACAAACATCACAGGTTTTCTGTCTTCATTTATGTTGGAAGTGAAAGCAGAGCTGTACATTTACATTTTTTCAGAAATCTCTCAGTCAGAACATGGTATATCATGTTTAGGTGGAAACTAGCGAGTTAACTTCCTGCTAACTTCTAACGCCATTAAATTTATTTAAATAAAATTCTGTGTTCACGGATGCCTGGATGTTAAACTTAATTGTTACAACTGGTAAAGCACCAACGCTGATCATTTTATTAAAGATGAAAGAATTTAGACAGTTTTTAACTCTCAGTAATGCTGCAGGACCCTGATTACTCCGTGAGGCTCCTGACTACGGTAGCCATAATGCTCCGAGAATCCATCAAGCGGTGCGGCTTCGTAGCTTACTAAACTCGTACGAAAACATTTTTGACAGATTTTTGAACGCCGTGTACCACATAAAATCGGTTCGGGGTCAGTAAGCACAATCAGAATTCATACATTAGGCGCACAGGATTATAAGGCGCACTGTCGATTTTTGAGAAAATTAAAGGATTTTAGTGCGACTTATAGTGCGAAAAATACGGTAACTGGAAGATGATAAATTCATGCATATGTATTAATAGGGTTATGGTTAACCCTAGGATTACGTGGGCTCATGAGCCACTAAAGAGCCATGTTGGTTAAGAGAAGCAGATTTTCACATTTGACATTTGAAAGGCACATTTCCAAAGACCAAAAAGGCATTATTGTTAAACTAAGTATATTATTAACGACAGGACAAATCCTTAGTCATGGAATTGTAATATCGTGTAATTTCTTTCAGAGGAGACATGTCAACATTATCTTGGTCTAAGGGTCTCCTGTTCACTAAAGCAGGCACACTCAATATACCTCACCTGTTGTAAATATGCAGTGGATTTGTGGCATGCTGCTAATCTTTTTTTTAATTATGGAGGTGGGAAGAGTGATCTTCCTTTTGTTGCTGTTCTCAGTCTAAAGCTGCTAAGACTATTAGGATTGAACCATGGCAAAGGCTTTGGGGAAGTCTTTTGTTAAGTAGATGTTGGTGCATAAACGATAACAAGATTGAGTTGCTTTTATGTTCAACAGCAAAGTTTTGGATAATGCACTGACAACATAGGGGTAATGTGTTGTGACATCAACAGGAAGGCCTCTAAGCTCATCTTATTGGTTGGTTCAGCAGATTGCAAAATCAAAATTCCACCCCAGTCTTGATTTAAACTGAGGGTATAAACTATAAGCAGGGACAGATGACTCAATTAACTCTAATCTCCTCATGACAACACTCTTCACTTTCAGGAATTCCAAACAAATACAGCCATCCGTAAAGTGGTTTCCCCTGATAAATAAACATAGTGATAGATGAGTGAAAGCAAAATAAATAAATAAACGCTTGCATGTCAAGTTGGCACTCAGACAAAACATTTATAATATGCATTGAGGTTTGCTCCAGATGTACTGTTAGAACAAGCTACTAAAGGATAAATTCTTCAGATTCCATGCCATAAACTTCTGTAGTCAGCACATGGTAATGTAACATGCCCCCTTGTTTAGTTTTTTTTTGTTAAATGATCTACACATAATTCTGTTTTCAGAACATGTAAAAATATTTATACAGAAATATACCATACTGTCATAATGTGATATTTTATTGGATAAAAACAATGAGATGATGGAGAAAATGTAGCACAAAAATGAGATCCTAATGTATGCTTTACTAAGAGCCATATTATTCAACTGTTTGACTGTGAGCAATACACACACACTCACACACACACATATACAATTTAGCCGTCTATGTTGTTATACAGTGTTTTCTCTCGCAATCTCTCCTTTCCCCTCAATCCTTTCAGGAATTCTTTTCTATCTGCTGCCATACAGGAGGCAGCCTACCATTGTTCTTATTTTGCTCTCAGGTGTTAGGCTCAAGAAGCCAGGGGGGAATCCTGAAAAGAAAAAAAACCTGTGTAAGGATACAGGGGCAAAGATTAGGGATGACTGTGGCTTAGATGGCTGAATTGTTTGTCCACTAACCACAGGGTGGTAAAATTCCAGGCTCCTCCTGTCCACATGCTGAGGTATTCATGGACAAGTATTTAAACTTCAAGTCCCAGATGAGATCTTGATATAGCCTATAGGCAGACCCTAACTGAGGATTTGAAGAATGAAGGAAGCCTGGTACCAAGAGGTCACAACATTAAACATAAGATTTACACTTTTACCTTCAAACGAAGAACAATGTCTGACTTACTGTAGAATTAATTACAGCATTATAATATGATAATACCACAGACCATCATGTTATTACCAACATATTACTAGTTTTGCATAACAGGCATATTTTTGTTTCCACAAATTTCTGTACTTACAGAATTTTTTTCACAAATTTCAATGTAATGCTGTTTAGCTATAACTAATCTTTATGCAAGATGATTATGGGGACATTACTTTGATAATTAAGTTGTAATAACTTGGGGCGATCGTGGCTCAAAGAGTTGGCAATTCGTCTTGTAACCCCGGCTCGAACCGTCTCGGTTGTTGTGTCCTTGGGCAAGACACTTCACCTGCTGCCTACTGGTGTTGGAATTGTAAAGCGCTTTGAGGGCCCTGAAAAGCACTATATAAATGCAATCCATTATTATTATTATTATTTACTCCTATTGTTTCCACCTTATTACTATGCTATTACCACATTATTACTAAGCTGTAATACTTGTTTTCTTTGTTATTTTAAGGTAAGTTATTGTAGCTCCTTTTTAAAGATCGAATTACTATATAACAGCATTTCATTTGCTTTTTAAACTTTCAGATTCAGGTTATGTATTGAACACAATAATCCTGTGAAAGTAACATAGTGGATTTTCATTTTTATAAAAAACAGAAAGAAAGAAATTAGTAGTCAGCATCAAATAAATCAACACTTTGCATCTACATAAGTTCAATTCAGACATCAATGATATGTTTAATCAACAAGTAAAAAGTCATGAAGAAACAACAATGACAAATCTATATACTTGATTTCTGGGCTATCTGTGCACATCTGTCTGTGTGACAACTTTGGACAGGTATTTATTTCACTGCGCATGCACTGTGCAGCTACACAGTTGCTCAGTTGTTACACACAAGAAGAAGGGGCTTTGGGGAATATGGGAAGAAGTGGCATACGACTGCCATCGTTTGTGTTACAGAATTCTCCCACTCTTCTTTGCAATGCCACTACACACATATAAAGATTTCTTTGGCTTAAGATGACTGCTCATTGTTTCAAAGCTCACAACTACGTTAGGTCAAGTTTGGTTTGCTTCAGTCAGGTATGATATCTGTCACATGTTAAGGTCTTCAGATGATAAAACTTGAAGGAGAATTATAGTTTTCTTTCAACTGGGCATATTTCCCATGTGTGAAGCTAAATTTCTCTGTGGTCATACTGTCAAAGTCCTTCTGATATCGTCTTCTGAGGAATATGAGCACCTAAATCTAATAGTGGATTATGCCATGAACTGTATATATATTATACACAGACCTTGAGGTTCATTTGCTCACAATAAGAGTCATTTATATATATGTGTGTGTGTGTGTGTTAGGGATTTAGGCGCACAAAGATCTTCAAGAAATGTCAAAACCATTTAGGAAGAAAAGTTACTATCCTGAGAAAAATCTGAAAATACAACTGCTCCCTGATGATCATGTATCATCTGTGTGTGTGCTGATAACAAAGTTCAGAAAGTTTTCAAAACACAGCATAAAGTCTGGAAATGCTGCATTCATTCCATGAACACTGGACCAAGGGAAATCTGAGTCGACCCACACAGTGAGATTGATCCAGAGCTGAAATTTGCTTTCCTGCTGAAAACACTGAAATTCGTCTCCAGGTTATAGACCAGGGCCAAGGTTAGAAACTTTTCCCCCCCAAGCCTAGGAAGTGTTGTGTCCCTAAAGTGACACCTGAGTCCTAATTGACTTTTGTGATGGCTTGTTAGATAGCCCCGATTCTATTCTGAAATTCCCACTGAAGTCCTTCATTTTCACTGTGAGCCACTGAGTCTTAACAAGATGCCCATTCCTCTAGGCAGGCTGCTATAATTCTCCTGAGGGCAAACAGAACACTCTCTCTCCTCGTATTTCTTAGAAAGGGACTCCCTCGGGTGATGACAGGGGGGCCAGGGATCAAGAAAAGTGTCACTATAACACTCTCACTCTTAAACTCGAGTTCTTTCTTCACCTCCAGTAAATCCAGATAATTGAACCTGATGCCCAGAAAGAAGCCTGACTTCAGTAGTTATGTGAATCTCAGTGATATTCACGGCCAGTGCTGGAATGCCACACAGACTCCAGAAAGCCGAGTTTGCTAAAGTCTAAGTGTGCTTTTTAGGTTTTAGAATTCTGTTGGGGACATTTGGCGAAATGAGCATTTCAGTGCATCTGACAATATATCCATAGGTACACAATATTGACAGATCGGCATCTTATCTTGGTTAATATCCTGTTTAAAACATCGCCTCATTATTGATTGTGCAGTTGACTTTAAAATGCAATATTAGGAGTCTTCTCAAAGAAACCAAGTAAGAGTGACTTTTAATGAAATAAAATTGATTCATCAAAATGCCATTTAGATCTTTAAAGATAATGTTATAGCTCGAGAACTTTATAAATGTAATAAATTTACTGGTCACATTGGTGCCAAAGATTCCTAAATGCTCTTTATAAAGTGGGAATCTTCTCTACCCTTCCACTCTGAAGGACGTCCCTTGTGTAACATAGTTCCCATGAAATATTGTTTACAGACGACTTGTTTATAATTAACTTCATTTTATAATAGGAACTTCTTCTGAGCAACGTGTGACAATGATGGCTGTTCAGTATACATATTTCTAAATGATGTTTTCTCTGAGGGTTTTGAACAAATTTGCTGTACAAGGATAGCCAGTGGCCCAAGACTATATATGGACTTTGTAGTTATGCATCAAATGTTTTGGAAAATTGTTCCTTCTTCATAACAATAGCAATTTGCTTTGTTTTTGTATTGGAAAACACTTTTGTTCTCGGACATAATTGCCTCAAATAGCAGCTTGTTCCAGATGAGAGAGAGATGACTAAACACAAGTGATTTGTGGCAAGACTGAGGTCAATTAAGATTAGGAGCCTGGACTGCTGCTGAATTTCTGTTTGTAATTCAAGGATTTGAATTGATTCACAACACAAGAAATAGCAATACAGACAGACACACACACAGACAAATAGATAGCTATAGATAACGGCAATTTCATAATTAAGTGTTAATAATTTCATGAATTAGGGCGACTCAGCCGTGTTTTACAGTTCCCTCTTCTTTTCCCGCTCCAGCTGTGTGTTTTAGAAGCGACTGTTGATCATTAGCACTTCTCCCACATTGTACAGTCTCTGGCATCACTCCCTGCTCTGTCATTGGCACACTCTCCCATCTTGTGTTTTAAATTGTAGGAGGCAAAGAATGGAGCTATGTGGGGCTTGTTTGTTAACGACACAACACCCTCATGAGTTTGTGCTGGCAGCATGCCTAGCCACCAGAACTGTGGCGCACTACACTAGAAAACTGGAAGTGAACCCACTCTCATTTTTAAACGTGCATATTTATTTAGTCGTTTACGCAGCAGTCATTAGGGCTATGCGCGCAGCTTTTTTTGTTGTTTTTTTCCTGTGATCTACTCGGGCTAATTATATCAAACTTGCTCTTTGGGTTTAATTTGTTTACAATAGATGGTATAAATGAGGCCTTTACTCCCATGGATTCACAGATGATTGAAATGTTGCACTGAAATGCAGCTGCACCGTGTTTACAGCTTAACCACAGAGTCCCACACCACCAACTCAGTTATTGCCCTTTGATTGGACTTATGCAGCAGTTTTACAAAGTTTGGCACATACCTTGCAAACTAGTGCGGTAATATATGGGGGCACTGAGGCAGAGATAACAAACAAGCATATCGCACACATCAAAAAAGCAATTGCAAGTATCCATGAAGGCACAATATGTAAGTACATGACAACGATGACATCTAAAAAGTTATATTGTATAGTGATGAAAGCAAACACCAGAGACCAATAAAAAAGACAGCCTACAGATTTTGCTTTCATTGTTAACTTGTTATTTGATAAAAAGTTTAAGTTTTTACCTCAAATGTACCTAAAAAGGAACATGGGACAATGTAAAAAGGAACATGGAGCAATGTTCCTTTTTATCAAGTGAATCCACTTCTTAAAAAGTGTCTATCAGACACGTCTCTGTCTGCTCTCAGACAGACACATGCTGTCTGCTCTCAGGTTTCACGGCACTCAAACAGAAAAAAATGAAGAGATTTTATCTGAGTGTTGCTGGGAACTTTCAGCAAGAAACTTCAGTTAAGTACTCACGTTCAACGGGCATTAGATGGTCACCATACACCTGTGTGAAGTGAAGCTGATATATATTGCTCTGTGGTATTATTTAAATAATCCATGAAAGCTCTTAAGGGGGCACCAGACAACTGTAACTGGCTTATAAACATTTTATAATAAGCAGAATGATAGTGTATTACTCTGATGGGATTCTGGAATTATACATTAATGAATAGAGCTCGGTCTTGTTCTAAAACCATTTCTGAGTGTGAGGCTTTAAGTGATGGAGCCCAT
The DNA here is from genome assembly GCF_963969265.1 of Rhamphochromis sp. 'chilingali'. NCBI lineage: Eukaryota > Metazoa > Chordata > Actinopteri > Cichliformes > Cichlidae > Rhamphochromis > Rhamphochromis sp. 'chilingali'. Next base: position 31,471,483 of record NC_137940.1, read on the forward strand.
ACTTAGAGAGCAAGAGTGCTGAGAATCTGTGAGTCTTGTCATGCATACTCCACAACTGCATTGCACACAGGGCTTAAAGCAAGAAAAAATGTCTCTGCTTGAAACATATAATTCGTGAGAGTATGAAACAAGCAAGTCATTTACTCAAAACTGAGCATGTTTATTTAATTTTCTTCATACCAAGTGTATATGGCAGCTAGAAAATGTGACGGAACACCTTTTCATAAAACACGGACACGAATAGAAGACCCATCAAGGGGGAACTGTGGGATACTTAATTTTCTGCATTCTGTGAAATTCTGTGCACCAATTTGCACCTTTTTTCTGTATCAGTCGGTGCGACTGTTTTAGTTTGCAAAAGGAAAAGCAGTCCTAATGGAAAAGGTCCTGGTATTACTTTCCAATATATACTTTCCTGTATAATACATTTTCTCAATTAATATTGTCAGTGCTGAGTCAAAAAACAGACAGATTTTATATACTTTTATCAAACAACTCGGTGACTTCTTTTAGTTTAAGAGCAGCTTGGGTCTGACACTGACTTACCTGACTAAAGGTAGCTAACTAACTACTAACTACAACCAAGGGGAACAAAGTGTACAAGTGTGTAAGTTACAAGTTTAATGTGATGGGACACTGTTAAAATCCTTTACACTTTACAATGTACTATTCTTGAATAACTTTATTCATGTTTTCTTTTTTCTTAATATTTTTACATAAAAGACTAATCATTATAAAAATGAAAAGAACTTCTGCTTCCAGTTGGTCAAAATACCAAATTCAGCTTTTCCTATGAACACTGGCTCAGTCACAGGTTCTGTATTAATTTGACTATTAAATAAACCACAGGTAGGTTATATTTCATTCTTGGAATAAATATTTGCATGATCTGTATCAGTCATTTTCTGTCATGTCGAGGTACTGTAGGCATTTCAGTTTCATATGTAAATGCTCTGTAAGGCATAGGGAGCCCTCATGTTACGTGCCTGCTTTCATAGATGTGCACAATAACAAAAGTATGTGGGTGCGGGTGTGGGTGCACGCGCTGCCGAGACGGACTTGTCCCTTCTTGTCCCCTTTTTTTGTAGTTTATGAGACTAAAAGCACAGCTTAGCGATCTGCAACAAGCCAGATGGATGATAGCTGTGGTGCATATCGCAACCTGTTTCACAAAGCAAGAACACAATGTAATTATTTCTAAATGTGAGTCTTCACGTTAACTTGAAAGGTTGGTTCACAGAAAATGCATTACTCACCACTTTCTCTGTAGAAAATCGTACCTCGGAACCATAATCATGTCCAAACAGGACTTTCAAAGCCGTAAAGAATATCCATGGTGGCTATCTTCGAAATTTTTAACACTTCCACTTCCTCTTGGTCTCTCACTAGAATATGTGGCATAATGGATGTATTAATCCATAAGATTGAAACAAGGATGCGAAAACAAAGAGAACAACGTTGGTGCTCATGTTGAGGCAACACTTCATTGAGAAATACTGTAAATAGTTGGGGGGGGGGGGGGGTTAAGCAGGTCTACTTTACTCAGACAAAAAATAGAGATCATGGCTGTACACACACATGAACATCTATATACATTTTTCATGACAACTGCAAAATTGTCATGGAAAATATTCATCTTTGCACGAATATTTTCCATGAACATAAATATCTATTGTCGAATCTAAAACTGAAATGAAAAGCCAGAGACTTTTAAGCCCAGTACGCATTATGAGACATAAAAGAAAATTGCACTTCTCTTTTTATTAGTCCTGCCAGTATATACTAGTAGATTATGCGCGTTATCACTCTTATAAAGATGAATCAAGCCAAAGAGAGAATGCATCAAATTATCAAGATACTGCCAAGGGTATTCATGTTTGTACAAGGTTTAGCAGTGGGGGTGGAAAACAGTTGTAGGTTGTCAGAAACCTTTGAGGATGAATAAATATGATGAAGGGCCTTAATTATGTGATTGCTGGCTTGGAAACCATATAACTGAAAATAGACAAGAGCGCGGCAGGGGGGTAAAGAACTCCTACACTCTTCACAGAGGGAGAATGACAGGTATTTTCTGCCGGGTGTTTGAATGGTAGATTTCTACATTGTGCATCTTTGTGCACCTGTATGATATGATGATATGACACTGACTAGGTCTAAATATATGTGTATACACACCTCACTTGGCAGAGCTCAAGGAAGAGAATAATCTGAAGCAACATGTTAAGTAAATTCCAGTTAAAGTTGAGTCTGAGACATGAGTTCATTGTTGTACCTGTTATTATATGTTCACAAAGACACATACTGGGGTTCCTCAGTTACTCTGCTGACTGGGTTTTGGACATAATGCTGTATAGCTTTGATACACAGACATGGATAACCTTATTTCTTCCACTTTGTCTCTTTTAAATCAAACTTCCACACCATTATGTGTGCAGTTTAATGTCAACAAAACACTGCGACAGCAGTTTTTACTTTTACTACTGGGATTATAAATATAACATTACATACTAAACTCCTACTCAGACTACTCCTACCTTTCAGCGAAACGTTTTCATACTTTTCTGCTGAAGTGTTCTTTACTAGAAGGGGGCACCTCAGGTAGAAGTGACTACTCTGTTAATTGGTTTATTCATAGCAACAGTGTACCCATCACCGGATATCAAAGGCACACGTGTGTCATTAAACTTGAATAAGACTCTAAAGCGTAACCAATAGCCAACTCTGTGCATGTGATGATATCCCCTGGCAATGTGAATGTTACATTTTAGTAATAACAATAGACACATCTCATCCAGTTGTGAAGTGTAAAACAGCTCCACAGCATAGCCATGCTAGAATCATAGGTAGCATTCCTGTATTGCAATGGCAAATATCACAAAGAGAAAAAAAAAAGAAACTTGGATGTTTATTCCCATGCAGCTAAGGCACAAAGATGATGTTATTATTTCCTCAGATCAATAATTTTCAGGACTACAACAATAAGATAATGGAAGAAAAAAAACACCTCTTGTGGGCCCATTTTGTTTTTTAGCACAACAAATATGCCATATCTAATGTTCACAATAAGTTGACTTAACACAGAGCTCTCTATTGATTCTATTTCCCTACAGCTCTTTCACACTCTAATCACACTAACAAAACAATGAGACAGGTGCTCCTTGAAGATACTGGCAGCACCATTAAGTATTTAACAACAATGGTGCACCACAGTAGATTCATAGTATTCTATTCTAGGGTAACCCACTTATCACAAGGGTGTAAATGTAAACGCAGATGTGTATAATAGTATTCCTACATGTTTATGCTAATGATGGGGGTAGGTATGATGTCTAAGGAAAGTTTTAAAAAATAGCCATTCAAATTTTTAACAATTGCCTGTGTATGCATACTAAAAACTGAAGAATTCAATGTTGTATTTGCACGTCATATAATTTCCTTGTTCTCTATATGCAAGTCTCCCTGTGTGATCCACTGCAGATGTAAAATTTTCTGCCATGGAGACTTTGTTTCAGATTCATAGATCATTCCATCTCTATGCACTACAAGAGATGAAAAATGTCTTTAAAGCGAGAGTGCACAGTTGTCACATTGTTCAGATGCGTAACCTTGCTCTCTGTAGTCCCACAGCAGCATGAGCTTTCCTCACATGGAGCAAGCTCTATTACCCTTTTTTGTTGAACCACAATTAGGGCTGGGTATCGTCACTGATTTCTAGAATCGATTCAATTCCGATTCACAAGGTCCCGAATCGATTCGATCCACGATTCGATTTAATTCGATTTGATTCGATTCGATTCTGGGAAATTTTGACAGTCAGAAATATTATAATTCAGATCAGTACATTTACATATTTTTGTATCTATTAAAAGGAAGCTGACACACGCAAGACTTTATCAAAGGTGTGAGCATCACAGCAGATGCCTTTGTGTCAAAGTAGCTGAAGGTAAAACACAGAAAAACATGAAGGTGATTTTCCTGTTCTGGGATTTTATAAAAATATTCTGCAGTACATCAAAAACGAAAGAAAACCATTAATCAACATATGAACATCACCTCTGAAGTTACAGCGGTTTTATTAGAGACACGGCTAAGCGTTTTGCATTTTGCTTAATTTTAAAAAGTTTAAATTTGTTCAATATTGAACGGCAGAAATTAGGTTTACTTTTCGGAAGTAAGTAAAAGGGAAAAAAAAACGTCGGCCGACAGCGCTGTAAACAACGGTAGACTTGTGTGTAACAAGCAAGCGAATAATGCAGAAAAGAGAGAGAGAGAGAGAGAGAGAGCTGTGCATGAAGTGTGATTTTTATCCTGAAAAGTCAGCAAAAGTCAGAGGGAATTCATGACGATGTTTATGTGAAGCGTGGTTTGGATCTTCTTTTGCTGCTGGTTCGGTCAATATTGTTTGGAGAGAGATAAAACTAACAGCCATATGATCAGCGCAAAAAGGGCGTAAACACACAGCGCGGACCCGCGGATCAGAATCAGCGAGCTGTCGGCTTTCAGCCCCGACCGTCAGCTGAGAAAAGCGACATCTAACTGATCCTGATCCGTCGGCGCTGTGTGTTTACGTCTTTGTGCAGAAGCCGTGCACCTGCTCTCATTTACTGTCTTAGCTGTTTGGTGGTTGTTGAAATTTTGTGATCTTTCACCTGAGATTCTGGCATTTCGGGCAAAATAAATTAATATTAAAAAATCGATTCAGGATTTTAATGAATCGATTTTACGTTATCCAAGCCAGAATCGATTTTAATCGATAAATCGATTATAAAAACCCACCCCTAACCACAATACCTCAGGGTAAGAGTTTGGTCTGGCCCAGTTGACTGTCAACGAAGCAGTTTAGCATTTTTTTGTCTTTTCCAAGCCTGAGGAGGAAGTATAATTGAGAAATCAGTAGTGCCTTTTCCCTCTCCTCAAAGTCATTTGCTTACATAGTGTGTTCCCACACCAATCATCAGCTTAGCGGCTTAGCTGTATTTGTACTTGAAGATTGTATGGCTGTTGCCGTTAGCTGTCTTATCCAGATAGCGACTGTGAAGGAGAGTAGAAACTTTGGCTTTAACTTGCACATAACACTGATCCATTTGTTGTGTGATTGTCTTACTGAAAATCAGTGATTACAATCACTTCCAATGGATCAACATCTGTGGTTGAATTACCTCAGAAATGCACACACAGACACAACAAGCCAGAATAATCTTGCAGAAGTCAAACACTGAATAACAATGCTGTCACTTGAATAAGTCTTTTCAACAGAGCAGCAGATTTTGTTAATGCTTCTGAAAGATTTGTCAAACCAAAAGAAGAAAATATAGTCTTTTGGTAAACCAGTCCAGCAGCGATTTCATTCCAATCATAGAAAGACAAATTCATTGTACTGGGCATAAAAGATTACCAATCATTTTTCAGAGAACTGCTATTGACTAGTGATGGGATTTCCGGCTCTTTTTAGAGAACCGGCTCTTTCGGCTCTGAATCGGCTCTTCAGATTGTTTTGTTGCTTTAATTAATTTATTATTAACAATAATATAAAATTATGCACCAAAGGAATTACTAATGTAAAAAAATGTGCTTTTATTTATATATGTTTATATATAAATATATGCAGTGGCCCCTAGAGACAAAGCACGTACAAACTCCAAAAAGCACGTACAAACTCCAAAACACATTTCTAGCGTTAACTGAACTTCCAAAACAGAGCTACCAAGATGACTTAAATTACACAATTGAAAGCATATGTGTATTGTTTGTGTATTTATACACAAGCACTCATATATATTCAAATAATTTAAAAAAATGTTCATTTACCTGTTACTACCACACACCAAATCAGGTCGTTGGTACTTGCTGGCTTTTGTAGCCACTGGGTAACAAAGCTCAACACTGCGCCTAGCATGCTGGAGCACTTCTGTGGTCTTTTGTACGTGTTTTGGAGTTTGTACATGCTTCAGAGTTCGTACGTGATTTGAAGTTTGTATGTGCTTTGTCTCTAGGGGCCACCATAAATAGACATTTATTTATTCACTCCACATAAAATGTAATAAATATATCATATAATACAAAAACCAACTATTCACATTTCAACTTTTAACTATTTAAATTTTCAGCTTTTTCCTTTTAAGTGAAACAACACAAAACACTGCAAACCACAACACAATTAAATATAAATTAAAATATGAAAACAAAAAGAACATGCACATTCTCTGTCATATGGACCTGCATGAATAAACCTGAACCTTTATCGTCTGCAACTGAAAATAGTTGGGGATGATCACTATACCTTTCTAATGTGTTGTTGTTGTCCCTGGCTCTTTCTCTGTCTCTCCCTCCTGCTCTGTTCCTGTGCTACTGAGTGTAACTACTGCCCCTCCCCTCTCATCCCAGCGTAAAGCACAAGGCTCGCATGCGGAGTGAAGCGGAAAAAGAAGTGCGAGAGAGAGGGTGAGAGAAAGAAAAAAAACCCACGGCTCGCGATCCGGCTCTAAGAGCCATTTCGTTCGTGACCGACACATCACTACTATTGACCTGCTCTAGGGCAGAGGTGGGTCGAGTACCCAAAAATTGTACTCAAATAAGAGTAGCATTACTTTAAAATATTATTACTCAAGTAAAAGTGAAAAGTAGTCATCAAAAAAGTTACTCAAGTAAGAGTAAAAAAGTACTTGGAGAAAAGACTACTCAAGTAGCGAGTAACTGTTTGAAATGTCCAATTTATTTTTTAAATAAATGCTATCAGACAAAAATAAATAAATACACAAATTTTAGTATTTTCAAAAGGAATATATGTAAAAACAACAAAATAAGGCACAACAATTCTAATTTCCAGATTTCAGTTTTTCACAACAAAGCTTTTTTCATCAATGCCTACAGTAAATATATAAACAGTGCAAACAATTTCCAGTGACAAGTATGTGACCTTTATCTTTTTTTCTTTTGCCTGGGTGGCAGCTCTCCGCTTCCGTACTACGCTTCCGAGGCTTTTCAATGTGGCCTCACAAAATTATCACGACTACAACAACCATGAAAAGAGTTGGGTGGACATTGCTGCTCAATTGCAGCTGCCTTGTCAATGTTTTTCCTTAGTAATTTAGCAAAGTTGATGGTGTGTGTGTGTGAGTGAAAGACAGAGAGAGGGAGAGGGAGAGACAGATTTTGTATGATAAGCTTCATGTTATGGACGCACTCAGGTCGCATCAGAGCAGTTAAACAGTTAACAGTTAAAGCAGTAGAGACGAGCTGTTTACATGTGCGCTGAAAAATTGGTTTGTTTTGGCTCTCACTGAAGACACAGACACTGAAGACATAGCTGTTCTTTTTTACTGCTTTTAAGCGAAACATTCTTTGTATGTGAGGCCAAGGGTGTTCATCCTCTTCAGCTCTAGCGTAGATAATTGGCTCTGCTATGTTTTCATGTTTCTTCCTTCCGTGTGTCCGCTACTTTGAAACGCTTGGGCCGCTCTGCCCGCCAGTTTTAAACTGGTCATGTGACTGCATGGCCACATCTGATAGGAAAAATGTTACCGGAAACTCCACTGGTTGCATGTTATCTAATGTGCTAAACTAATTATTTTTTAAAAAAGTAACGAGTCAAATTTTGCAAATGTAGTGGAGTAAAAGTACCGTTTCTTCTTCACAAATGTACTCAAGTAAAAGTAAAAAGTATCGTGCAAAAAACGTACTTTAAAAGTTTTTTTTTTTCAAAAACTTACTCAAGTAAATGTAATGGAGTAAATGTAACTCGTTACTACCCACCTCTGCTCTAGGGTGTAGGACACAGCTGAGAAGCAAGATGGGGGATAAATAGAAAAAATAAAAATTAAATAAAAGCAAAAAAAAGCCTTAAAGATTATGGAATATCTATTTCTAGCTACATACTGTACAATGGTTAAGAAAGCTTGCAAAAGTTCGTTGAAATAAATTAATTATTTGACAGTTCTTTACTGTTTAAATTCAAAAGTGTGTTGTTACCTATTTGAAAAGCCAAGGGGAAGGGGGAAAAGAACAGCAGAAAAGTATTCAACTTACTGAGAAAAATATGCTGAGAAGTGGCCTACTATAAATTAATATGTAATCAGTTGTGGGGAGGTTACAGCGACGAGTCAAACCCTTGGAGAGGTGGTCATTCTCTGCTTTTTAAGGTGAGAAAATTGTCTCCTGAATTGGCCATGCCTGGCTGCACCTGGTTTCTGAAATTGTTCTACAGTATCTTTAAGCCAAGTAACACAAGATAGTATGATAATGCATCTTGTATATTTTGTGTATTTCAGATTTTGAAAGAAATAAAAGCAAATATTTAGTCTCCAAGCACATCATTACCAAACTGCCCTAAATGAAAAACACAAGTCTCACATTATATACTAAATCCAGAATTACCAACTGTTTAACAATGCAAATGATATTCCTTTAACAATTATCTGACTTACTCCCAACTGAAGCATGACTCCCTTATCAAGACTATACGCTGACACTGGAAGAACCTATATAAATAAATCAAAGATGTAAAGTAATATCAGAGCTCATAATAAAAGAGATGACTAATTAAAATTAGGAAAGGGAATTAATTTTTCTTGTCAGCAGTTGATGTAAAAGTATTGACTGGCATATCTAATTGTTGTGTCTCACCTCTTATGCAAGCTTGCACAGGTGCAGCAATTGCAGAACTTGCTAATTTGAATATAATAAAGAACCTTAGGGAACAATACGTTACAGTGTTTCTGCATGGAGCCCACCAGCCATACTACTAGTCCCTTCCACAACAGAATCAATCTGCCAGGACATTTAAGGTACAACTCAAAAACTCTGCACGGAGTCATGATTGGAATGATCTTGCTTTCCAATCAGAATCATAATATTTTATTAATCCCACAGGAAATTATGTGATCATAGTTGCTTCAAGGCAGTTCGAACAGCAACTAACTAAACTAAAATAAATAATACAATATATTGCAAAGTTATAAAATTGCTTTGATAAATACAAATAGCTCTAATTATAAATATTCCAGTATATTACACAAAATCAAATACTTGAAATTAAGGTGCCCCTCTTATCATAGTGAAAATTGAAGCAAACAGCAACTTTGGAACTGTTTCACTCAATAAAACTCTTAAATTGTTTGTCTTTTACCACAAGATTATTATTGCAAAATAAAGGACATATCTTAAATGTATTAAATTTTCTGGTTCGGAAATGTAAAAGTCTGTAACTGCATTGCATTTCACAATAAAAAATGTGCTACAGTTTTATTATAATACTGCATAGGCAAACTTTTTCAAGGATGTCTTGACTGAGCAGATTCAACAGTTAGCTATAGAAAATTTCCCTCTTATTCTCCCCTTTTCCTTCACCTGTCCTATTAATTGTTGTGTAACAACATAATACATATATGGAGTCATCTGGTCCATATTCCCTTTAAACCAGTTGACTATAATGGCATTGCAAGTTTACTTGGCGAATAATTTCTACCTTCATTTATTTATTAATTTGAAATAACTGAAATTTCTGAAATGTTATTATGTCTTAAACAGGTCTTGACATTATTATTACTGACATCTGTGTTTTTTATATAAAGTATGCTTTAGTATATATGTTGAGTTAGTATGTTTAGTATGAGAAACTTAACTCTTCATGGAGCATACAACATATTTAATAAAATCGTTATATTTTTCACATCTACATGAGCATAGAAAATTAATTATGTATTTCATGGTTTTTATTTTGTATAGATTCTTTTGAAAAGGGGAAACAATTTAAATATGCAGGTAAAATGCCTATAGACCTGCTAGTGGAGCAATGCCTGTAATCCTTGGTACTAGCACACTAATCTTCCCATTTGAAAGGTTTAAAAAATGGCAGCAGTGTTTCCTGAAGTTAAAACACAGTACCTTAAGGCACTGAGTGAACAACCAATGTGGTTGTACATAAAAAAGGCAACAGTAAAGGTGCTTTGCTTTACAGATTCATGGGGCAGATGACAATAGTAGCCTAAGGGTTTGGTGGCTATAAAGCTTTAGCTTGATGTTATCCACCTGCCAGTGTTTTATGTGCTTTGCTGTTCTTGATTTTATAGCTATCCAGGTTATTCTGGAGTATAACCTGAATAGATTTCAATATTAAAGTTATTGTGAAAAGCCCATCTTCAACAGGAACTGGGGTCTGGTTTAATGTTTTCCATTGTGAACAGTCTTCTCACTTAACGGCATCATACAAAAGCATGATCAATGATCATTACCAAAGTAATTTGTACACATTTACACATGAGAAGCAACAGTGGTCACTTAATTACTATCTGCTCTCTTGGAGACATGGTCTTTGGAGTTCTAAAGGTAAATGATATTTGTACTGTTGTTGAGAGTGACACAGACAATGTGTGATGTTGAAATACAGCTCTCGCTTGCCTCAAACTGAACGTGCAGGGTGTTTAATATTTGTTTTATTATTACAAGAACCTTTATTATGCCCAGGAGGCATCTTAGTCAGATGCCTGAACCACTCCAACTGGCTCTTTTGAGTATAGAGAAGTAGCATCTCTACTTTGAGTCTATCCAGAATGACCAAATGCCTTGCCCTATCTCTAGAGGAAGACATGGGTGTGTATGGCCCATGGGTCAAATGGAAGTTCATGAAAAGAAGTAATAAAACAAAACCAAGCCAAGGAGCAAACCAGATCAACTGACTGGAGGGTCTTACAGCATTGAGGTTTTGTTGTTGTTTCACGACCCCGGTTGAACCTCCAATCCAATGACTTGTTTCCCCAGCTGAATGATTTTATGCAAAGTTTACCATATGGTGACTTATCACTGAAAGGAGAACAACTTTGCCAAAAATGCAGCTTCGGACTGCTTCTTTCTCAGCTTCTTTCACACTCGCTGCTAGACTTAAGAAAGCAGATTATGGAACATTTCTATCTGAACATTTCTATCGTGCCAAATTCAGATGATCTAACTGGTTGACTGCAAGCAGGGTGTGGCAATAAGTTCAAATGGAAAATCATGTTTACAGTTAAAAACAATTATTTACCAATGTAAGAGGTAAAAACATGCGCTTAGTTTATTAAAAGCATATCTCTGTGTTTAAACTTGAGTCACGAATTACAGGAACTTGAATGGACATCTAAACATTTCCTAGAAGGGTCAAGGTTTACACATCCAGGAATGAAGCAGTCAAGACCAACTTTGTATTTTCACAAAGATCACAAAGAAAACCGCATATAAGAAGACCTATTTTGGTTTCTTTGAATATACCTTCATGAAAGAACATTTTTAGTGGTGAAGTTTAACAAACCATATGGATCCTCTCTCAGTGACACTCACCTGTTCAATAACCTTTGTATTTGCACCCCAAACATTGATCTTGATTTTAATGTATTGGTTGAAGGCAAAAAAACAGAATCAATTTCATACACTAAACAAGCAAAACAGAGACCCTGGAAATGCACCAAAATGGAAACCATTATCACTTAGCTAAGCCTAGGAATTTTGAACAACAAAGGGCAGCCCTGGCAGTGGCCAACAAAAGCTGTAAATGGGTCTAAATTGTTCCTGGGGATGAAGTGCAAGCTCTCACTGTGTTTGTACAGTGACTAAATGGCCTGTAACGGTGGACCAGATACAGATCTTCCACTGGAGACTGGGAATGATTCTAAGTGGAACTTAGAATCACTAGGTGGAGCACACACCCTCCAGGCAATTTCCTTATAAAGGGGAGCCAGCAATCTGCCAGTCCATAAAAACTGCCTCAGATCTCCATGCAATGTTTCCATGCAATGTCTGGTTCAGGGATTGCCACTATGACTTGCACCAACCACCTTGTGGCCACAGTTACCAAAGCAACGATAGGGTGAAACATGGTCCTTCAGTGTCCCAGCCCCATCTAAGAAGGCTAGCAAAGTGGGAATTTAAGATCTGGTGCCAAATGAGCTTACAGACACGAACACGCTGTTTGTTATGGACAATGCAATGTTAAATGGTTGATGTGTAGTAAAACCTTAGAGGAACTTTAAAAAGCCCACAAATATCTTTCCTGTTAATTTATCTCAACTGTTTTCCTTTGAGATAATACCTGTATTCAGTTTTCTGTTTATTTTGGCTGTGGACCAAACATGAGTCCTGCAGAGTAACTCAAGGATACTATTTAAATGAATCCCAAACTCAATTAGAACCAAAAGACCCAGCACACAGTCCTACAGTTCTCTAGTCATTCAACCATTCACTGGAAAATAATTGAAAAAATAGTAATACTAAAAAAAGACAGAGAGAGAGAGCAGGAATAAACTTTTACCATGCATTATTTACTCCGGGTTCACCTTGGCAGCTTGCTGTATGAGATTAAAAGAATAATTTCAAAGCTGTAAATAATCTGTGCAGGCACACACCACATCCTCTGAAGGGCAGTGAATTATTTATTGTAATCTGGCAATGCAAGGTTGTTTATCACATATTAATGTGATACATCAGGGGAGTAATTCTCCTCTGGCACACCACAAGCAGTTTCACTCACTATGCGTCAGGGTACATACTCTATCTATGAGGATTCATGAGGCTGTAATCTGAGTGGGAGCTAATCTACACCTGCAGCACCCTGTCAGGAGCTGATGGTAATTATTTGCAAAGATTTGTGTGACTACATATAAATTGCTCAGGTATTATTTTCAGCATGGTCTATGAAGGTAAGTTGTATAGATGAGATTTGTTCCTTTTGTGCATCGTTCTAGTTCTTGTAAGCTGTAATAAAAGAATTTCCATAATAAAAAAAAAACAACCAGGAACATGAAGATACTGCATTGAGCTTGTATATATTATTTCACGAGTTACATTACATTGGTGGTTTTAAGGGGCTCTGCACTCAGACTAGGAAGAGCTGATACACACACTGTAAACCAACACATCATTAAGACATGTCTTTTTTTTTTCTTTTGTAAGTGATTAATGTAAAACAACTAGTAAATTATTAATGTGTTGAATTGCTTTTTTATTTCTAGTCCACTGATAAGCTATAAGCTTAATTCAAAAATTATAGAAATTCTAAAGGACTTGTTAAAAACTCTCAATTTGTTAACTTTTAATTTAAAATGTCCTACATTTAAATAAATCCACACTGCTTGTACTTTAAAGTTTGCTCATTCTAGCTCTTGCTTGCCTCTATAATACTAAAAAAAATTAGAGCAAAGTGGTGGTGACAACGAACTTCATTTTCTGGTGGCTGGTCCTCAGTCTGTGGGCAGACGATGTGTCACCAGTTGCACAAGAGACATGGCTATAAGTTGGAGAATGAGAGATTGCCTTTAGGCTCATTAGGAACAACAGCTGGTTGGGTAATGAAGAGGAAACAGCATGTCAAGAGGTTCCCTAAACTTCCCAAGAGATGCATTTGCCGAGTATGCGATTGAAAAGAAAGATTAATGTTGATGCATCATCACTTTACCGCACTTAAATGACTTTGACAATAGAGTAGTCACTGTCATTTGTTATTATTGTTGTGAAAATTATTGCTAAGACAATGTACTAGTTTGGACAATATTATCCGTTAGCGAGGGAGCCGTGAGGCACTGCAAATTAATAGTTTCATGCAAATAAAGAAAACATCTTTACTGATTTGAGAACATATGCAAAAAAATTCTAACAATGCTGCAAATTAAAAGAACTGACTAGAAAGATAAGCTACAGATACACCAAATATGGAAACAGGCAGCAGAATTATCATATGCCAAAAATATATTATTGTTATTGTTAAATGCATTGTATTACATGTTTGCTTTTTAGCTCATTTTCCATTAATCACTGAAAAGTAGTGGACTTTAGTGACTTGATGAACCACCATGACAAGAGCCAGCTTGTCCCACCTTCACTTTTTAGTGGCCCCTGCAAACATTTTCATTGCACTTGCTCAGTATTTCATAGTATTCTCTTGTGTGATGTGTCTGTGTGTTTTCAAATTGGCAAAGATGTTTTCTCATTTTTCTTTTCTTAAAGGGCAATGCAGCAAGCACTCAGATACACTGTATCAAACACATAAAGACATTTGCTAATTAAGAAATAGTTACCTTGAGGTTACTTTATAAAAACTGATGCAGCTTTTTTGGCTGTGCAGAAACAGTCAGTTAGCATACCGTATCACAAAACTAGAGCAGGAGAAAACAGCCTGGCTTTGATAAAAATCTTCAAAAGCTCACTATCTATAGCACCCATGGTTTACAACAACAACAACAGTAACAAAAAGTGGTATTTCATGCCTTTGTTTTTTTTTTTTTTTTAACTGCATTATTTGTGAGCTTTGTTTTTCCCATAGTCTTTTCTTTAGTTTCAACCATTCATCCTCTGCTCGTATTATATATGTAAAATATATTTCCCCTCACTAGATGAATAGATGTAAAAACAGTAAATGGTGTTATTTTTGATTCGCATCCCATTTCCCTCCATCACAGTGTCAGCTTGTTAGGTAATAACCTTTACATCTTGTCAAAGGGTTTCACACAAAGATGCTTGCCAATGTTGACTTTGCTGCTTCCCACAGTGGCATCAAGTTGACTAGAAGTAGATCTCTACTCCAAATGTTCAATCTCATCTCGCAGATGCTCAATTGGACTGAAATCGTGTGACTGGGCATTACGCTGAATTTACTGTCATGTTCATGGAGCCTTTCCTGGACAATTCTGTTCATGCGGCATGGGGCATTACCCTGCTGGAAAAATTCTTCCGCAGCAGTGCCTCCATGCTGTTAGGGATGCACCTGATTGGCAATAACACTCTGCTATCCTGTGGCATTGAACCATTGCTTCTCTTTTATCAAGGGTCCAAATACGATATGTGCCACAGAGAAAAAAGACCGCACATCACTGTGCCATGGCCTGATGTGTGGCATGATTCATGCACTCATGTGGATTTCCCTCCATACTCTAGTCTTTTCATCAGTCTGGAACAGCAGGAACCAGGATTCATCTATATTTTCCAATTGTCTAGTGCAGTCTGCTGTTCCTTACTCCACTGAATCCACAGCAACTGTTTCAGCCGAAAGAAGAAGAACTCTGTAAGTTCACTCATGGCATGTTGTCTCTAGGTCATTGGCATTTGTCAAGAAAGAAGATTAATACTGGCGTAGTTTGCTCATTGATTACTTTTATCAAATGTTGTCCTTAAATATTTATGCCCTATTTATGCCATACATCCAGCTATCAATAAATTACATTTTTGTGCTATCTTTGATTCATGTGCCAGCTGGAATTTGCTTCCATCAAAATCATTGCCCATCATTTCACATGGATGAATTATAACTGCAGGATGACAAGGATGTCTGTCAGCAGGATATTTGGCAAAACCGACTTGTATCTTACTATTTGTGAAGCTGATGGCAACAGAAATTTTAGAGATCAACTCACATATTTTGACATATTAGCTGAAAAAATGCCCAAGTGAGGCACAAAGGAGTAATGATTAAGACTTGCAAAATAGCTCAGTATCATCCCCTAAGGTGAGAATAGCAAAAAGGATGATTAATGGCATGCTTTCCTACGTGGCTCTTGTTCGCTGTTGAAGAATATTTTGACTCATCATTCTTTGTTTTCTTCCATTATTTTCGATTTAGTCCCGATTGTAAATCTGATGTGTCAGTCAGCAAAGAGCAAAGTGGTTCCCACGTTGTAGGTCTTCAGGCTGACTTACCTTATGATCAGCAGGATACCATTAAGTGTGCTTTCCCCCATCTAAAAATACATTAATTTAACTGAAAACACCAAGCTATAAATTAGTGTAAATGACAAAATTTTGAATCTTATATATGTGGTATAAAAAAGTGCTTTTTGTGAGTGTTTGTCACTTTTGAAGATGACAAGCAGAAGCCGACATCCCCTCCTTTGTCGTATCAGCCTCACTGTAGATAAGAAAAAGGGTTGTGAAGGTTGAGATGTCTTATTTGATGGGATTTAAGAAGCATTCAGGCAACCCTGAAGTTTATATGTCAGGATGTATCACATTTTTTTCAGTAGATAAGAATGAAGTGCTTTTACAAAAATCATTTAGAATTGGACTTGCACTATGTTGATTATTGTTGTGCTACTCAACATAGTTCAAGGAGAGGCTTTAGGGTAAATGAAGGGCACATGTATATGAATCACAGGAAATTGGCACGTTTTCTTTAAGCTGACATATGGGCTGCCACTTTTGTATTGTCCCATAATGTGAGACTAAATCGCTTGATTACTTCATTCTCACTTTGGATAATGGTGCCAGTCCTTGCAGTCAGCATAGCTGTAGTATATGTTTACCTTGTGGTGCACAAATTCCTTAACAAGTTACATCCTCCTAGAATAATATAGTGTTTATGAACCAGAATTTAAAATTGTGACATTGCCATCTTAAGTAGCTTAAATGCACATGTGTTAATGGGTTCTCCATTCAGAATAAATTATGTGTTCATGTATGGGTGGCCTGGCAGGTACAAATGTCTATACTAACCTTTTTCAGTGGCAGTGGCCGTTGGGTCCACTATTGAATTTATAATTAACTTGTGAGGAAATGTGGGCATTTTTCTATTAAAAGAGACATCTTGTCAATTACAATCCTTGCAGAGATATTCACTGAGCTTCCTGTTGGAAGAAAGGTCAATAGCTGTGTGTAATGAGTAATTGACTCAAGGCAGAGAGCAGCTCAGGCTCAGGCTGTGGTTCTGATCAAGAAGCAAAATGTGATTTATTTCCATATCATTTTCTCTCTCATTTTCTAACGTGTTACAGAAAATCAGGCCTGATTGAAGTGCCACTGTTGGGGCCAATTCATCATCAAAAATGACTTAGGAAAATGGCGCTTAAATGGGCTGAATGATGAAAAGAACATGGGTTTTTGAAAATGAACAATGGCACAGACAGGGACTAATGACCTGTTAGGCTGAATATCAGACTTAAACAATAGGCTAATGTTTGTAGTCCACTGATGATGGACCACAGAGCTAACAGGGAAACAGAAGTGAGCAGCATTCACACACAGGTTGACATTGCCCGGAAGATATTTATAAGCCTAACTGAATGACAGATGGGTGCTTTGTTAGCCTATATTTCCTGAAATATGCAGCTAAATTTATACGGAAAGCACAGATATAAATGCCAGTACTATGGGATATCTGATAAAGTTTTATTCTTCTTCAGTTTATGAACACTTTTTTTATAAGTCAAATTTCAAGACATTGTTTAACGTATCCCAGCAAAACAAATATCTCACCTTGTTTACCAGAAAGTTCATATAAACTTCTTGGGGCAGATTCCACATTCAAAGGGATGCAAGACATAAATTTATAAGTGAAATCATGAGCTGAAGCGTGCCTTAGATGTGGCTTTTATTTTGCTGAGGTTTATATTCTGAAAAGCAAACATAAAAAATAAAGGCATGATATAAGAAAAAATAATTCATAAGAGGGCTTAGAAATAAATAATGTAAGGGGTGGTGAGATTGTATTTTGGAAACTTGGTGTTCTGCTGGTAGTCAAGCTGATTGAATATTTATAGAAATGTATGACTAATGACACAGACATTACAGTACACACAAGAGTTTGATGATGGCTTTTGGGCATATGAGGCATAAGAGAATTGTGTTTGTAGGGGATACATGCATACACAATCACACACAACCACACTTACAGCAAAACATGCACATTATCCACACACCCTGTTGACAGTTACGGTCTTTTATGTGTGTTAAAGTTTGATTACTGGGATATAAATCAACCTGTCCAAAACAAAATTATTACCTGGTGAAAAGTTTCAAACTACCATGCAAGACGTTGCCTTGAGGCAAGATCATTCACTTTGGCCACAAGTTCCCCAGAATATCATGAAAATTCAGCTCCATGCATTTCAGACAGAAAATGAAAGATTTGGCAGTTTTTCATCAACAGGCAAAGGAGTTCCCATGATACCGGGCAATATCACTCAGACATCACAGTCACACATTGAGACCTTAGCTTAGATGTTCCTCTCAGCGCTGAAGGCAAGATATGTAAACATATTTGGCAGTGTTAATCTTGACAGCTGTTTAACATGGATGTATTAGGTCTGTATGATGTTGAGCTTGCACTGTTGAAACCCCATGTATAATTCTCTGTGAAGTGTAACAGCTAAAACTCTAAATGCTTCTGACAGATCCCAGCAGGTAAAAGTTTGGAGAGCTTTTGGATGTGGATTTTAGCTGCCTTAGTGAAGGTGGTGGCACATTTCCAGACTGTATCATAATGCAAATATTTCCATAAAAGTCCTCCACATTCAGAACAAGCACAGCGCTCTGATATTTTAAAATTATCTTCACTGAAATACACGAGACCAAGCTTTTTACCCACAAAGACCAGCCATCTTTATTATTAAGGCTTGCTCACCTTTCCCTTGTACATTATAGCAATGAGAAAACTTATGAATATTAATTTAAATAAGAATATTAATGAATAAAAGCCCTGTAAAATTAATTAGGCACCTTATTTTAATCAGAACTAGTCACTTGTGACTCTTCATGATTTGCTACCCTAATGTCATAGATGCATTTTAGCAGCAGGTTTTTCAATAGGAAAGGCCATCCCTAATAGTTTTATCATGAATGAAGATGAATTTTCTTATTTTGTGGCATATTTATCCCACTTACATGTCATTTCCTCAACGCTTGTTAAATAAGACAAGAAAGGATAACCTTTATGAGCACCACAGTTTGGAAATTCACATTAGTACAGCAGAATAGTAGGAGCAAAACAGAATGCTTCATAGTACAGTGGTTGGATGTTTATTAGCAACAGGTATCAAATGCATCATGAATTAATGTGATTAACCTAATGTTTTTCAAATGCTGTGTTCAGTTTCACTAGCCACACCCAGCCCTGTCAGACCTGCTGAATCAAGGAACAACTAACATAGAACATGTCTGACAAAGTGATGAAAAGATCTAAAAGATCTCAAAAATCAACACATCGTGCCACGATCTAAAGAAACACAGGACCAGCTGAGAAACAGTCACTGACATCTACACGTTTGGAAGGGATACTAAGCCATTTCATAGGCTTTGGAACTCCAGCAAACCACACTGAGAGCCATTATCCACAAACGGAGGGAACTTAGAATATTGGTGAACCTTCACAAAAGTGACCAGCCAACCAAAATTACTGCAGGAGCGTATCAACAACTCATCCAGGAGGTTACAAAAGAACCCAGAACAACATCTAAAGAACTGCAGCGTTCACTTGCTTTGGTTAAGCTTAGCCTTCAAGATTCAAGAATGAGAAGAAGCTACTTTCGGCTGCTCCCGGAGCACAAAGGGACACCATAGTGGGTTGTTCTGTATGTCTGATTTGGCAGAGTTGCACCCTTCCTGACGCAACCCCAAAGGGGATTTGTGTCTCTGTCTGGAATTGAACCAGCAACCTTTTGCTTGCCAAGTGAATGTGGGAACCAAATGGCATCCATGGGAGAGTTCCAAAGAGAAAACCACTGCTGACCAAAAAGAACACAAAAGCTCTTCTCATCGCGATGATCCCCAAGACATTTTTGGAAACTATTCTGTGAAATGATCTGGAGACAAAAGTTGAACTTTTTAGAAGGTGTGAGCCCCATTACATCCGATGTAATATTAACACAGCATTTCATAACAAGAACATCATACCCACAGTCAAACATGGTGATGGTAGTGTGATGGTCTGGGGCTTATTTGGTGCTTGTTTTTTCATATAGGGCCAGTTAGGTGTGGACACGTTTTTTTTCCTGTGTGAGAAAAGTACCACTTAAGATCTGCAGATGGCCACGTTTAACACTATAAAAATATAAGATATAAAGAATGTAACTGGGAGACACTGGCATTCTTATGTCTTTCAACATACAGAGCATGTGTCCCTTGTTGCTTTAGAGAGAAATCTTAGCTGTCAAACAATATAAAGATAAGACCCCTGTTGTGCAATACTTAAACTGTACCATCCCAGAGAGAATTTCACCAGGAAATTTAGAGACATCCCTCTCCTCAAACTGATTTGATGAAAACCAAGTGAATAGAAAATCAAATCTCAAAGTCAATCAAAGAATGTGAGACACGATGGAGAATAATTCACTTTTGGAGAGGACTTCTTGACTGTGAACTTTTTTCTTTTATCACTGTTTTCCACCAACTTTATTCTAGTCGCTGTTCATTTGTAATATCAGTCAGCAGTCTCACAATCCTCACAGATTCAACACTTGTCAGCAGCAAATGTCAAGACAGTCCAGCTGACCTGAGCTGCCAAAGCACTGCTTTCCTCAAGGACTTTAAAATGCCATCACACAGTCAAATGGACCAACACTAAAACGGAAAAGGGGATGTATTTCCATAAACTATGACACTTTAAAGACTTTTTATGTAGGATTTTGCTGCCACATTAAAGAATATGCCACAAAACCAGGAAAACATCAACAGTAAATATAAAAGCAAGTAGTAGTTAGAAAACATGAAAATCACTTCACTTGGAATCCTTCCACTGCTACCAGGCTATTTCAAAAAAGCCTTTCATGGTATGTAATGCTGCTCTGCAAGTGACTCTGGATACTGAAATTACTTTCAAATGAATACATTTATGTGCACTAAGAGCTCAAAAAGCAGATACAGCCAGAAATCTCCCTCTCAAACATGCAAATACACTTACATGTACAAAGCGCACGGTGATTTTTCATGCACTTTTTTGCCCATTTCTGCTCTGCTGTTCAATGGAAATACCAAATGACCCTTATGATGGTGCACAAGAATATGCAGGTAGATGTTTGACATTCCTCCAGAAGCACCTGTCTCCTTTGCAGAACCATCAGTGCTGTATCAGTAAAGCCTCATTAGAGCTGGAATCTGACTGTAGAAAGGAAATTTTTGCAACATTAACTTTAACATTGCCAATCTAGTAAATAATATTCCAGTCATGGCCCTGATTACCTGCTAGTGACAGAAAGTGAAAGAGAGGCAGGAAGTATTCTGAAAAGGAAACGCATGTAAATGTGTAATTTGCTCAAGATTTTCTGGTTTTGTTTTGAGGGGGTTTTTTGTGACTTGAGAAGCAGTTTAAGAGAAGTGCAGGGATACTGAAATTGCCTTTGAGTGTGACTAGTGTATCAATTTTGGGTGTTAGAGAAAATTGTGATGTATTGCAAGACTGTGCACTAAAATACACCATGTTGCAATAGATAAATAATTATGGCTGTTATGTCCCATCTAGGGGTGGCAGAGACACAACATGCAAGAGATCCATCTTCCCCAGGTCCCAAGCAGTGACAGGAATATCTTGTTAAATCTGATATATGCTGTTTTCATTTGGCAGTGGGTTTACAACACTTTCTGTGCTCAAATTAGCATCAGGGTGACCAAAGGCCAAAATAAAAAAACAAGCAGAAAAATCCCTAAAAATAAAAGGAAAGCCAAGATAACCTAACCTACAGACCAATACCAAAGTACTACTTACCTCCCTGTCTAAAATAAGAGGAAAAAAATAGGCAGCTAACCCCAAGACTACTTTACAGGAACAAGCAAACCATGGCAAAACCTACAGAGAGAATCATGTGTAACTTGCAGAAATGAGGGAAAGACTAATTGATCATATCCCCTTTTTTCTTTTTCTTTTTTCTGCCTGGTATCAGGTGAATATTCCTTCAGGATTTGTGACTGGAAACCACTTTGCCAAGAATAAGCATTAGCAAAGATTATAAAATAACATAAAAATCGTATATGCTTACAATTGGAATTAGAGAACAAAGGAATATTCAGTTTTATATGTATGCAATTCTGAAACTTCTTCATCTTGTTTTGGTGATAAACACTAAGCCTTGATATTTCCAAGGCTTGGGCATACTGATAGCTAATGTCAAATGATATTAACTGGTCGCAACCAAATTTGACAAATGAGACGTTACTTTTGCAGGATTTATAAATCACACTAATCTAATACTCCAACTAAGACACTTTTCCTTAAATACAGATGAATTTGTAATAAGATTTCCACATGACTAATTTGGAAAAATCTTTATTTTTAACTGTGGCATCAATCTACTCAAAACTGATAACTTTTAAAAAAAAAGAAGCTACTATTTAATGTTTAATGTGTTCACCTTTTCCTGTCTCCTTCTCTCTGTCAGCTTGCTAATGTTAGTGTGCCAGCACTCAGCAATGTGAGCAGAAAAATGAAAAATGCTACTGGAAGCATCACTGTTGAACCCATGACCCCTTTTTTTGTTGTCCACCATTTATCCACCAAAACAAAGGTAACTGCCCACCATATTTCCTTTCTTCTTGATTGTTTACCCTCTTTTACCTTTTGAACATCTTTGATGCTTCTGTGGAAGGTGAGAACAATTTATTGCTGTTGCAAACTTTTTTTCTCCTATTAGAGTTTTTCCGTTGTTTTGAAACTTATATTATTCTGTTATTCATTCTTTTTTTTTTTTTTTAAAAACGCCCACAGCTTTATTTATTTATTTTTATACACCCTTAAATACCACTGTGCTATTAATACTACAGCGGTTGCCACGTCGACAGCAGCTGGTGTATTTGATTTTAAAAGGTGGCCAGGCTTCCCATAAAACTCAAGGTCAGTGCATGGGATTTCTAATGAGTTTTTAATTTCAGCAGTCAACAAATTCAAAGTACAAATGCTGTGATCTTATTTTATGCTTGTCTGAATCAATACTGTGGAGGGGCAATTATAGATATTATTTCAAGACATCCTGCTACCAGACAGCAAATCCATGGGTCAATTGTCAAAGAGTAGGAATTACTTCCTGGGACAAAATACAAGTGAGTCAGCCAGGATTGTAGCGAGCATGTCTGTCCCTAAAAGCTTAAAATAGAGCCAGAAGTTATTTGTTTTATCTTCCAAAGGTGCCTTCCTGTCTCTTGCTTCTTCTCTCCTTTTGTCTTTCCCTCTTTTCCTTTCTATCTATCCTTCGATCTATGTGCTGAGTTGGCTAAAGTGGAGTTAACGAGGATAAGTGGACCACACATAGGCGAAATACTTCAATAAAGAAAGCTAGAGCAGATGTTAATGATTAAGGATTTACAAGGATGGGGAAGAATACATAATCGCTCCTCACCTGGATCTACAGCTTCACTATGTACGTTTACTTTCAGCACAAAAGTTTAAAGAAGGAAACAATTTATTGCATTTTTTCAGCTGTTCTCAGGAAATAGATTCAGTGAATATCATTAACGGTTCAAGAGTTTAGAGTTTCTCTCATGGTGAACTTTATATCTTCTTCTGTTTTGCTATATGAAAATGTTCCAAACAATCCAGAAACCTTCATCACTTTATATTTAGTCTTTTTTTTTTTTCTTCCAATCTTGGTGCCAACACATTATAGAATACTATCAGTTCCACTACCTTCCCTCATATTAATTTTTCTCCTGGTTGGTTTTATATCCTTTCCCTCACCCCTAACTCTTAACTCTGCCACATTAAAGCTGCATACCAATCATTCCAGGTTTAATACCCCACTGAGATTAGCAGGTACAATATTATGGAAGACATCCACAGTACTGTAGTACAATAGCCAGCAAAGTATGCAAACTTGCACCTAGTAGTTTATAACAGAGCAAACTATTATCAGAACATGGAGGCCCGTGTAGTCATGTAAGCTAAGACTACAGTTTAATGTGCCTTGGAAGATTTGCAAAGGGTAAATATAGAGATATAAATAAAAACATAAATATTTGATGCCACATGGTGAAAGTTATATATTCAATGGCGCAGTATAGGAATCACAGCGGTTCAACCTTTCCACAGTTGAGCTACTCATTAAGTAACAAAACAGGTCATTGATTTTACAGCTTTGTCCAGGGATTTTATAGAACATAAGTGACTCTCATAAGATTTGACTATGCCTCATTAAATCAGAGATGTAGATGATCCCGCAAACATTTTCACCACTGATGACTATAAGCCGAAGCCCTCTAAGAAGGTGGTCGCGGATCTGAGAGGACAACTCAAGGTCACCTCATTATTGTGTGGATTATTCTTGATCTGTCACAACAAAAAATAAAGCCTAATAACTAATTAAACTAAAAAAAACAATTCCTTCTGGCATAAAACAAGTAAATGTCCTAATTCAGCTATAAATATATAAATATTGAAGAATAATATATGTGCACGTGCAATCCCATCTTTAAAATTGATTTCATAATACATGAAAAGGCTTTTAAAGCTTGCATAACTTAATGGATGACCTTCTTATGAGACAGTTGCATTGAAGTGCAAAAATGTTGCTTGATCACTAAGAGTACTGGTAGACATGCAAATGGTGCCATCTGTCCACTTTGGAATCCTAATATGAGAACTAAATTAGACTTCGAAATATTCATGCGGTCCCCTGCTCTACCTTTTTTTTTTTTTTTTTTTTAAATTTTACAAGACAAGATAACATTTAATATCATTTAAAGGTTTGTTTTAGTTTTTTTTAAAAAAAACTGTTCCTTCCTTTAACCCTTTTGTCTCGTGGCTTTGTCCTTTTCTTAACATTTACAATTTGGACTTTTTCAGTTATAAAAAACATATTTGGGTCATATTGCTTTGCCTGAAAGAAAAAAAAACAGTGGAATTAAAAGGCTTTACTCTGTTTATTCTATTCCCCTCTGTCATTGATTTTAGACTATCAAGTAATACTTCTGAAACTAGGGCAGATGAGGTAACTATCACATGATCCTTTTTAAGGAAAACACTGGATCAGGACATGCAGAGAGACTGATATGGGTTGACTGCTGGGGTTTTCAGAGGTCATTTACAATGATGAGTTCTTTCCAGATGTCATTAAATCTGCAATCAATGACTATAGCGAACATAGTAAATGAACAATAATTCGATTTTTTTTACCCTTCCTTTATGTTGCACAGTATTATTTGCTTTATGTAACTGTCTAGAAGAAAATAATTCACCACATACACTGTTATTCGTGGATATTTTAAACCTTTGTTGTGTAAGCTTCAATATACTTATTATGTTGTAGACTGCAATTAGTGAAACCATTTTAAGGACTTTGCAAGATAATAGGATGATTTAATGTTTGACTCCTATTTGTTACTATAGGCATTGCTGTAATTAATGTCTAAGTATAGGTATGGACCATACCTTGTAACACAACTGCTTCTTAAAAAAAGAAAAGAAAAACAAGTTATAAATGTGTATTCTTATAAAATCAATGGTGATTGATGAACAGTCGTGCAAAATACTACTTGATATGATAGTTGTATTGTACTTTGGGTGTATTAAAGAAGCACACACTGTATGAGAATGCACATAAAAAGCAAATATCTAATTTTCTGAGTTCTATCTATAGTTTCTTTTTCTTCAATATTACAAATGAATGCACAATGTGACCATATGGTGCAAAACTTTTATAGAGGTGCCAAAAAGAATTAGGAGTTTCAAGTAACAAATGGCATACCAATTACCGAACCACCGGGCTACTGTGATGATTAGAACTTTGTGCACAAAATCAATTTTTCTGGTTATAATGGAATTATAATATGCAAATCTATTGTAAAATTGCAGTAAATTGGTTTTAAATGGTCAAAATGTCTCATGGGCAGGACCCCCAGAAACCCTTTCTAAGGCTATGCACTTTTTGACCTTATTAAAATTTCTTTTGAGCTTCTCTGACACACTTGGGTGTGGGGGTGGATGGGTGGGCAGGCAGACTTGCAAATGGGTATGGAAAAATGATCAGGAAAGCTACATGGAACTGTTGAATTACCTTTGCAACAGCTGGAATAAAACTGCATCTGTAAACAGGCTCTGAATGTGATAAATTATTTGCCAAAATAGTATTTGTAACCCAGAAGGGACATAAGTGAAATGAAGAAATTCTGTTTTGCTCACTGTGGTTTACAAGTACAAATGGACAACAAGCCAACTAAAAGTCAAGAATGCAGTAATAAAGTCATTCTAGTCTGACACACTGTATCCTTTATTGTTAATAATTGTGTTTTCTTTTAAAAAAAACCCCAAAAAAACATAAAAAGTACCCATAAAATCTAAGGATCTAAAATACACATGTTCAATTCACACGCTGTTTTTTGTGCATAAAAAATATTCAGGGTGATACCTGAATAAGTAAAAGAATAAAATATAATTTAACCTTTTAAATCATTGACCTATTTGCTGTTCTTTTGAACAGCACAATATACTCAGCTAACGGTTTTATTGTGATATAAATGTTAGGTTATCCAGTCATTGTCATTTCATTGTTTCCGTGCTTTTGTCAATTATTTTGATTTGGGTCTTTGCTTGATGAGGTGCTCTGTTGTCCAAAGGGATTACATGTCTGGCTGGTGTTGCCAGTGGCTACACTGGTGTGTTAGGAGTGGCAGCACAGTTATTCAGTGTAACTTGAAGATAGCATCTAAATGTTTGTCAGATCCATTTCCTACTGTTTAGGGTTGCCATTACTTTTATTCTGTCAGGACTGTCACTTCAGATGGGGAACTGCATCAGCTCACTGTTGTCCCCCAAAGCAGAATGACTACAAGAGACTGTATTCCTCTAAAGATACAGCTTTCCAAATCTGAAGCAGCCAGGCCTTAGGCTGCAGACCCTGAAAAATGTGTCGCAGAGGAACATTTATTTGGAATATGTGATCATTAGAAGAAAATATGATCTGTAAATGAAATGCTTAGTAGCACTCTACAATTGTGGCTGCATTCAGACAAGGCAGTGCAAGTATTTTGATGGATGGGTCTTGGACCACAACCACATAGTTTCTTGCGTGTCACTTTCTGGTTTCTTGGGGGAATTTCCACTAAATGTGCAGCAACACAATGGAAAATGTACTTCTATATCTGTATAAATGACAATAGATCAAGATCTAGATCGAGATCTATCACCATATTTGGTGGCATGGTGGTGCAGTAAGTTAACACTGTAGCCTCACAGCAAGAGGGTCCTGGGCTGGAATCCACCAGTCATCTGGGACTTCTCTGTGCAGCTTTACCTTGTGGCTGTGTGGGTTGCCTCCAGTTACTCTGGCTTCCTCCTACAATCCAAAGACATGTATGTCAGTTTAATTGGTGATTCCATATTGACCATAGGTGTCAATGTAAGCATATATATATATATATATATATATATATATATATATATATATATATATATATATATATATATATATATATATATATATACACATAGCAGCTGGATAGCTTAGTGGTTAAATTACACGCCATTGGAACGGGAGTCGTAGGAGACAGAAAGAGACAGAAAACTGAAGCCTTACTCGGACGTCGCCTGGATTAACAAGGTTCGCATCAGGTGTTGAGGAACCAGGACACACTGATGACAAGTGGGCTACAGGAACAAGAAGGCATACGTGGGCACTGTTGGAATGCTACTTCACAAGTAACCCCAGCGGAAGGGGTTACATGAATAAGATGTGGGACCTATGAAACTTTGATACCCACCATCCAGACTGATGGTAAAACGACTAGTAGCAAACAGGGCATCCATTGAACTCCATACCTAAGTGGCCGGCATAGTATACAGAAACATATGTGCTGAGTATGGCCTGGAAGTCCTGAGGTCAAAATGGGAGACACCCCCTAGAATGGTCGACAATGATTGAGCTAAGATCCAGTGGGACTTCCAGATACAGATGGACAAAATCATGATTGTTAACCAACGTAACAGTAGTCCCAGTGGTAATCGGAGCACTCGGTGCAGTGACCGAATTAAGGAGTTGCTCATGGAGCTTTATAAGTGGGGTAAAACTTAAAGACACATCATAGTATTATGCAAATATTTGAAATAAATTGTATTTATCATTGTACCTATTTAACTAAATTGCATGCTTGTACAGTTTATAAAGTATATGAGGAGTTTCTGCCTAATGGAATGCAAATGGAGCAGAATTATTTATGTGTGAATGCACTGGCATATTTCTCTTTACATTTTTAAATCTGTTTTTTTTTTTTTTTTTTTAGCATTTAGGCATTTATAACACCACCAAGTGTTTTGTGAGATAATAAAATATATACTAATAAAATAATAATAGTAAACAAAACATTGTTTCACACCAGTTTGCTGAAATAATTTCCAGCACACACAGACAATCTTTGTGCCTGAATGACTCTAATTGTGATATTTTAAAACTAATGATTCATAATTCAATTCAGTTCAGGTTTATTTACATAGTGCCAAATAGCAACAACAGCTGTCTCTGGGTGTTTTATATTGTAAGGTAAAGACCCTACATTCAAGCAACCATCTATAAGCAAGCATTTTTTGATGATGGGAAGGAAAAACTAGCATTTAAGAGGAAAAAACCTCCGGCAGAACCAGACTCAGGGAGGGGCAGCCATCTGCCTGAATTGGTTAAGGGGGGTGAGGGGAAAGAAAAAAGAAAAAAAGAGAAGAAAGAAGAGACCATAGTTATACAGAACAATAAACAGACTAAGAGAGAGAGAGGAGGCAAAAATGGCGCATGTGGGAGACATGTAAAGAATGAATAGTGGTGAATGGAGAAAAAGTGTTTAGTGCATTAGATGAAGATCTACAGCAAACTGAGCCTGTAACAGTATAAATAAGGCATGGTTTAGGGTCACCTTTTCCAGCTTTATCAAAATGGAATCCAAACTTGGAGCTGCTTCCAGAGGAGATGAACTTCATAGCTGAAGGGTCTGCCTCCCATTCTGCTTTTAGAAACTCTAAGAACAAGTGAGTCTGCAGTCTTAGTCCTGGTATAGTCTTGGGATAATACCCACATAGCAGACAAGTCTGGCCCAGATCTGGTGTCAAGCTGGCAGTGCTGGCTGACTGCTGGCATGGTAAATGATATGTCATACAGATATGGGCCAGGCCTGGCATAGATAGCACTGTTTATGTGATGGCATGCCACATCTGGCCCGATAATGTTTTGGTTTATGTGGCCCAGGCTCATAGAAAACAGGTCTGGCCCGGATCCGGCATCAAGCTGGCACTTGTGACTGACTAGTGTCATGGCAGGGTGTATGTCAACCAGATGTGGGCCAGGTCTGGCAATGATGGCACTATTTATGTTCCTATTTTCCTATTTTAGTTCGAAGACCCAAATGCAATACTATACTGCTTTGGTAGCCAACATTTCAAATGCAGGTTTGACAGGTTTGTGAGTGTACACTTTATTCCTAGTGAGGGTTTACTCATGCTTAACACTGGGTGCCTGTATCTCAGGAGGTAGAGCAGATCACCTACTGATTGGAAGGGTAGTGGTTCGATCGCTGGTTCCTCCAGTCTTTATGTCAAGAGTATGAATATAGTTAGGAAGCTCTCAGTTTAAGGGAAGTGTGTGAATGTCGCATGCTGTATAGAGCACTTTGAATAATCTGGGAGAGTAGAAAAGCGCTATATGAATCAGTCCATTCACTGTCTGAACAGAGTTTTGTCGTGTTACTTTTGCATTATTATGTTCCGGCACATGTTGTTATTACATGGCTTGATTAAGGTACACATTAGGCTGACATCTGGGGCCAGAGCTGAGACTGTTCTGGGCTAGCGCAGGCCAGCAGTGTGTCTGCAACTGGCCTTGTGCTGGCCCATGGGTGGGCCACCAGAGGGCCGTCATTCTTTGCGCTATGTGGGCCATGTGCATGCACATTGTGTGGGCCAGATCCGGGTCATACCAAGTTTGCTATGTGGGTATGGTAGTGTGAGGTCTTTAAGATATGATGGGGGCTAATCATTCAACAGAGAAGAGTTTTAAATCCTAAGAAAAAACACATCCCTGCCGGTATGCTCACTGCAGTCCTTTTTAAGGACCTTTTAGAACTCTGTGGCACTCTGACTAACTCTCATATGTAAACAAGACCCTTATTTTACATGAACAGATTGGAATCATTTCCTCTATTTCCTTCCTTCGTTCTATTCCTTTAATACCAACATTGCCTTGTCATAAGTACACCCTTACCCTTATTTAGCCTCTTAATTCCAGATGAATTATGGTCAGCTTCTGCTAATTCTACAGTGACAAAAATTATTTACAACAGTGTTGTTGAAATACAACACTGTTGCCAATACAACTGCCAATCTTCCCAGGAGTGGATGCCCTAGAAAACTGACCCCAAGGTCAGCCATGCAATGCTGAGAGAAATTCCAAAAACACCCCAGAGCTATGTCTCAGACTCTACAGGTCAAGGTCTGACCTTGGGGTGAATTTGGTGGTCTGTCCACTCCTGGCAAGACTGGCAAGTGGTTTGAAAGTTCTCTACTTGTGAATATTATTTCTTAATGTAGAATAATGGACTTTAATCCATCCATCCATTTTCTTCCACTTATCCGGAGCAGGGTTGCAGGGGCAGCAGCCCAAGCAGAGAAGCCCAGACCTCCCTCTCCCCAGCCACCTCCTCCAGCTTGTCCGGGAGAACACCAAGGTGTTCCCCGGCCAGCCGAGAGATATAATCTCTCCAGCGTGTCCTGGGTCTGCCCTGGGGCCTCCTCCCTGCCTCCTCTCCTCCGCTAATCGCTACCTCATCGTGGTGGAGGGGTTTGTGTGTCCCAGGGATCCCAGGGGCTATGTTGTCTGGGGGCTTTTGCCTCCCATGGAAAATTGGTCCTGGATGAGGGACCAGACAATGAGCGATTCAGAAGACCCGTATGAAAAGACCATCAAGGGAACAGTTCACCCTGCCCGGGATAGGGTTACCGGGGCCCGCCTTGGAGCCAGGCCCGGGGAGGGTGCCCGAGGGCGAGCGTCTGGTGGCCGGGCCTTAGTTCATGGGGCCCGGCCAGGCACAGCCCGAAAAAGGGACATGGGCCCATTTTCCTGCAGGCCCACCACTCGTAGGAGGCAACGTAGGGGTTGATTGCAATGTGAACCGGGCGGCGTCCAGGAGCGGAGGTCCTGGCGGACTGATCCCCGGCTACCAAGACATGTATAGTGGACATTAAACTGTTTGGAAATATCCTTAGAAGCCTTCCTGATACCATTCCTTCTTGACATTGTCCTAAAGCAGACGTGAATGTTGAGACCACTAAACAAATCTTGTAACTCTATAGAGGTGGTCACACTTGCTGAAGCTCAATTAATCAAGTACATCTGATGAAGTGCACCTGTCTGCTATTTACATTCTTAATGCCGATGGAAACACTAAGACTGTATGCAGTGTTTCACACACTGCTTCTGTATTTGGTCTGGTTTTTGTTAAATATTTGTTGGTTCCAAATCCATATGTAGCCAACAAATCTGACATGACTCAGATTTGTTGGCTACACATCAGATGCTGCACATCTGCACATTTGATGTGACTCTCTTGTCACGTCAAAGTCTGATCCTACTATGAATGTTTATGAGGCCCATTATATTAGGCACTGCTTTTCAATCTTCTGCTGAAGCCCATGGCACTGAAGCTTCTATTTCTTCTTCTCAACAGATAGGAGTGGCAGCTGGTGTGGTCTTCTACTAGTGTAGCTCATCAGCTTCAAAATTAGATATGTCACAAGTTCAGAGATGTTCTTCTGCATACCTTGGTTGTTGCTGTATGAGTGGTTATTTGAGTTACTATTGCTTTTCTACCAGCTTCAAGCAGTGTTGTCATTCTCTTCTGACCTTTGACATCAAAACGGCACAAAGAACTGCCGCTCACTGGATGTTTTCTTTTTTTT